>NW_027507748.1:329725593-330291429 GCF_037356315.1 Lithobates pipiens
CGTTTGCCGTTGGTAGCGGGCTGCTGCTTCTGAAATTTGCACAGCAGGGCTTTCATTGTATGGGCTGTGAACACAGATGACTCTCCAGGATTCTCGGCTAGGTACAGCCTGATAGTGTTATGAGTGAGAGCCATCTGTGTATGGCAATAAAATATGAAGGCTAGGATGTGAGTGACGTTGTCTGCTGTGGTTCCGGGACAAGAGGCTAGGAAACTGCAGTAGGTGTTCCAGGCCTTGCGGTAAGCCTTAAATGTGTTGCTAGACAGCAAGTGGTTGATGAGCCGGTTTGCATTGGCAAGATGTGGCTTCAATCTATTTTTAGTTGAGACCAAGGTGGGATAGGAGTGGATGATGGGTCAGTTCCGGATTCCTGCTGGAAGAATGAGACAAAATTGAAGCGAGACAGTGCATCTGCTGCGGCATTGCCCTTGCCAGGGATATGCTCAGAGTAAATGTTAAATTGGTAATGTAGTGATAATTGCACCAGCCTGCACAGGAAGGACATGACAGGGAGCGAATTGGATCTACCCTTATTAATGATGTCGGCCGTAGCCTGGTTGTCTGTGGTGAAGAGTACTGTCTGACCTGTCCACATGTGGCCCCAGACCTGGGCTGCTGCCACGATGGTGTACAGTTCGAACAAAGACGAGGATCAAGCAAAACCAGGAATCAAGCAGGATTTCTGGGGGCCAGAGGCCAGCAAACCAGTGGTGGCCAAAAATAGCAGCAAAGCCTGTGCCTGCAGTGTCTGTGACTACTTATGACAACTGGGCTGATACTGAGGGAATAAACTTGGATTTGCCATTCCAGTTGGTGAGGAACTTGTCCCACATAGTTAAGTCCGCTATGGCTGCTAGGACTATTCTGAGGACTTGGTCAGGGTCCTGTACTCGGGCGAGAAAGACCAAGAGCCGTGAGATGAGCGAGCACCCCCAATAATCCTCACTGCATAATTGAGCATCCCTATCAAGGACTGCAGTTGTCTTTTAGTATAGCCCTGTGACTGGGTAAAATTGTAAATGACCGACTTGACACAGGCTAGTTTGTCAGCAGGCAGGCTAGCCTGCATAGCCTGCGTGTCCAGGACGATGCCTAAGGAGGTGATGGAATGCGCCAGGCCTTCCACTTTGTGTTCGACTATAGAAACATTGAGATTGTTAGCAGAAAGTTGTCGAGATAATGGATAACCCTGTGGCACTGGGCCTGGTGTGATAGGATCCAAGTGAGGGACTGGGCGAAAACACCAAACAGGCGTGGGCTGTCTGTAGGTCAGTTTGGTGAAAAATAGTAGGAATCCATCCCTTTCATGCCGTGCCACCAGGCAGGAGCTAGAATGTGTCTGCAATATCCACTTTGGATAGCCAGGCACTGGTGCCTATCTTAATGATGGCCTAGGTGGCCAGGTCAACTGATGCGTATTTGAGAGAAAATTACTCGGAAGGGGTCAGAGACTTCTGACTAGGGATATGTGAGAAATGAGGCACAGACAAGTTGTAGACTATGAAGGGGCGTCTTGTGGCTGTCTGAGAGAATGAATTTGTTTGGGTGGAAGATTGGCAAATCGCACAGAGTGGGTAACGAAGACCAGCAAAGTGGGCTCCTGGAACACATGCTTTAGCCCCACGGTGTCCTACTACCCATGAAGGTAAACCTGCTGTGACCATTGTGAAGTTTTGTGATCCCTGATTTATTTCGTATAAGTGTCTGCCTTATAGTGCACCTCTGTAGGTACCCTAGTAAGTATAATCTGTCATGACCTGTGTATGTATGTATGTTGTTTTTTCTGTTGAATGTTATTAAATTTAATAAACAGATTTTCACAAAAAAAAATGCCATAGGTGTGAATCAAGCCTAAGAGATCCCTGGACTGGAACACTGTGCAGGCACAGGCTCATGTTTTACAGCTGCCCAGTATGAAAGCTGCCCAGAAAGTGGAAGGGGTGAATACTCCCACAGCTTTGCTGGCCAAAGCTGTGGTTTATAAGTAACACTCCATTACATGGCTGTTCATACTGCTCCTAAAAACCCTGGATCACGGGAGTGTATCTACTGAAGTTTGTAACTGATATTTATATTTATTAAAGGTTGTTTTATCTGTGCAAGATCACTGCACTCACTCTTTCTTCTTTTTGTTTTGTCTCCAAGTTTTCCAGAATCCTTTGTGCTGCACTGATGAGAGCTGCAGGATCCTTTACCTTAGAATTCGAAGGAAGGTGTTAACCCCTTAGAGGACCATGTCCACGTAAGCTGTACAGTGCAGAAGGGGAGAGTAGCATTTTCCAGTTTTTATTTTTGTTGGCTTTATGTTAAGAATATGTAAAAACGTAAATGACCATTGCCTGGCCGCTAATCAACTTTAAAGCCGTTCTCAAGACAGATTCTCCCTGCCTTCTAAGTGGCTAAAAAAAAACTAGCGGAAAGAACAAAATACAAATGTAAATGTGACACACCAGGTCCAGAGTGTTCTCATCTTTCTACAGCAGAAAGTAAAGGTTCTAGGAGGAAGAGACTTCACAAATCGACAAAGTCATCAAGATGGGGAGTTGGCGTGGGCACATACTATAGCACTGGATAACTAATTCCCACACCTAGAAGCGGAACTGGCAAAGAAAACAGTGGCAGAGTTAGGTGAGTAAACCTAGCTTCAGTTTTTTTTTTTAAAGGAGTTGTAAAGTTTTAATGCATCTTTGTATTAACATAAAAAAAGTCTTCTGTGTGCAGCAGCCCCCTCTACCCCCTAATACTTAGCTGAGCCCCATCACTGTCCAGCGATGTCCATGAGTGTTTCAGCCGTCCAAGACTCTCCCTCCTGAATGGCTGAGACACAGCAGCGGCGCCATTGGCTCCCACTGCTGTCACTCAAAATCAGTCAGCCAATCAGGAGAGAGAGGGGAAGGGGCAGGCCACAGCTCTGTGTCTGAATGGACACATGAAGCTGTGACTCGGCTTGGGTGCCCCCATAGCAAGCCACTTGCTGTGGGGGCACTCGATGGGAGGGAGGGGCCAGGAGCACAGAAGAGGGGCCCAAGTAGAGGAGGATCTGGGCTGCCCTGTGTAAATCCACTGCAACAGAGCAGATAAGTATAACGTGTTTGTTATTGTTATAGAAAAAAACAAGACTTTACAATCCCATTAAATGGATAGGAGAGGAGTTAGGCTTGACCTGAAGGATGTCCTAAAACTGACAATATAAGCTATTTCCAGAGAAAATGTAACTTTCTAAATAGACAAGTGACAGATCCTCTTTAATAGTTAAATATGATTATTTTTACAAAAGGTTGAGAGCACTTTCCTGCATATCAACTACTACACGTCTGCAACATATAAAGCACCTGCAAAGCCCCTTCTTACAAAATATTACCATGGTTCTAAAGGCAGAATGTTTTTTACCTTAATGCATTCTCTGGATTAGGGGAAAAAAATGATCTATGCAGCTACCTCCCCCCAAGCCATCCCTTATACTTATCTGAGCCTGATCCTGGTTCAGCAATATGCACAAGAGCAGCATCTCTCACCACTCTCTCCCTCCTCATTGGACAGAAAATCAGAAGCGGGAGCCATTGGCGCCATCTGCTGTCAATCACAGCCAGTGAGCAGAGAGCAGGGGGTGGGGCCAAGCCACACTGTTTGTCAGTGGACACACAGAGCACAGGTCAGGATCGAGCCATCACAAGTGTCTTCATAGCAAGCAGCTTCTTATGGGGGTACTCAGCGGAAGGGAAGAGCCAGGAGTGCCAGAAGAGGGGGATCAGGGCTGCTCTGTGCAAAAACATTGCACAGAGCAGGTAAATATGACATGTTTGTTATTTTTTTATTTTTAAATAGGTTTACAATCACATTATATTCACATTACAAAAAAACATATGGAATTCATAAATTCCACACAAAAAAAAAGTATAAAGCCCTTTACAACAACCTGCATAAACATGTGCAACATTCGCCTGGAAAAAGGTATGGCTGCATGAGAAAAGGTTAAGAAGTCAGGAACTGGGAGTCGTAAGTATGGTCCAACCCTATTTATTCCGAATGAGTCTGCTCCTTTCCATTCCTCCTCTACCAAGCCCCTTCCTATCGCCAAGCCCAGCACACAGATGCTGGCACCCTGACAGCTTAGAATTGTTACTTTGAAATAATATCATTATAACAAACTTTTCCAGACCTCCTACTGAGTCATTTGTTTGACATTTAATACTTAACAGCACTGTTTAATTCGTCAACCATAAATGTGCACTTTAATTTACATGGCAGAAGTAACAATTAAAGGATTTGGGATGTAAATCATTATGACATTGTGTTTTTTATGGCATCATTCACAAAATATTAAACGTTTGTTTAGCCCTTAGATCTTCCTGATATAGAAAATATATACATATATATATATATATATATATATATATATATATATATACACATACATTTTTTTTTTTTTTTTTTTTTTTTTTAAAGTGCTTTTAAAACTCCACCATTAGTATTACACACCGCAGATCAAATGACCAGAAAGAACAATCTTGGATGGTAGCCGCCTGCTCCAACCCCGCACTGCTCCCATAAGGTAACTAGACGAGTGATGGAAGGGTTAAATTCTTGTGGTTTCGATTTTCTAGGGAAGGAGGGAAGCTAGCGGCACGTATTTATTACATTTAAAGGGGAACGATAGTTTTAAAGACTAAATGTAGGTAATAAAAAATGCACTGCCTACTCCCCCTACATACAGCAAGGCTTTCGTTTTATTTGTTTTCTTTTATTTTTAATTCAGAGTGTAAAAGCTTTTTAATCATTAAAGTCTTCTGTGCAGATTTCATGTGAATGCCTATTTTTTTTACTCCTTTGGGTTCAGCCTTGGTATTGGTATTAGGCACTTAGATAAAATGTGACTCTGTGACCCAGAAGTGCTTAAAGATCATCTCCAGGCGTAATTGTTTTTCTACATGGAATGTTGACAATTGTGCACCTTTATGTTCTTTGTCCTTGTATAGTAGATATTTATCAGCACTACAGAGTGATTGTCTACTAAAGTCACTCCTGGCAAGCTTTCTAGGTGGAATTTCCTGTCTGGGGGACCAGACAACTGTGGCAGCTTTATTTACAGCATGTGGGCTGATCCTCTCAATGCCCCAGAGTGGTTTTCTGTGCAATCTTGTTTATGTACACAAATTGTTATAAGGGCGGGTATAATAACCTATGCTTCCATTTTTCCATTCAACCAGTTTTCACACCATGGCCCAGCATCACCTATATCCACCATTGTGTTCCTCTTCACCTAGGGGTGAAAAAACACACATAGCCCTTGGTAACCACCCACATAACCATCTATTGATGGAGTACCACTGAGTCCTGGGACATGTAGCTGAGTGATACCCTTGGAAATGAAATGTGGCAGATCACTCTACCCTCCTCTCTGGTTGCAGATATAGAAGGGAATTCGGATGCTCAGTGATGATGTCACAGGTATACTCCTTATGCTAACTGCTGCTTACAGATTTAAACCAAAGATACAGAGACAATAACATTTTTAGAAACTGATCAGAATTAGCATTCCATATATTTTTCTCATGTCAGTAGCTGCTGGCTTTTATGCCTCATGCACATTGGACGTTTTTGGACATTTTACAGCAGCTGTTTTTGGCTGTGGATGTTTTTTTCTACAGTCATTAAACTCTCCATCATGTTATCCTATGTGTCCATGCACACACAGGCTGTTATCAGCAGTTTTGGGCAGTGACGTTTTTGAGCAGTAAAAAAAAATCCAAACTAGTGGGTTCTGAGAGACGTTTTTCAGCTGCAAAAACACTCTAATGTCGATAAACGCTCAAAAACTTCGCTCACCAGCATTTTTTTTCAACAAAAAAATGCTAAAACGTAAACGCGGAAAAAAGCTAATAAACACAAAAAAACGATATTGCAAAAACTTTGAAAAAAGATGAAAAACTCACTGCAAAGCTACTGACGTTTTTATAACATTATTTTAACGTCCAGTGTGCATGAGGCCTTAAAGTGGAAGTAAACTCCCCTATCGTTTTCAGCCAAGGAAGCTGCCATCTTTGCCTCTGTTTAATCTTCAACTGCTATGGTGCTGCACATGTGATTCGTTATGACACCAGCCATTGGATGGTTTGATGGTTTGGCTGAGAGCACAGCCAATGTGCAGTTAGCATTCCCGGCATGCCTTTGTTTTTTTTAAACTGTTTAAATCCAATCGGTTTACTTCCACTTTAATAATAAGACACTCACATGTCCAGTGCCATCCACACCTGAACCACTTTTTCACCAGTTTTTGGGTCTCAGGCGCCAGCATGTTTCCTTGTGGCTTCACAAGTGACTCCCCACTGTACTGCGCATGTGCTTTGTCCCAGAAGGTTGCGGGCAGGGAGAAGGGGCACCCAACCCCCTTCCCAAAAAAAATGCCACCATTGGGGTCAAGTTCCAATTTATTGTTTGAAAAAGAATTAGTGCTTGCAAGTGCAATGAGAAAGTATGAGAACATATATAGTTATATTTTCTCAATGCACTTGCAAGCTCTGATTTCTGATTTTGCCTGGATGACAATAATCTCATTGCAACCCTTGCAAGGTATATTTAATCAAAGACAACAGATTCCCACAGTCTCTAAAGATATATGAAATTCTCAAAGCTCCTGGTACAAAAGCCAAAAGCCAAAGACTGTGTGATAATTTGTTTACGCTAAGGCAAATTTTACTCAAAATAATAGCGTTTTATAGTAATTATGGCATGTGTCCATCTGATTCATGTGAAATGTAAAAATGAATGATAGGTGCACCTTATTATTATTATTTTTATTATCGTTCTAATATTGTACATGGTGAGGAAAATCTAGGTGTATCGTCTCGTCTGATACTATCACATTACATAGAGCTAATCTTTTGTAATGTAACATATAAGCCTAAAAGAATAGTATATGTAGATCTTCATTCCCAAAGCTGTTGCCAAACACTGCTGCACTACCTACACTTCTCTGAATGTAAAGAATAAATAAAAAATATTTATTTTAGGAGCCCTTTCACACTGCGCCACCTAGGGCGTCAGCGGTAAAGCGGTGCTATTTTTAGCGCCGCTTTACCATTGTTTTAGTGGTGCTATTCGGCCGGAGCGGTGTTTTGCTAGTGGTATCGCAGCGCTGCCCCATTGATTTCAATGGGGAGCATCGGTGGAAGAGCGGTGAGTTCACCGCTCAAAGAGACTGCTGGCAAGACTTTTTCTGACGCGCTGCCAGTGCACTGCTCCAGTGTGAAAGCCCTCGGGCTTTCACACTGGAGTGCATGGAGCAGCTGTTTTAGGGCATTTTGCAGGAGCTATTTTTAATGCTATAGCGCCTGCAAAACGCCCTCAGTGTGAAAGGGGTCTAAATTATCTCCAGCACAGGTACAGGAGCAGTCCATGTCTTGAACTAAAATGTTGGCATAACTAATATAAAACAGGTTGGTGTAAGTTTACCAATATGGGCTCCACAGTCAGAGAAGATACCCTGCAATATGAAAGTGAATGTTTTGTCACTGTATGTGAGTATGCAGGCTACAGTTTATGTCCAATTCACATATAAAAAAAAATATTGATATGTAAACCTTTTATACGAATGGTGAAGGTGATTTGTTGACGTATAAAAACAAATATGAAAAGAAGATATTGGGTTTGATTTACAAAAACTGGAGCATGCAAAATCTGGTAAAGCTCTGCATAGAAGCCAATCAGCTTCCAGTTTTTATTGTCAAAGCTTAATTGAACAAACTGAAGTTGGCCACCATACACAGCAGCACTCGATTTTAAAGCTGGATACACACTATACAATTTTCTGTAAATTTTTTCCTTCAGATTTACCAAAACCATATAGCATGAGGTCAAATCTTAAAAGTTTCAATTGTTATGCAATGAGACAGGCCCTTGCACTGCATGGTTTTGGTAAATATAAAGGAAATCAGACAACAAAAGTTGTATAGTGTGTATGAGGGTCAAAGTGTTCCTGTTTTAGTAAATTTCCCTCATAGTTTTTACTACATAATACTGCACAACTAAACAAGTAACCATCTATCTATAGCAAAAAGTGACTTTTCCCAGGCAGTTTATTAAATTCATCTCTCTATTTCTCATACTACAGTTCTTATAGGGATCTCTAGTGAATCCATTAAAGTGTAGCCATTATATAGCTGCCATCTCAAACTACAATTCAGCATTCTCCGCGCTCTGCATAGACGTCTATGGGCTTGCTTGGCTTTAGCTCTCCCCCTACCGACTAGAGGAGAATGGTGCAGCATAACATCAGTATCTCATGAGGAAGAGAAGGATAAAAGGCTATGGGGTTGTTGATTAACTAAAACTGGAGGGTGCAAAACCTGGTGCAGCTCTGCATAGAAACCAATCAGCTTCCATTTTTTTTTCTCAATGCTTTATTGAACAAGCTGAAGTTAGAAGCTGATTGGCTACCATGCACAGCTGCACCAGATTCTGAATGCTCCAGTTTTAGTAAATCTCCCCCATAGTTTTCACTACATAAGACTGCACAACTGAACAAGTAACCTTGTCTCTATAGCAAAAAGTGATGAACATGGCTGTAAGGGGCTGTACATCATCCAGAACGTGAGTGTTTTGCGCATCCCCTTGCACATAACTGTGTACAAACACATTGTCTAATTGCTATCTATGGGCAGTTGAACACAGAAATGCTTTTATGGAGACTCAGGATATTGTACAGTTACCTTACAGCTGCGTGCATGAGCCCTTGGGCATTCTAATCAAAAGCCGTCAGTCCTCAAACAGTAACTCGTGTCAAATGGGCCAATGTTTCTCAACTTCAGTCCTCAAGTACCCCCAACAGGTCATATTGCCAGTATTTCCCTCAGATGAAACGGCTGTGGTAAATACTAAGGCAGTGAAACTGATCAAATCACCTGTGCAAAATAATGGAAAGCCTGAAAACATGACCTGTTGGAGGTACTTGAGGACTGTAGTTGAGAAACATTAAAATAGGCCACAGACCTACAGAACTGTCAGATATGCAAGAAGGTTAGCATTATTCTTAGGTCTTCCCCCACAAGTAGGCATGCCCCAAGCGCAGAAGCACCCTGACCAATATATCTTAAGTCATGCCATCAGACCCATAACTTGGGTACCCAAGAGAAAAAGATGTGGTTCTGCATGCCTGGAGAGCCTAATGGGTTTAACTAAATGTCATTGTTGCATTGGTCCATGGTTTGGAGGGTCAAGCAAGGCTACCTTATGGATTCTAGATTTTTCATCTATTTTTTTTTGCAGACATTATTACATCTTTCATTTTGTGAATAAAATTTGCTTCATTTTATTTTGGGGGTGTAGATTTTCTCTTTCTGTAGATAGGGTAGCAACCTTCTGTGAGCATGGACATTTCAATGTACGAAGGAAAAATACAATTGTGAGATTATTAACTAGTAGTCGTATGACATTTTAAAGTGTATGACAATATTTGGAGACAGAACATATGGTCTAGTTTATGAAAAGTGCAGCAAATGTTCACCTTCTTTGCACAGTATGCAAACAAATTTAATTTTTAAAAATTAAACAAGGTATCTGATTGGTTTCTTCCTGCTAACTCGTATTTTGAAGCGATGTTGAAAAACTGCCAGACACATAAACCCATAATATAGCATTTACAGCTACTAAGCTACAACAGTGACATTCAGCGTTATGCTTTCATTTGTATGGGCAATATTATCTGCTATGTACAAACCCTGCCAAACTACTTCTATTTTTTATGTCTTGTTCGTGAAGTGTTCATACCAATTTAATGGCTGACATATGAAAAATAAAAATGCAGTGTCTGGTGATGTATGAGGGATTAACTGACCCCTGAAAACATTACTAACCTCTCCTGCTCTATTCCCCGATCTCCTGCCAGTGCTGCCTTTCGCTGCCTCAACACATTGCTTCCCTAGAGCAGAAGTCAGACAATTTTCCCAAATAAGCCAACTGGAACTTTTCTCATCTTCACCCTTATCTTATCACTTGAACAGAGATTCAGTACAAGTCAGTGTCACAAGAGGCAAAAAAATGAATAACAGAATGGTAACAGCAAGTATGATTTTAAGATAAAATGCAAGAAGGTAAAAAACCTTGAGCCTTTAGAACCACTTTAACACCAACTATCCATTATTTGTTTGTTACATTGTTTAAAAAAAAAAATTGCATTGTCCGAAACCAGGCTTGCGAGGTCCCCAGCAGAAGCTGTCCACTTACCTCTTTATAGCTGCTAAGCGGACCATTGCCCAGGCCTGGAAGACCCAGTGGGTAGATTTTCAAGGGGTGAAGACATGTATGACTGCTATGCTACTTCAGGAATGCATGTCTAGCATTGTGCATGATTCATAAGCTAAATTTTTCAAGATCTGGGAGCCGTGGATCTCTTACGAGTTCCCTACACTCCAAGCAGCATGCTTAGGCCTGGTCTGACTCCCCTCGGTGGGGCGTCCATGCCCAAGTTCCCCTGTCCCTTCCCTCCCTATTCCTTACTCTGACCTTCTTTCTCTCGTTTCTTAGCTCTTTCCACTTATCTTAATAGCCTCTAACGTTCCTAGCAATCATGGCTTCCCCCCATAGAAGGGGGTAATAGGAAACGGGCTTCCCGTCTAGGAACGATGAAGGGGACAGGACACTTTATACTGTAGCCTACCTTGAGATCCTCCCCTCAAATTATGCTACCTGTTAATTATGATGGTTTGCCCTGTGGATCATTTTTTATGTTTGCAGCCCCTGCATGGGCGTTTAATGTGCACACTATACTTTCTTGTTCACTTAAAATTTTAATAAACATATTGAAATATAAAAAAAAAATTAACAGGTAGCTTTTTACAGCAAAAGAATCTCTGCCATGAATGCTTTTTCCTAGCCGACTAACATTTTTTTTTCTAACTGTACACCAAGCCATACAATATATGCATATCTCGGCATACAATCTTAGCATGCCATAGGTACCAGGGCTAAATAAATACTGTGCACATATCTGGGAGTTATGTCATTCCTGTCCTGCCAATCAAGACAGCCGAAGACTCCAGACCCAGAGGAAGACTATGAGAAGATGAAAGCAATGAGAGGGAACAAGGAAATTTGGGCCATTTCTCAGCCCTATGCACATCCCAATTGAACAATCTCAAATGGACTTTTATGGTTTATAGATGTTGGAGATTCCCCAGTCTTATATCCTTGAGATCAATATAGTCTAACACATGGCATAGATATTTGCACTATATATTATCTCATGAATTGCCAAAAACAGCGAACATTATCTGGTGTTTACGGCAAATTCGAAAGCCGTGGAACACCGTTAAAGTCTATGGGACACTAACATGAAAAACCAAAAGTGCTAATTCTAAAGACTTATATGCCAGTTATTGTCATAAAAAGTGTTTAGTTACCCAGATCCTGCCCCAGGGGACATGTATCAATGCAAAAAAAGTGAGCAGTGATTTTATTAATGCTTAAAGTGACGTAGGGGTACCCCTAAAATCCATACCAGACCCTTTGGGGGGGCTTATCAGAATCTCGAAGACCCCTTTAACAAGGGGACCGCCAGATCCTGGGCCCCTCCTCCTATGTGACTTGGTAAAGGGTACATTGTACCCCTGACAATTCACAAAAAAAGCATCAAAAATTTGGGACAAGTCCTTTATTAAAAAAAAAAAAAATGTCCCGCAATGTAAATCCATCTCACACTGCCTGACAGACCAAAAAAAAAAAAAAGCTGCAACAGCTCCGCACGTTCAAGCTTTGATAGCTGTTAAGCTGAGGACGGGGCCACTAGCTGACATAAATGGGTGACAGAGGGGGGGCAGGGTCACCCGTTTACGTCACCAGGTGGCCCCGCCCTCAGCTATATAACAGCTGTCACTCGGCGGAAGCCTCCCATGGATTTTTTCCTTTTTGCAGTCCGTCAGGTGGCGTGAGATGGATTTACATTGTGGGACATTTTTAATTTTTTTTTGCCTTTTGTCACTGTCGTGATCTGGGGGTCCCCTTGTTAAATGGGGCTTCCAGATTCCAATAAGCCCCCGCCCGCAGACCCAAACAACCACTGGGCAAGGGTTGTGGGGATGCGGCCCTTGTCCCCATCAACATGGGGACAAGATGCTTTGGGGGGCTACTCCAAAGCTTTCTCCCTATGTTGAGGGCATGTGGACTGGTATGGTTCAGGGGGGAGGGCGCTCTCCCATCCCCCTTCTTTTCCTGTGGCCTGCCTAGAGGCGATTCAGTTCGCATTGTGCGCTATATAAGTATTTTTATTCATTCATTCATTCGGATAAGGGTCTGGTATGGATTTTGGGGGAACCCATACGCCATTTTTTATTTTGGCGCAAAGTTCCCCTTAATATCCATACCAGACCTGTAGGGCCTGGTATGGATTTTGGGGGGAACCCCATGCCATTTTTTTCAATGAGTTTTATCTATATTGCCAAAACCCGACAATTCATTACAGCTGCAACCAGTTTTAAATGACTTTCTTTTCTTTATAAATGTAATTTACAATATTTAAAGGAATATTTGATTTTTATTGTTTCACTTATTAGCATTATGTTAGCATTATTAAAAACGGCACAGTATAATAAGAAAGGAAGGCATCTTTGGTGATTTTAAGATGTGATTTTAAGATGCGTGTCAAATATAGTTTATAGTGTATTGAATAGAGCTTTTGTAATGTGCATCTGATAAGTGGAGCATTGTTTTAGGGGGTTTCATAAATGTAATTTTAAATTTTTTTCCGGGGGGGGGGGGGGGGGCTAGTGTCTAATCCAGGGTTTTCTTAGGTAGTTTGTTCATTAATACTTTTAACGGTGACTCCCCCTCCATGAAATATTTGTATATAGATATTTGATTGAACTTGGAGGATTCACTTATAGTTGTGAAATTGCATCACTGGAGAAGAGTCAATGGATAGTGTTTGTTGCCCAAGGTTAACTATTGAGATTATAGAATGTGAAAATCTCAGGAGGTGAACAGTTTCTGAGATGCAATTATCACCACACTGGCATTCCATGATTGTTGATAGTTGTAAAAGACAAAGAAATCATACATCTTCCATAGACTAGCATTTGGTTACAAAGTGAACTTCCCAACCCTATCTACATGCTTTATGTACTGGCTTGCAGCCACATAATTCACTCACAACTCAGAATTCACTCATAATTCACATAATTCACTTTGGTATTTAATGACAATCAGCAGCTGCACCTAATAAAGCGACCATTAAGTGTATGCCTATTTTTGGTTTACACACAAAAGTCATGTATACCTAATGTGTCAGAATATCTCCTCCAACTACAGAAACATATCTCTAGTCTACCAAAAATGTTATTTTAGTTTTTTGGTATAGAAGCAATGAGTTAAATCACTCATGGCTTTTTATACTATTTCTTGAATAAATTCCATTAGAGAGATCTGCCAAAGGCCTTGGCTGCAGTTCTTGTTAAATACAGTAGATGCATGAATGGAAAATCCCTAGGAAAAAGTGAACCCTCTTATCATGGCTGTAGTAGGTGGAGATTTGGAAAGTCAGATGCATAGCTGCTGCTGGGGAATCAGTCTTCTCACAACCATCATTTTTTATGAGCTTGTATTCTACACTTGTTTATCTAATAGAAAAAAAAATTAAAGGTTTAAAAAGGATTTGTAAAGCACAAAAGTATCACTTGGCTGCTCTTTGGGGATTATTCAGTATGCTTGTGCAAAATGCAATTACAATTTGTAAAGTGCAGTATTCCATGGGAACCAATCAGAATATCTTTATAGGTTGGGATATCTGTAATTAAACATTACAATTTGCAGTAGCATGTACATTTTTACAAACTGTCCCAAAATGAACTACCTATGTGTAGCGCCTTTCCTCTATTTTCCAGGAGCCTGATGGTGACTACTGGGGGTAGGGATGGCTGACATACATTCTCAGGGTGCAGGTTTGTGGGCATGGTGGGTGATGAACAAGAAAGAACATTGGATGCCAGTCACTTTTATGCTTTAAACAGATTGAAGTTTATTTCTTGAACAGGAAAAAGGTGGGAGAGAGGAGATCGGGCACAGGACACCCTTAATAATGAACAGCAACAAGCAGATTGGCAGATTCCTTAGACAAAAATATGTAGATACGGTAGACAGCAGTACAGATATAAGAGCCTTTAAACTGAACCAGCACATCTATACTTCATAGGACAGGCTGCCTCCTCTAGTAACTGAACTTTACTCACTGCTTCGTCTTAGATTGGATGAGTTCTCGCTTGAAGTCCTCCCAGCCAGTTCATAGCCTCCAGCTCCTGAAAAGTCACCACTGGTGCTTCCTCGGAACACCATCCCTCTAGAATCGTTTCTGGATCTTTGGATGGCTTTTCTCTGCATAAACTTGAACACCCAGGTAGGCCTCGGACAAGCCTATCAGCCGACAGCCACCTGGATAGGCCTCAGGTTTCAGGCCTAGCAGCCAGGAACTGTATACTGACTTGGTCACCTGACTTTGTTCCATTAAATAGCTTTTCCCAGTGTGCAACACAGAAAATACGATTGGCTGAAAAAAGTATGTTTATCCATAACTTGCATACACTGTAGCTCATCATACTAATGTCAAAGGCAACAGTGCAACCTACTGACAAAAGGGAGAAGCCACACTAAAAATCAAATTAACACAGAAGTCATTTGACATTTAAACACTACCAATTAGCCAGGCTGGTTACCACCCAGCATAACTAAGTTTACCTATAACCCTATTTTAGGGACAAGGGTGCTACATATGGTTATATGCTGCCTGTTCGCCAAACTAAGGAAACAATTCAGGCAGAGAATTTTACAAAGAAAAAAACTATAGAAAATGTAGAAAACTACAGAAAATTTACAAAGAAAAAAACTATAGAATTGCTCTAACCATGTACTTCTAAAACTCAATTGAACAAAATCACATAAATAAACCACCCATTGGTCACATAATGTGAAACACGCTGTAGGATGTAGCAAATCTTTTGAAGGAACAGAAATCACATATGCATAATAAGTGTATATGTCTGTCATAAACATATATAATCACCAATAATGTGCCTGTGAATATATCAAACAATATTGCAAATAAAAAACATAAAAAATTCATAAGTGCACTAAATGATATAAAAAAAGGTGAACAAACGAAAATAAAACAGTGAACTGTGAAATAAAGTCCATTTAATTTTGAACGAAGTAGTCCCCGCACTCTAGAAACAGCAAGATGTGTAGATTCCACCACCAGAACAGCAGAAATGGACTCTTACCGGACCACTATGATCCCCTATAACGGAAGATCAAAGGAGGCATATAATGGGTTACGGCTTGGCTCCCAGAGGACCAGAGACGTGCTATGAAACTTATAACAGCCACTTCACAAACAGTCAGGACATCCTTGGATACCATGGTGTATAAAAGATATAAAATGCTCCATAGTCTAAAGCCTTAAAAATTATTTATTAAAAAATATATACTGCACTTATACAATTACAAAGTTCAGAGAGAAAAACAGTCTGATACGCCAGCTGGAACACGAAACAGACAGCCCGTCCTTCTGGGTACAAATGGAGCATGAGGTGATGTTAGCGCATCGCTCCTCCCTACGCGTTCCGTAATAACTTACGTCATCCAGACTCTGGTCCTTTGGGAGCCAAGCCATAACCCATTATGTGCCTAATTTGATCCTCCATTATAGGGGATCATAGTGGTCCGGTAAGAGTCTATTTCTGCTGTTCTGGTGGTGGAATCTACACATCTTGCTGTTTCTAGAGTGTGGGGACGACTTCCTTTCACAATTATATGGACTTTATTTCACAGTTCACGGTTTTATTTTCATTTGTTCACCTTTTTTTTATCTCATTTCGTGCACTTATGAATTTTGTATTTTTTTTTATTTGCAATAATGTTTGATATATTCACAGGCACATTATTGGTGATTATATATGTTTATGACAGACATACACTTATTATGCATACATGTGATTTTTGTTCTTTTAAAAGATTTGCTACATCCTACAGGATGTAGGATGAATTATTGAATTCTGACATTCAGTTCATTATACCTGAGCACAGTTTTTTTTATTATTATTATTTATTTCCACAGAAAATGTACACATTTCTGTGGAAATAAAAGACAGGACTAGGTAGGTTGTGCTTACTGAATGTATTTCACAGCTTTTCACAAAATTTTCAAGAAAAACTTTAGGCATTAGATGTCCCCAGTCTTCCAAGTTTAATGGCAGTGAGAGTTTTTTAAATGGCAGCCAGAGTCTTTGAATCCACTTCCTCTGTGCTCAAGCCCCCATAGCCATTCACTCCCCTCCCACATGCGACTAGATATTTAGCAGCACAGTGATGAGTTTATCTCTCTTTCACTCTGCTTTCTCCTTCTGTCAGTATGATCCCTGTCAGTACATGAAATGATTGGCTCCTTGTGCTGCTTGTTCTTCACCCACTCTGAGCTCTGTTGCACAGGGACTGCAATAAACTGATACCAAGTCAAATTACTTCTTTAGGCGTACAGAACTGCAGTGTCTTTATTTGCCCAGAATTTACCCAGAATTTAATTTGATTAAACTGAAATCTGATTGGGATTTTCTAGGTTACTTCATTCTGTATACTAAGTTTGACCTTAGTGCTGCCTTATTAAATAATCATGCATGGGATTGATTTTGGTAAACTGGAACAAACACTACCACCACTATTTTATTACCTGCCCTAGGAAAATGAAACATGGAATCTATTGGATAATGATTTCTTTTGCTCCAGTTTTCATGAATCAATTTCACTGAATGTAATGGTTAGCTGTATCTACAACGTAGATAAGCAAGTTGTTGTAATGTGCGTTTTATTTAACTGTTACAGACTGAAAATGAATACAGAAGATTACTTTTTCTGTCTGCGTCCATCCAAAAGCAGAAACAGAGAAAATACTTTTTATTTTTACACTGTCCCTTTAAAAAGATTTTTATGGATCACTTTTATTCCTATTACAAGGGATGTAAACATTCCTTGTAATAGAAAAAAAGCATGACAGGATCTCTTTATTGTGAGCTCTGGGGTCAAAAAGACCTCAGATCTCACATTTACACATAAATGCAATAAAAAATGAGTTTTAAAAAGTATTTTTTTCAATAACATTTTTTTTCCCCTTTAAGGCTGTTGGGCAGAAGTGACGTTTGACGTTGCTTCCGTCATTCAACATCATTGAGTCGAGTGAAAGTCATCATTCCCTCACTCGACTCACAGCCTCTGAGGGGAAAGGATTGGATTGTTTCCGTTGCTGCCGGCGGCTCTGGTAAGCAGCGGAGTTCACCAGAGAGCGGCGAGAGGTGGATGGGCACTGGGTGGGCACCTCCACCGATAAAAGTGATCTTGTGGCGAATCCACCACGTAGACAACTCTTAGCTTAAAGAGGACCGCCCACCATTCCAGAATATATTGGGGTTGGCAGCTATCTGCTGCCATAACCCCAGTATTCTGCATCAAAGTACCAAAGTACATCAGCTACTGCGGTTTGCGGGAAGTGGTTAAAGAGGAAACACGTGCCTCAGTTTTATGAACAAGCAGTACATTTACAGTAAGTAATGACACAGAGGGTGGGAGCTGTGTTATTCAACAAACTCCAAAAAAATTATTTTACATTAGTAAAAACCCTATTTTCTATATTGTCCATTAAGAGATAGTAATTGTTTGACATTTTGGATACCCACAGCATTCAAATTGAGGGACGGGCAACAGCCATAAGAACAAATTGACATGGAATTTAGTATGATATAGATAAAGCCACTAATGCTAATGAAGACTAGCTAAAAAAGGGGATAAGGACAAAAATGTAAATTTTCAAGTGCAAGGGGGGAAAAAAAAAAAAGACACCAAAGATAAACCAGGTGAACAGGATAATTACACAGTGAATTGCTACATGATGGGTTTGCGACTCACAACTGACAATGTAGAAAAAAACCAACCATGAACCATAAGACAAAAAGGAGGCGCTATTAATCTTTAAACAAGAGAACAAATTGACCAACAGCATGGAGGTCAACAAAAAAAGGAAACAGCCCGAAACCTGGGATACCATAGGTTGGTCATTTCCTGTATGACTTGAATTTCATTTGATTTCTGTAAATAAGCCAAAATTGGAGCTGATCTGAACCCTTGCTATATGTGTAGCCCATTTACGTACCTCCTGAAGCTTGACTGGAAAACACCCAGAGATTGCATCATTCCAGCCTACCTTGTTTCTAGAACATTGCTAAGAGACTTCCAGCTGTTACTGTTCACCTCCAACATCACAGGAGCAAACTCTGAAACACTGATCTCAGAGAGCTACTGTGTCATAAGAGAGAAAGGGGTATAAAAGGGATTAGGTCCTTCAAGACTTCCAAAGTTACACTATGCCACAGAGGAAAACTCTGTAGTCAGGTAACATGAACCCTGTCTGCAGACCATACGAGACCATATGAGAAGTATAGGACTAATCAAAGATGGATATTTCCTTGTGATAAAGAAAGAGACACACTCCAGTGCACTACCTCCACTGTGTTTAGTGTAGGACAACAGATTAACCCTTTTATGACTAAGCCTATTTTTGGAATTTGGTGTTTACAAGTTAAAATCCATATTTTTTGCTAGAAAATTACTTGGAACCCCCAAACATTATATATATTTTTTTAGCAGAGGCTCTAGAGAATAAAACGGCGATTGTTGCAATATTTTATGTCACACGGTATTTGCGCAGTGGTGTTTTAAACGCAACTTTTTGGGAAAAGGGACATTTACATGAATTAAAAAAAACAAAATAGTAAAATTAGCCCAATTTTTTTGCGTAATGTGAAAGATAATGTTACGCCAAGTAAATAGATACCAAACATGTCACACTTTATAATTGCGCGCACTTGTAGATTGACGACAAAGTACGGTACCTAAAAATCTCAATAGGCGACGCTTTAAAAATTTTTTACGGTTACCAGGTTAGCGTTACAGAGGAGGTCTAGTGCTAGAATTATTGCTCTCGCTCTGACGATCGCGGCGATACCTCACATGTGTGATTTGAACACCGTTTACATACGCGGGCGCGACTTCCGTATGCGTTTTCTTTGCTTCGCGAGCTCGCGGGGACGGCGGGCGCTTTAAAAAAATTTTTTTTTTTTTATTTATTTTATTTATTTTAAAATGACTAAATTGTTTAAAAAAAAATTGATCACTTTTATTGCTGTCACAAGGAATGTAAACATCCCTTGTGACAGTAATAGGCGGTGACAGGTACTCTTTATGGAGGGATCGGGGGTCTAAAAGACCCCCCACCCCTCCTTTACACTTCAATGTATTCAGATCACCGAAAACGGCGATTCTGAATACCGGATATTTTTTTTAAACCGGCGCCATTGGCAGCCGAGTAAACGGGAAGTGACGTCATGACGTCGCTTCCGTGTTTACGATGAGGAGACTGGAACGAAGCCGATTACGGCTTCGTTCCAGTTCCTCCCCAGCAGCCAGAGCCGACGGATCACTAATCGGTGCTCCCGATCGAGCGGGAGCACCGGTAACAGCGGCGAGAGGCGGCGGGAGGGGGGGACGTCCCCTCCCGCTCCTCCGGCATAACAGCCGAGCGGCTTTTAGCTGCATCGGTTGTTATGCCTGGATAGCCAATCGCCTGCTGCAAAAAACGGTACAGGGATGATGCCTGCAGGTGCGGGCATCATCCCGGTATAACCCCCGGAAGCCGAGTACGCAGATCTGCGTACGCTCGGCGGGAAAGGGTTAAGGGATTTGATAGCAACATTTATTTATTTCAGGTACTTATATAGGACCGTCAATTTACGCAAGCACTTTACATATATATTGTACATTTACATCAGTCCCTGCCCCCAAGGAGCTTACAATCCAAGGTCCCTAACTCACATTAATACGAGTGTGGGAGGAAACCAAGGCAGGCACAGGGAGAACATGTAAACTCCAGGCAGATGGTTTTGTGGTTGGGATTCAAACCAGCAACCACTGTGCTGCCCATTTAAGACCAGAAAAGGAAAAACAGTGTAAAGAAGAAATACGTGTCTAACACTATATAGAGTAGGGAATATCAGCTTCCATTTAAAAAAAAATTCTGTCAAAGCTTAATTGAATAAGCTGAAGCTAGCTTGTTCAATCGCTCTCAGTTGCTCTCCCTTTGGGTCTGGTATGAATTTTGAGGGGAACCCTACACCAAAATTAAAAAAAGAAATGCTGTGGAGTCTCCCCCAAATCCATACCAGACCCTTATCCAAGCATGCAGCCTGGCAGGTTAGGAAAAGGAGGGGCAACGAGTGAGCGCCTCCCCTCCTAAAATGGGGGGGGAGGGTGTCAAGGGGCCCTTGTGATATCATCAGCTAGGGCCTTGTCTCAGTCAACATGGGGACAAGGTGCTTTTGGGGGTGGCAGAGCCCCCATGCCCCAAATCACCTCCACATGTTGAGGGCATGTGGCCTGGTATGTTCATGCTCGGAAAGGAGTCTAGTATGCATTTTTTTTGTTTGACGTGAGATTCCCCTCAAAATCCACACCAGACCCAAAATGCCTGGTATGCATTGGAGGGGAACCACACGCCGTTTTTTCCCCGATTTTTTCATTTTCTGCAATTCTTTTTTTTTACATTCAGCTGTCAACAGGGAACCCTGCTGACAGCTAATGACTCATCAGTTGTTACGGACACTGCAGCTGCCCCTTCCTTAACAACTGGTTATTCACAGTTTGTTATGGAGTTAAAAAATCTCTTTGGTGCGGGTCCATTGAAGTAAATGCAAAACGTGATCTGCTGCAGAAAAAACATCCCTGACCTTTTCCAAAAATGCATAAATGTGAACGTGTACCATAGGAAACCATTATCAATGGACTGTAGTGCATTTCTGCAAACTGCAAAACACAATAAACACGCATAGGTGTGAACCTAGTGTTTGGGGTTGATTTAGTAAAGGTAAATCGACTGTACATTTTGCAAAGTGCAGTTGCTCCAGAGCTTAATAAATCAGGCAAATCTTAATTTTGCAAAGAATACCCAATCACATGCAAGGAAAATTTAAAAAAATGCATTTTTGCTTACACGTGATTGGATAATGGAAGTCAGCAGAGCATCTGCTCATTTACTAAGCTCGGGAGCAACTAATCTTGCAGAGTGCAACAGCACTTTGCAAACTACACAGTCTATGTGCCTTTATTAAATCAACCCATAAGAGTAGAAAAGAATAAAGGGAATTCTACCTCTGGCTAAATTAGCAGACCCAAAAGATTAGCTTTTTATGTTGATTAAATTCCAAGTTCTTCCACACAGAAGATGAATGGTAAATACAGAATAGAACAGTATGGGAAGAGGAAGTATGAGAAAGTTGTACCACCACAGTTTTGCATCTACATAAATAATACAGTAACCACAAACAAAGTATTCAGGCGCTATACAGGAGATAATCAGATAGAATGCAGAATACAATACTGAATTACCACCCGTGGCTGAGAGGAAAAATATTAGCACCCAGCAGGTGCCAGGACATGAGAACAAACACAAAATTCCTCAATATATAGTGCTGGGGGGTATGAGTCTATGCCACCAAAAGTCTGTTGGCTGTATAGTTCAAAGATAAATTAACAGAAAAATGTAACATAAAAATGTATTGTTCAGAAGATATTCATAAAAAAAAGAAAAATATAAAAAACAGACTGGTCAAGTTCATGACAAATCCAAAAATGCCATCATCCCAAATTGGTGTGACAACAAGGCTGACTTCACATATCGTTATAGCTGCACGATTTTGGCTAAAATGAGAATCACAATTTTTTTGCTTAGAATAAAGATCATGATTCTCACGGTCTAACCTCATCTTTTACATTATACGAAAAAATTGGCTATAAATGACATGAAATAATAACATAAATGACATAATAATGATGACATAAAATATTACAACAATCGCCATTTTATTCCCTAGGGTCTCTGCTAAAAAAAAAATGTGTGTGTGTATTATATATATATATAAAAATATATAAAGGTGCATACAAACTAGTGCTAAAGATACAATTAACTAATTGGTTGCACGTGGCGCTGTTACCTGTGTGCCTTTCAGTCAACACTCCCTAATCTTCTAAAAAATCCTATCCCACATCATACAAAATGTGATAATTAATAAACACTTAAATAAATACCCAAATTTTCATTTAGATTAAGTGTACAGTGACAAAAATAAACAAACGTGAATATAGTCCATCCACCGAATATAAGAAAATCTAGAGTATATATAAAAATTTATATATAAAAATAAAGCAAAAAAGATAAAGCAAAAAAACATATAATATCAAATAGAGAGTCTTTTTATAGAAGCGTGAACAAATCTCCAGTGTTTAAATTTCTTTATACACGTGACTCCTTCACCACACCATCCGTGCTTAATGGCCCCCCTTCGTGAAAAAACTCACCAAATGCTAAGCCTTACACTCTCGTGTGAGGCAAAAGGGCTTGCAACAGATCTCTCAAGATGTATTTCAGATATCAGCACATCCGATTTAATCTTCTCCAATTGCGTACTTCAATGTGTATATATAAATACCTCAAAGAAAAATCACAGAGGGAGACCCCAATAGTGTAATACTGCAATCACTCTTTAATATAAAAAATCGCACTCTTTATGCACTCACATGAACTAAAAAGGGTAAAATCACTTCAAAAGGATAAAGAAACTTGCTTCACAAATCCACTCCACAACAACATTCTGAGTACGTCGGGGCATTGGTGGTCACAGCGGACTTATTAGATACTGGATCGCTAGATCTCACCCCTCCTCGTGCGTCCCGCCTGGTCCCACACAGCAGGTCCGTTCGAAAAAGGCACCTTCAGATCAGGTGATTCAGTCCACTTAGTCCTGTACCTCCTTCCCAGCTCCGTGTATGTCAGCTCAATATTCACCAGATAGCCACGCCCCCGACATGTTTCGTCATATCAGACTTATTCATGGGATTGGCTATCTGGTCTAGCAGCCCACCTTATATTTCCCCATCATCCAATCAGCTCATCTCACTGTCAGTCTCACATCCATATTGCTGGGATGTGTCCTGTCGTACACATTAAGCGCCGAAGCCAGAGCTATGATTCGCGCATGCTCAAATCGCAGTATTCGATATCCCCCTTTTTTCGAAAACTGGTGATCGAAATATTCGATCCGCCAATACGCTACGGTCTCCGGTGCATGTGTCAAAGTATACTAGGTACGTCGAAGCATTCGACCATAGTTGTAATATTCGACATACGGTAAATTCCGCTCAGATGTTCACACAGGCTGCGTCCCACCAGGTCGCGCATGCGCCGAGATCGAACCCGCATGTCCCCGTCTCCACAATACTCCAGTATGAGAATCCGTGTCACCGTCTTCTGGAACCAAATAAAGTGCGAAACCAATCACAATACCTATGGTGGTGTCAGTCCCCATCTATAGTATCTCTCCATCTATGAGGCACTATCTTTCTCCATAACACCCTGTACCCAGTACACACTGATTAATCGATGTGTTCTCACACAGTAGATGAACCAGTCTGTCTCCAGATACAGACTGTTGCACTTATCTACCGCTGTGTCACCAATGCGCCAACGTTTACACCAATGATTAACATATAATATAGACTAACCCATTAGTGCACATTTTCATTATTAACCTGGAACATTCGATATACAGCTTCAATTAAAAATCAAAATGGAGATGTATATATATCTGAAGCAACATCTAAAGTGTAAATACACAAATAAAACTCCAAATAAAGGTCATTTTAAAACAAATAGAACATCGTTTTAAAACAAATAGAACAGGAAACTACTACTATTAGCCCTAGAAGAGACATAATAGGTATTCTCATAATAAACTCAGAACTCCCCCATCAATAACTTCACACCTATTATACAGACATGAAGATTAATGATCGGCAGCCTCAAAAACACTTCCATATCGGAGTGACACCCTTCCCTCTATAATGTTTAAAAGACAATATTTATGGCCTATTAGTGACTACATGTCACTAATATAGCAGTTCAGGTCCAGTTCTACATTCATACCTCTCGGATAAAGGCTCTTCAGCGAGAAGATCCACCTGGTTTCCCTCTGTGACAGATCTCTAACTCGATTAGAGCCCCTCCAAGAGGGATGAACATGGTCTATTCCACAGAACTGCAATAAATTTGGATTTTGTTGGTGATATTCTTTGAAATGTAATGATACGCTATGGTACTGGTAACCTTTACGGATATTAGTCAAATGTTCTGAGATACGTACTCTCAATAATCTCTTGGTGCGTCCTACATACAGTAAGTTACAGGGGCACCACAGTAGGTACACGACATGTGTCATATTACACGTCATGAATTCCTTAATGTCAAATGTTTCACCCTCACTGTTCGTTATTGAGGTGACTCCCCTGTTTATCTGCTGTACAGTCCTACAACAGATACACCTCCTACAGGCATAAAAGCCTTTCAGTTCCCCCGAAATAGTTGTTCGCTGAGGAGGGTCCAGGATCTTTTTTACGACTCGATCACCGATGTTAGGTGCCCGTCTGTAGATGAACCCTGGAGTTTTGGGTATCACACTCCCCAGATGTTTATCCCTTCCCAAAATATGCCAATGTGTCCTGAAAATTTGCTCTACCTCTCTAAATTGATGATGGAAATTGGACAGGAATCTTAGTTGATGTTGTGTCCCCCCTTCTACCTTTCTCCTCCCCTCCAGGCAAGCTTCCCTTGGAATCTTCGCTACTGTCCCAATGGTTTCATCCAAGGTGGTCTCTGAATACCCTTTCTGTATGAACCTTTCTTTTAAAATTTGGGATTGGGCCACGAAATCTTCTCTAGTTGTACAGTTCCTGCGGACCCTTAAAAATTGTCCCTTAGGGATATTTCTAATCCAAGATGGATGATGTCCGCTCTTCGTTGTTAAATAGCTGTTCCTGTCTGTATTTTTAAAATACACTGTGGTGTTAAATCTATCATCCTTTCTCTCTATCAAGAGGTCAAGGAAATTTACCACCGTGGGATTAATATTGAACTCCAACTTAATGTCGTTCGAGTTGGAGTTCAATCTCTCCAAAAAGTTTAAAACAGAAGCCTTAGTGCCCCCCCATATGAAAAACAGGTCATCTATGAACCTGCGATAGAAAATTAGCTGTGGGCATTCAATACCAAACACATATCTATCCTCCCACTCGGCCATAAATAAGTAGGCAAGGCTAGGGGCATATTTAGCCCCCATTGCCACGCCAACTCACGGTGGTAAATTTCCTTGACCTCTTGATAGAGAGAAAGGATGATAGATTTAACACCACAGTGTATTTTAAAAATACAGACAGGAACAGCTATTTAACAACGAAGAGCGGACATCATCCATCTTGGATTAGAAATATCCCTAAGGGACAATTTTTAAGGGTCCGCAGGAACTGTACAACTAGAGAAGATTTCGTGGCCCAATCCCAAATTTTAAAAGAAAGGTTCATACAGAAAGGGTATTCAGAGACCACCTTGGATGAAACCATTGGGACAGTAGCGAAGATTCCAAGGGAAGCTTGCCTGGAGGGGAGGAGAAAGGTAGAAGGGGGGACACAACATCAACTAAGATTCCTGTCCAATTTCCATCATCAATTTAGAGAGGTAGAGCAAATTTTCAGGACACATTGGCATATTTTGGGAAGGGATAAACATCTGGGGAGTGTGATACCCAAAACTCCAGGGTTCATCTACAGACGGGCACCTAACATCGGTGATCGAGTCGTAAAAAAGATCCTGGACCCTCCTCAGCGAACAACTATTTCGGGGGAACTGAAAGGCTTTTATGCCTGTAGGAGGTGTATCTGTTGTAGGACTGTACAGCAGATAAACAGGGGAGTCACCTCAATAACGAACAGTGAGGGTGAAACATTTGACATTAAGGAATTCATGACGTGTAATATGACACATGTCGTGTACCTACTGTGGTGCCCCTGTAACTTACTGTATGTAGGACGCACCAAGAGATTATTGAGAGTACGTATCTCAGAACATTTGACTAATATCCGTAAAGGTTACCAGTACCATAGCGTATCATTACATTTCAAAGAATATCACCAACAAAATCCAAATTTATTGCAGTTCTGTGGAATAGACCATGTTCATCCCTCTTGGAGGGGCTCTAATCGAGTTAGAGATCTGTCACAGAGGGAAACCAGGTGGATCTTCTCGCTGAAGAGCCTTTATCCGAGAGGTATGAATGTAGAACTGGACCTGAACTGCTATATTAGTGACATGTAGTCACTAATAGGCCATAAATATTGTCTTTTAAACATTATAGAGGGAAGGGTGTCACTCCGATATGGAAGTGTTTTTGAGGCTGCCGATCATTAATCTTCATGTCTGTATAATAGGTGTGAAGTTATTGATGGGGGAGTTCTGAGTTTATTATGAGAATACCTATTATGTCTCTTCTAGGGCTAATAGTAGTAGTTTCCTGTTCTATTTGTTTTAAAACGATGTTCTATTTGTTTTAAAATGACCTTTATTTGGAGTTTTATTTGTGTATTTACACTTTAGATGTTGCTTCAGATATATATACATCTCCATTTTGATTTTTAATTGAAGCTGTATATCGAATGTTCCAGGTTAATAATGAAAATGTGCACTAATGGGTTAGTCTATATTATATGTTAATCATTGGTGTAAACGTTGGCGCATTGGTGACACAGCGGTAGATAAGTGCAACAGTCTGTATCTGGAGACAGACTGGTTCATCTACTGTGTGAGAACACATCGATTAATCAGTGTGTACTGGGTACAGGGTGTTATGGAGAAAGATAGTGCCTCATAGATGGAGAGATACTATAGATGGGGACTGACACCACCATAGGTATTGTGATTGGTTTCGCACTTTATTTGGTTCCAGAAGACGGTGACACGGATTCTCATACTGGAGTATTGTGGAGACGGGGACATGCGGGTTCGATCTCGGCGCATGCGCGACCTGGTGGGACGCAGCCTGTGTGAACATCTGAGCGGAATTTACCGTATGTCGAATATTACAACTATGGTCGAATGCTTCGACGTACCTAGTATACTTTGACACATGCACCGGAGACCGTAGCGTATTGGCGGATCGAATATTTCGATCACCAGTTTTCGAAAAAAGGGGGATATCGAATACTGCGATTTGAGCATGCGCGAATCATAGCTCTGGCTTCGGCGCTTAATGTGTACGACAGGACACATCCCAGCAATATGGATGTGAGACTGACAGTGAGATGAGCTGATTGGATGATGGGGAAATATAAGGTGGGCTGCTAGACCAGATAGCCAATCCCATGAATAAGTCTGATATGACGAAACATGTCGGGGGCGTGGCTATCTGGTGAATATTGAGCTGACATACACGGAGCTGGGAAGGAGGTACAGGACTAAGTGGACTGAATCACCTGATCTGAAGGTGCCTTTTTCGAACGGACCTGCTGTGTGGGACCAGGCGGGACGCACGAGGAGGGGTGAGATCTAGCGATCCAGTATCTAATAAGTCCGCTGTGACCACCAATGCCCCGACGTACTCAGAATGTTGTTGTGGAGTGGATTTGTGAAGCAAGTTTCTTTATCCTTTTGAAGTGATTTTACCCTTTTTAGTTCATGTGAGTGCATAAAGAGTGCGATTTTTTATATTAAAGAGTGATTGCAGTATTACACTATTGGGGTCTCCCTCTGTGATTTTTCTTTGAGGTATTTATATATACACATTGAAGTACGCAATTGGAGAAGATTAAATCGGATGTGCTGATATCTGAAATACATCTTGAGAGATCTGTTGCAAGCCCTTTTGCCTCACACGAGAGTGTAAGGCTTAGCATTTGGTGAGTTTTTTCACGAAGGGGGGCCATTAAGCACGGATGGTGTGGTGAAGGAGTCACGTGTATAAAGAAATTTAAACACTGGAGATTTGTTCACGCTTCTATAAAAAGACTCTCTATTTGATATTATATGTTTTTTTGCTTTATCTTTTTTGCTTTATTTTTATATATAAATTTTTATATATACTCTAGATTTTCTTATATTCGGTGGATGGACTATATTCACGTTTGTTTATTTTTGTCACTGTACACTTAATCTAAATGAAAATTTGGGTATTTATTTAAGTGTTTATTAATTATCACATTTTGTATGATGTGGGATAGGATTTTTTAGAAGATTAGGGAGTGTTGACTGAAAGGCACACAGGTAACAGCGCCACGTGCAACCAATTAGTTAATTGTATCTTTAGCACTAGTTTGTATGCACCTTTATATATTTTGATAGTTTGTAAGAAGTGGCAGCTAAGGTGTAGAATTCGTGTCATTTAAGCGCTGTGGTGATACACTTGGTAAAGGGTTCGGCGTGTGTGTATCTTTAATTATTTATATATATATATATATATATATATATATATATATATATATATATATATATATATATATGTGGCCACCATTATTTTCCAGCACTACCTTAACCCACTTGGACATGGAGTTCACCAGAGCTTCACAGGATGCCACTGGAGTCCTCTTCAACTCCTCCATGACGACATCAAGGAGCTGGTGGATGTTAGAGACCGTGCGCTCCTCCACCTTTCCGTTTGAGGATGCCCCACAGATGCTCAATAGGGTTTAGGTCTGGAGACATGCTTGGCCAGTCCATCACCTTTACCCTCAACTTCTTTAGCAAGGCAGTGGTCGTCTTTGAGGTCGTTATCAATACTGCCCCCCTGCAGCCCAGTCTCCGGAGGGAGGAGATCATGCTCTGCTTCAGTATGTCACAGTACATATTGGCATTCATGGTTCCCTCAATGAACTGTGTCAACAGCACTCATGAAGCCCCAGACTATGACACTCCCACCACCAAGATTGACTGTAGGCAAAACACACTTGTCTTTGTACTCATCATCTGGTTGCCGTCACACACGCTTGACACCATCTGAACCAAATAAGTTTATCTTGCTCTCATCAGACCACATGGCATGGTTCCAGTAATCCATGTCTTTAGTCTGCTTGTTTTCAGCAAACTGTTTGTGGGCTTTCTTGTGCATCATCTTCAGAAGAGGCTTCCTTCTGGGACGACAGCCATGCCGCCCAATTTGATGCAGTGTGTCGCATATAGTCTGAGCACTGACAGGCTGACCCCCCCACCCCTTTAACCTCTGCAGCAATGCTGGCAGCTGCACATGCACTCAACTTATTTGGTCGACCATGGCAAGGCCTGTTCTCAGTGGAACATGTCCTGTTAAACCACTGTATGGTCTTGGCCACTGTGCTGCAGCTCAGTTTCAGGGTCTTGGCAATCTTCTTATAGCCTATGCCATCTTTATGTAGAGCAACAATTCTTTTTCTCAGATCCTCAGAGAGTTCTTTGCCATGAGGTGCCATGTTGAACTTCCAGTGACTAGTATGGGAGAGTGAGAGCGATAACACCAAGTTTAGCACACCTGCTCTCCCATTCACAGCTGAGACCTTGTAACACTAATGAGTCAAAAGACACCGGGAGTTAAAATGGCTAATTGGGCCCAATTTGGACATTTTCACTTAGGGTTGTGCTCACTTCTGTTGCCAGCGATTTAGACATGGCTGCGTGTTGAATTGTTTTGATCAGACAGGTAAGACCTCCTGTCTCTTGGTTGGGAGTCCTCTGATCCCTAGGTGAGACCTCCTGTCTATTGGCTCCTGGCTGGGGCACCTCTGACCCCAGGGATGAGACCTCCTGTCTCCTGGTTGGGACTCCTCTGACCCCTGGGTGAGACCTCCTGTCTCTTGGCTTCTGGCTGGGGCTCCTCTGACCCCTGGGTGAGACCTCCTGTCTCTTGGCTCCTGGCTGGGGCTCCTCTGACCCCTGGGTGACACCTCCTGTCTCTTGGCTCCTGGCTGGGGCTCCTCTGACCCCCGGGTGAGACCTCCTGTCTCTTGGCTCCTGGCTGGGGCACCTCTGACCCCTGGCTGAGACCTCCTGTCTCTTGGCTCTTGGCTGGGGCTCCTCTGACCTCTGGAAGAGACATTCTGTCTCCCATGCTGGGAGCTGTCTCCAAACTGGGAGCCCTGAGCTAGTCTTAGGCCTGAGTATATAACGACGCGGCACACCTGTGTACTTAGACAGGCTACAGGCACCTGGTAAAATCTAAACACAGTATTAAAGGTTCCGATCCAGAACTACAGAATCTAGGTAAAACCAAAAACACAGCTTTCTCTGCTCAGAAGTGATAAGCCGGTACCTCACATTAACCCTTAATGTGAATCCTGTGTCATATTTTCCTCCATTTCACAGTGAGAGGGTCTCGCTCTGTAATACAGTATAACTCAAAGGTCTACAAAGGTCTATCTTCCTGTGTCCCTTAATGGACAATGAAGAAAACATGCCTGCAACAGTTTCAGCAATACAGTGCAACACATTACATGCTATGAAGAACGTACATCAAGCAAATTAGCAGCAAACTTAGACAAAAATCCGACTGCGTGTCGGTTAGCTAAGTCTACAACAGTTTTAAAGTGTATCTGCAATCCCTGCACCCTGAGGAGCAAACTGAGAAAGATTTGCATAGGTCTGTGAAATATTTATCACTGGCGATATGACAGATTTTCACTCAAAACAGACGCACAATTTCTAAGTGGTCGGGGGCAGGTTTTTTTCTGTCACAGTTCTACTTTAAAATAGCAGGAGGAGGAATTTATGAATAAAGTTGCCCATAACCCTGTCTTACATGTGTCGCACTGCTCACGTTTAGCACTGAATTGCTTTGCAACAGCATGGATAAATGACCCCCTATGTGCACTGCGGTTCGCTGTACTGCAGGTTTGTTGGCAGTTACTGTACAAGTGCATTGGGGTGCCTTTCAGCGTACACATCAGTTTGATAGCCCACTAAAAACTACTTAATAATGATTTCAATGGTTATTATTATCCCACTAAGAAAATAAAAGCAAGGATGCCAAGTAGATAGAAGAAGACATTCTCTCCAGTGTGCTGATCTTACCGATTTATAAACACTTATCTGTCTGTAACACACAAATAGGTTTTTTTTTTTTTTTATTGCATATTTCTAATTAAGCAACTTAACTATCTTCCCCCTTCCCCCTCAACCTACAGCACAGACAGTGTCCCAGATCTCACAATAGGGGGGATTTTACTAGGATGCTGTCTGTGGGATTAGCCGAGTCCCTATTGTTTCCCGAAGCGTCTGGTCCATCTAGCTGTAGAGTCAGCGGGATCGCTGATAGAGGAGAACATTAACCTCTTCCCTTCTATTTCCTCTAATGACAAAAAACACTACAGTCTCTTTCATCTGCTTTCCCTGATGTAGAAGAAGAATTCATTGGTTGACAGTCACTTTAGGAGCAATGTAACCTGTGGTGTTCTAGTAATGCTTAACCAATCCATTAACAAAGGCAGAGAAAGCATTCTGCAAAAATCTTCTACAGTTTATCTGCTCCATTTTTTAACCTCTCTCTAATTAAACTGCTGGCCTCTGCTCTACTGCACCTATAATGCAGGATTCTAGGTTTCACTTTAACCCTTAGTTTCTATTTATTTACTATAAAACAATAATTGGCATCTCCCAAAATGTTTGTTAGGCCTGATTCACACCTATGACATTTTTAGTGCTTTTTGCATTTTGCAGATTTGCACTACAGAACGTGTTCCATAGGAAACCATGATAAATGGACTGTAGTGCAAATCTGCAAAATGCAAAAAGAACTAAAACTGCATAGGTGTGAATCCAGCCTTGCTGCTTCATCCTTCTGCTGGTAAAATGCATTAAAGTATCTATTTGGTCAAGAGTTAAAACTGTCCAGGTAGAACACACAAAATCAATCAGGCTTCATGCACACTGAGCTCCTTTGGATGCCTTTTCTACTCACAGGAGAAAAGCAGCTTAAAAAAACAGGTAAAAGCCACATTTTCCACAAGCATTTATATGCACGCGTTCACGTGCTTCACATCAATGCATTCTAATGGTTAAAATATTCATTTACTCTGGCCATTAGAATGCATTAAAGTGCAAACGATTATGCACAGGCTTGTGTTTCTTCCCAACCGCCCCCCTCTGAACGTGCATGTGGGTTTTTTCTGTGTCTAAATGCCCTGCCTCTAAACACCTGTAAATGTGACTTTAATCACCTGTAAGGCCCCTTTCACACTACCACGACTTCAAAGTCGCACGATTTTGCCGCTATTTTGTGGCTGAGATTTCAGGGAATGCCAGTGTACACTTGAGGTCTATGGACCTCAACTGGCATGAAAGTCGGACCAAAGTAATGCAGGGACTAATTGGAAGTCGGCATGACTTGAAGTCGCACATATATAAATGGTTATCATTGGAAATCATTGGGAACGACTTGTCATGCGACTTTGCAGTCCCAAGTCACAGGACAAGTCGCACAAGTGTGAAAGGGGCCTAACACAGCATTTTTGGACTGGAGATTTTGCCATCTCTCCATGACGCCTTTCCTCCTGGCAGCAGCATTTTGGCGTATTAAAAAAACCTGACGCTTATAAACACATGTAACGCTTTTAGGCGTGTAAAACGCTTTGGTGGCTAATTAATTTCAGTGGTCACTGAAATGAATTATCACTTAAGTGCTAAACGTGCCTAGAGGTAATGTGCATTCAGACATGTTTACACACGTTTTTTTCCGCCAAAACATGGGTGCTCCTGGACATGCTATCTCTTAAAGCCCTTGCCTCTACATAGGCTAACATGTAGGGGAGTTTAGAGGCAGAAAAAAAATTGCCAGACGCCCCTATCAACCACTGATTTTTATCGTGACTGCGACATTGCGGCAGACAGATCGGACACTTTTGACACTATTTTGGGACCATTGGCATTTATACAGCCATCAGTGCTATAAAAATGCACTGATTACTGTGTAAAGGTCACTGGCAGGGAAGGGGTTAAACACTAGGGGGAGATCAAGGGGTTAACTGTGTTCCCTCAGCACGTTCTAACTGTAGGGGGGATGCATTACAGAGATCAATGGGAACAGTAGATCCCTTGTCATGTTGCTAGGCAGAACAGGGAAATGCCTTGTTTACATAGGCATCTCCCCGTTCTGCTTCTCCATGGCACAATCACGAGCCACTGGCGGACATCGAGTCCACGGGATCCACTGGCATGCTCCTGCTAGCTGCAGATGACGCAGCGATGTACGTTGTTTTGCGCACCCGTGCCACTTTGCTGATGTATATCGGTGTAAGCTAGTCGGAAAGTGGTTAAATATCAAACAGGCCAATGTGGCAGCTTTCTTGGCTGAAAATAAGAGGGTTTGGATCCGCTTTAAAAACGTGCAGTGTGCAAGAGGTCTTAGACCCCTTTCACACGAGGCATTTTTTCAGTAGTTTTAGCACTAGAAATAGCATCTGCAAATCGCCTGAAACTGCCTCCCATTCTCTGCAGTGTGTGTTTTCATACTGGGGCGGTGCGCCTGCGGGACGTTAGAAAAAGTCCTGCATGCAGCATCTTTGGGACGGGTTATTATTATTTTTATTAGCTATTACTAGCGCTCCCAAAACACCACTGCCCATTGAAATGAATGGACAGTGCTTCTAAAGCGCCTTAAAAGCAATTTGAAAGCGACAAAAAATGGGCCTTTTTTCAGTTTTTCACACGTTCACAGGGGACCTTAAAAAAAAACGCTAGCGCCCAAAAAGTGCTGCTAAAGCACAACTAAAACAACCAGGGCTTTAGTGGCACTTCAGTCTGAAAAGGGTCTTAGACTTGTATTCTTCTTTAATTTTCCTTTACTGCACTAAAAACCTTATGGCTAAGTTCACACTGTCATTGAAAGCAGGTGTTTGAGGTTTTTTTTTAATGCTCCTCAAACGCCTATGCAGTTGATAAAATGGACAGTGCACAGTGCTGCTAACATTATAAAAACATGAAGCATTAGCGTTGCTTCGCTTCAAAATTGATTTTACATGTTGAGTTTGAAAGGAGCTGAAGCATTTCAACTCCTTCCAGTCAAGTCTATGGCAACATGCCGCAAACATGCCAGCATGTATTTGCGGCGGTTGCGGTGAGTCAGTACATTACAGATAATAATAGGCGTTTGTGGTGCGTTTTTAATGCACCAAAAATGCACATCAACCGCGCTGCAAATGCGCATAGGGCGTTTGAGGGAGTGTTTTCATTAAATGCTTACCAAATGCACCTATTAACGAGCAATAATGCTATAGGCAAGTTTGATAATTGGCCGAATTTTGAGCGAGTGTGAACAAGACCCCTTTCACACTGGGCGGTTTCGAGGCGCTTTAGCAATAGAAATAGCCTTTGCTAAGCGCCTAAATACCGCTTCCCATTCATTCCAGCATGATTTTTCACACTCGGGCAGTGCGCTCACGGGACGTTACCAAAAGTCCTGCAAGCAGGATCTTTAGGGTGGGTTGGGAGCACTGTATTCAGCATCCTAAAACACCCTGCCCATTGGAATCAATGGCGCTTTGAAAGCGCTGCAAATTGGGCCTTTTTTCCGATCACGCTATCACGTGACCTTAAAAAGAACAGAACGCTAGCGCCCGAAAAGTGCTGCAAAGGCTCTACTAAAGGGGTCTAAGCTGTCCATAGACTAGTAAAATTTTGTTCGAAATGTTGATTTTTAAGAACAATTCTAATTGTTAGTGGGGTCAAACTGAAATATATTTTTGACTGCAGTGAAGACGCAGGATGTGCAATTCAAAGAAGCAGGAAGAAAATGTTTTCTCAACTGAAGAGATTTCTAATAGTGAATGTGGTTTCTGTTTGAGAAAGTTCATTTGTTCCAAAATCAAATGTTAAAAGAAAACACAATTTTGAAGTGTGTTTAACCAGTTGTACTGCGGCAGGTTGGCTCTCCTGCACAAATATCTCCCACTGCAGGAGTGTGCCCGTGGGTCGGGCAGACTCGAGGTCTGCCGCCGACCAGCGATCGCCTAGTACAGAGGCAGAATGGGGATCTGCCTTTGTAAACAAGGCGGATCTCCATTCTAACAGATGACATGACAGAGATTTACTGTTTCCAGTGATTGGGAACAGTGATCTCTGTCATGTCCCAGGCAGTCCACCCCCCCCTACAGTTGGAACACGCTGTGGGAACACACTTAACCCCTTCCCTGCCAGTGTCATTTTTACATTGATCAGTGCATTTTTATAGCACTGATCAATGTAATAATGTCACTGGTCCCCAAAAAGTGTCATTTACGGTCAGATTTGTCCGCTGTTATGTCGCAGTCTCACTAAATATTGCAGATCGCCACCATTACCAGTAAAAACAATAACAATTTTAAAAAAGTCCCTAAATCTGTCCTATAGTTTGTAGACACGATAACGTTTGCGCAAACCAATCAATATAAGCCTATTGCAATTTTTTTACCAGAAATATGTAGAAGAATATATATCGCCCTAAATAGATGAATAAATTTGTTTTTTTATATTTTTTGGGGGGATATGTATTATAGCAAAAAAAATAAAAAATGTTTATTTCAAAATCTTCACTCTTTCTTTGTTTATAGCGCAAAAAATAAAAACCACAGAGGTGATCAAATAGCACCAAAAGAAAGCTCTATTTGTGGGGGAAAAAAAAGCAGTATATTTTGTTTGGGTACAACATTGCACAACCGCGCAATTGCCAATTAAAACGACGCAGTGCCGTCCACTCCTTAAGTGGATTCAAGTCATCTGAGGAACTGAGTATTTTCATACGAATGTTCATTCACTTTTTCGCATTTTTTTTATCTCACATTCTAATATCTACATATGTATGGGCAGCTTTTCTGTTCATCAGAGAGTCATGCATTGGAGTCAGAGCCATAGATAACCTACCCAAATCCTACTGTATGCTATCATTTACTTTAACTAGCTTGTTTTTCCTGGAGCTCTACCCAGCTGTCCTCACTCCAGACATATTGTTCCTCTATTAACACTATGCCTTGGTGGTCTCATTTTCCACTACACCCTGCACTTCTGCTTCCCTCTGTGCAAACTAAAACCTTCTTTTGTCTGCCTCTCCAAGCCTGTTTAAACAAGTTGTAGGATGCAAAGGCTTGCTACTAACAGTGTTTCCACAATAGTGTGCTGTGTGCAGAGGATGAGTGGAATTCCCCGTAATCTCCCTACAGTAATCTCATGGCAATTAAAGTGTTAGGCGCCCCTCAGAAAAGATGGCTTTAAACGGTTTAGATCCAATGGTGACCAAAATTATTTAAATTAGTAAGTTAGTAAGTCAAGCATATACAAATAACTATTAAAAATAAAGTATATATAGGGTCAAATATATGAGAAAACACTAGTTATCAACTTTATGCACACAAAAAGAATAATTTAAGGATGTATTCACGCCACAACACATCTTATAATGTACATCATAATACGTATTATAAGATGTGTTATAGTAACACACAAAAAAAAAGCACTGTATATGTTGCGGTTTATTGCCATTCCTTTGTAATTACACCTCAATGCACAGATGATTGTACTCTGTTTTTCATTTACAATAATAAGAGACATATTTTTTGGGGGCATAGCCCACTGTCTGCATTAAAATGCACTGTTATGTTATGTTATGTATTATGTTATGTTGAGAATGGACCCTAACTTCTGAGGCCCCATTCACACTGGTACTGTCAAGCTAGAGTTCATATGAATTCAGAAGATACACCCAAACCCATAAAAACGCATGCAATGATTTTTGAATTGTGCCACTCAGGATGTATGTTAACCTATGTTTAGGAGCAGTCAGTTTAGCTGTATTTAGTCATGTTTGATGATTGTGTCTGATTAGACACTCTTATGCCGCGTACACACGTATCAGACTATCCGGCGGACTTAGTCTGGTGGACAAACCGCCGGACTGTCCGCCGGACTTTCCGAACAAGCTACCTGCCCACACAGGGTACTTTTGCGGTGTACTATCCGCCATACTTTTGAAATGAACGGACTCGCCCACACACACGGAGGAAAGTCCATTCATTTTGAGTGCGGCTCCAAGTAGCCGGGACCAGCGAAGGAGGCGTAGCAGGCAGTCAGACCCCCCCCCCTCCTGAAGTGTACCAGGCCGCGTGCCCCCCATGTTGAGGGCACGTGGCCTGGTACGGCTCAGGAGGGGGGGGGGGGGCGCTCGCTCGTCCTCACCCTCTTTCCTGGCCGGCCAGGTAGCGTGCTCGGATAAGGGTCTGATATGGACCCAGAGGGGGACCCTCACGCCGTTTTTTCGGCGTAGAGCTTCCCCTTTAACTCCATACCAGGTGACGGGGCCAGCTACGCCTCCTTCGCTGGTCCCAGCTACCTGGAGCCATGGGAAAAGTCTGTTAATTTCAAAAGTACGGTGGACTAGCACATACACAACCGTATTGTCCAGAGGACAAATTTATGTACAAAACTACTTTCTTAGTCCACCGGACTTTTGGGTAAAAAAAGTCCGCCGGAGCCCACACACGGGCAGAAGTCCGCCGGACTTTTCCACCGGATTGTTTGATCGTGTGTACGTGGCTTTAGGCCCCTTTCACATTAAAGTTGGAGTAAAGTCCAGCTGTCCATTTTTCAGCAAGACCCGTTTGGATCCTTAATTCTTTATGGACTTGTGTTCGTTTACACCCAGCTACTTCCAAGTCCGATCTGGCAAAAAAAAAAAAAAAACGTTCCCCTCCATTTGGCTGGATCGAATCAGAGAGCAGTCGGGTGTAAACGCACACTCGGTCCGTTTACATCAGGTTGCCCATAGAGTAGAGCATGCTGTGTACATTTCTGGAGTATGCACGGATCTGTCATCCAGCCGCTCTGCAAAACCGGATCCAACCTGTGTGAAAGGGGTCTAAACATGGCTAAAAGCATGTAATCAGATCCTGGATGTACAGAATTCTGCTTTCCCTAAATGCACCAAAACCTGCTCTTAACGTGGTTGTAAAACCACTTTGTGTACTTTATATTAGAGGTCGACCGATATATCGGCCGATATTTGCAGTTTTTTTAATAATCGGCATCGGCCGATTGTGTTGATAAAAAGCCGATTCTACAGCGGGACTTTGAAATGACTTCTGTAAGAAGTCAGTGTGAGTTGCCTGAGTCGTCATAGCAACACTTTCCTCCTCTCTGGGCAGACTGCCAAGAAAAGAACTAAATGATACAATGTTTACACTTCTGAATGAATGAAATCATCTCTGTGTGTAGAAGTTCTCAGTTTAACCATTTAAAGACTAAATCTTTTCTGACACTTGTTGCTTACAAGTAAAAATCCTGTATTTTCTGCCAGAAAATCACTTAGACCCCCCAAAAATTATATATATTTTTTTAGCAGAGATCCTAGGGAATAAAATAGCGGTTGTTGCAATATTTTATGTCACACGGCATTTGCACAGAGGTCTTTCAAATGCATTTTTTTGGGAAAAAAATACACCATTTAAAAAATAAAAATAAAATAAAAACAGTAAAGTTAGCCCATTTTTTTTTTTTTGTCCAAAAGTTTTGACTACCCGTTTTTATTTAATATATAGGTTTTTTTTTTTTTTTTATCTAGATCATACATACAAGTAAACTGATTGGAGGTTTGTTTTGTTTAATAAATGTTTAAAGCGGGAGTCCGCCGGGACTCCGCGTTTTTTTTTTTTTTTTTTTAAAAGCCAGCAGCTACAAATACTGCAGCTGCTGACTTTTAAAATAGTGACACTTACCTGTCCAGCGCGCCCGCGATGTCGGCACCCGAAGCCGATCTCTCTAGTTCGACACTCGAGTGCTGCCGCCGCCATCTTGGGTATGGGAATCAGGAAATGGAGCCTTTCGGCTTAATTTCCCGGTTCCCTACTGCGCATGCGCGAGCCGCGCTGCGCAATGAGGACGGTCCCCGCTGCCTCTGGGATCTGTGTGTTTCCCAGCAGGCAGCGGGGCACTTGCGGAAGGGGCGGGCACTTGCGGAAAGGGGCGTAATGTACGCCCCTTTCCGCAGAGAGCTAGCCCGGAAGTGGGTGCAGTTACCTGGATTATCCAGGTAACTGCACCCCCCTCCCCCCTGAAAGGTGCCAATTGTGGCGCCGGAGGGGGGGGAGGAATCCGATGAGCGGAAGGTCCATTTTAGGGTGGACCTCCTCTTTAAGTGTAAGAAATTTTCTGTATCACTTATGAAGGCTGCTTTCACACTGGAGCGGGCAGACGTGGATGGTAAAACGCAAGTTTTAGCGGCTCTTTACCATCATTTTAGCGGTGCTATTTGGCTGCTAGTGGGGCACATATAACCCAGCTAGCGGCCAAGGAAGAGGTTAAATGCGCCCATGAAGCACCGCTGCCAAATCGCATTGCATGCGCTTCGGCAGTGGTGCCCATTCATATCAATGAGCAGGAGTGGTGGAGGAGCGGTATACACCACTCCAAACGTGCTGCTTGCAGGACTTTTTTTTTTAAGATCCTGCCAGCGCATCGCCTCAGTGTGAAAGCACTCTGTCTTTCACACAGACTGCAGGGGAGCCATTTTGCAGGCACTTTACAGGCGCTATTATTAGCCCAAAAGCGCCTTAAAAAACGGCCCAGTGGGAAAGGTGTGTTAGATCAAGGGGGATTAAAAATAAATAAATAAATAAAATCGGCCTAACATATCGGCCCAAAAAAATCGGCATCATATATCGGCTATCGGCCGCCATGATTTCTAAATATCGGCATCGGCCAGAGAAAAACCCATATCGGTCGACCTCTACTTTATATATTCCGCTCTGTTCAATGATGTTATGTGCCCCAGTGTATGTTCTATATAAAAATTATGTTGCTCTATACCTTATTCAGAGTACTGCTCAGCGCTCATATGACTGCCCACCGCTCTCCTCTCTCAATCTGAGAAATACAGCATGAGGGGCTGAGAATCTGCTGACATCAGCCGGGAGGAGGAAAGGAGAGAAGAAGAGCGACGGGCAGTCACGTGAGCACCAACCGGCGCTCTGAAATAAAGGTATACAGCTACATATTTTTTATATAGAACATACACTGGGGCACATAACATCATTGAACAGAGGGGAATCTATAAAGTACACAATTATTTCAGCAGCAGCAGCAGGGGAGGGGCGGGCACTGACATAGAGCTGACAGGCAGGGAGGGGGATAGAGGAGAGAAAGCGGGATGACGGAGGCACATAAACTGACCATAGTATCAGGGGCTCAGCAGCCATGATAAACGTGGTCACTTTATAGAGCAGAGGGCAGGATCAGCCAGGTATTTTAGATGATAAAAAGGGCCAAATTACACAGCACAGGAATTGTGCTGTTATTCATGCTTTAAAGGAACAGGGTCCATTTTTACAAAAGCAAGCAACATCTAAAAGCAGGAAAAAATCATCTAGGATTCATAAGGTTTCATGTACATGGAATTACTGGGACCAAATAGTGTGCAGAGCCTGTGTATTCATTCACTTGGGTCCCGCTGCCACCATATATTGCTGTCCATTGTGAAGAATTACAAGACAAAGCCGTAAAAAGTTATCCAGCAGGATAATGATTGAAACCACACATCCATGAATGGTTAAAAGGCAAACACTGGACTGTTCTGAAGTGGGTTGCTATAAGCCCTGATCTGAATTCAATAAAACATGTATGGAAAAAGCTGAAATTCACAGCTAGGGGAGGGGAACCCATCAAACCTTAGACAACGGGAGCAGTTTAATTTGGAAGAGTGCAACAAATTGCCAGTCGAAGCTACAGAAAGTGCTTAATTGCAGCTATTTCCTCAAAAGTGTGTGCTATGAAATATTGTGTTGTGACCAATATTTATTTTCATGTAATTTCATTTGTTTCAAAATTTGAAACAATGTTAAAAAAATGCAAAGTGTCTTCTCTGCGGACAATGGAATAAAGTATGGTGGATTCTATTTATTCAAGCAGTTTCATCTTATTATGGCAATTAGGCATTCTTTGGGAAAAAGTGTAGGGGTACCAATACTTTTGTTTGTGACCATAAGCCAGTTGGTGAATAAACTTTCAAGGCTCTTCGTCACTTTGCCCTAAATGGAGAAAGTGGCCTCCAGAGTCTCTTTAACCACTTATGGACTGCTCACCGTTGTTATACATCGGTACTTTGACAAAGAGTACCGGGGTTATGGTAGCAGATAGATGCCCTAACCCCAGTATATTCTTAAACGGCGGACGGTCCTCTTGCTGATAAAAGTGGTCTCCGAGGCGGATTCACTGCAAAATCACTTTTATCGGGTCTTCGCTGCTTACTGGACCCGCCAACAGTTCCAGAGATGATCGCGTCTTCTCCCCTGACAGGTCTGGCCAAGTGAGGGAAAGATGGCCCCCACTCATCTCTATAACATTGGATGACGGATTCAATGTGAAACGTCACTTCTGCCCAATGGTCTTAAAGGGGAAATACATTTTTTATAAAAGACATTTATTTATTTTATTGCATTTAAGTAAATGTGAGATCTGAGGTCGTTTTTACTCCAGATCTCACATTAAAGAGGTCCTGTAATGCTTTTTTTTTTTATTACAATGGATGTTTACATTCCTTGCAATAGGAATAAAAGTGACCCAAAAACATTTTTTAAAAAGACAGTGTAAAATAAAAAATTAAATGAATAAGAAAGAAAAAAAATGTAAAGCGCCCCCTCCTGCCGAGCTTGTGCACAGAATGCATATGTAAGCTGCGCCCTCATATGAAAACGGTGTTCAAACCACACATATGGTCACGATTGTTAGAGCGAGAGCAATAATTCTAGCACTAGACCTCCTCTGGAAGTCTACTTTCACACTGAGGCGCTTTAGCGCTAAAAATAGCGACTGTATAGTGCCTGTAAAGCGCTTCTCCTGTGTCTGCAGTGTGAAAGCCCGAGTGCTTTCACACTGGAGTGGTGCACTTGCAGGACAGTCAAAAAAGTCATGCAAGCCACATCTTTGCAGCGCTATAGGAGTGGTTTATTCACTGCTCCTAAAGCGCCCCGTTCGCATTGAAAACAATGGGGCAGCACCTCAAACCCACCGGCAAAGCGCCATTGCAGCAGCGCTTTTTGGGGTGGTTTTAACCCTTTTTCGGCCACTAGCAGGGTCAAAACCACCCCTCTAGCAGCCGAATAGTGGCACTAAAACAGCAGTAAAGCGATGCTAAAAATAGCGCCGCTTTACCGCCGGTGCCTGCCCGCCCCAGTGTGAAAGTAGCTGAACTCAAAATTGGTAACCTGTAGAAATTGTTAAACGTCACCTGTGGAGATTTTTAAGGGTCAAAGTTTGTTGCCATGCCACAAGCGGGCACAATTTTGAAGCGTGACATGTTGGGTATCAATTTACTTGGCATAACATCATCTTTCATATTAAAAAAAAAATTGGCTCATTTTACTGTATATTTTTTTTGATTCAAAAAGGTGTATTTTTTCCCCAAAAAATTGCGCTTGTAGGACTGCTGCGCAAATATGGTGTGACATAAAGTATTGCAAAGGCCACCATTTTATTCTCTAGGGTGTCTGAAAAATATATATAATGTTTGGGGGTTCGAAGTAATTTTCTAGCAAAAAAAAAAAAAAAAAAAAAAGATTTTAACTTGTAAACAACAAGTTTGAAAAATAGACCTGGTCCCCAAGTAGTTAAAGTTGCACAGGAATTAGCACAAGCTATGTTACCCAGTTGCCAGGTAATGCATCCATTCATCAGTTCACTATGCCATGCAACAGCTTCTGTGAAAGGTTCCCCAAAAAGTGAAAATATAACACACAAATGGAGGATACAAAAGCATAACTCACAAAATAAAGTATTCCAATCCAGAAGTTTCAAGCAAGTGCGGAATTCCTTATTAGCAATTCCGAGTTCCCCCTATAGTAATGGGGGTACTCAGCAAGGGGGAGGGGCCCAGAGCACCAGCAGGGGTCGCAAGGAGAGGAGGATCAGGGCTGCTCTGTGCTAAACCATTGCACAGAGCAGATAAGTACGACATGTTTGTTATTTAAAAAAAAAAAGAAAAAAAATCCTTTACAAACGCTTTAATTGTTGGGATTTACGTACACTATAGGTAGACTAATGAAAACAAAACTGTCACATCTCTACAACCTAAACATTGTTCTGTTAACCAATATCTGATTGCAGGAATTCTCAAAAAATCACACATTTACTACTAGGGCTCCCTCTCACAAAGGACCTGGATGTCTGTGCACCACTTGAGACCAATGCCAACATCATATAAAAAAGAACGGATGCACATTCCTGCTTCCATCTATTTTAGTTTATTCTAAATGCTGGCAGAGAGAGAGAGAGAGAGAGAAAGGAAATACAATGCCCATAAAATACATTTTAGATTGGGTACATTTCTTTTTATCCAGTCCAACCTCAGGTAATTCAGGAGGATATGGAGGGGGCACAATTTGCCCCTCCAATGGTTGCTTTATCTGTTCCATGTTCAGTCAATTTGGTATATGTCCAGCAGTACTAAACAAAACAGAGATGATTCTCCACTAAGATACCATTCCCACTGGATATAAGCTGATTTGTACATAAGCAATAGTTATTTAACTGTAATAGATTGACACAGGCAATTCATACAAAACAGCGTGTCTATATATGATGGCTTTTTCTTCCACTGTGGACCACTGCATTAACAATATGAAAGTCAATATAACACTGGAAATGCCCACACATTAGGTATAACAAAAAAATAATGTTTTTTTTCAAAGTTATACGCTGCTAATACAGTATATGAAGTCATGTAAAACCAGGATGCAGAGTGATCAGGCAGGAGGTAACTAAGCACTAGTGCACTGCCCTCCTACTCCCATTCAGCTGGCAGATCTTTACATCAATCACCATCATGACATCATAATTCTCCGCACGGAACTGTCTATGTGCAACCCTCTATGTCTCCCTTATATGTCTCTAACACGGTTTTACTTCTATAACTAGCACCAGAAGCAGCAGGATGTGACAAGTGCTATCTAAAATCTTTTGAAATGCAAAGCCTTTTCGTACTTTGCCTGCACAGTCCCTTTAAATAGGGGCGTAAAGCATTCCTCAGCTTACCATAACAAAAACTTACAAGTACAGATCCCAATTAATGAAAACATGTAGAATTATTAACCAACGGAATTCAACTGCTGTTCATGGTATTAGATGATGTATTCAATTTACATACAGTGAAGCTACGTACAGGTCACCGCAATAAAACGTTATTAATAGTGTACCATTAACTCCTCTAACACAATGAGAACGGTGCAGACAATTCTATCTTCAATGCATGGTGGCTTTTCAGTGTGCTTCTGTTTAACTACACAGGTGGAAACAGGCAGTGTGTTGGGATCAATGACCAGTATTGCCACCTTCAATACTGCGCTGGTGTGATCACCAACATAAAGATAAAATATATGTCATACAAAAACTCATAGTCAGTCTCTTACACAACAAAAGCATTTCACACATTGCAATCTTTAGGTCACAGACCTTCTAGCCCAGACATAATGAGAACACTGATGAGAGGAGATCAGGCAGTCATAAAGACGCTTCCACCAAAGAAAGAAAGGACTTTGATCTCTTTGGAAAGGAAGGTTAATTACCAGAAATAATGAGTCTGGGGTGCTATGACCATAAAGTCAAATTTAACCTCTTCATTTCACATCCTGATCAAATGAACCCCATCTATAAAAGTGAATTTTACATCATAATACTAATTACTGCACAGGTTCTACAGGTAGGAAAATAAACCAAAACATATATTGCCAATAATATTCACAATAATGTCATTCTTCCAACATTCGACAAATTATAGTTTAAAATCACTACTATTTCTCCATAAAAATGTTTTTTTGAAGCCTATTATGGCTCTAATAACATGCTTAACCCCCCCATTGGAATCCATGGTCCGGCGCCCTGTATGTATATCATGGGGCCGCATGCATTGATTGAGGGGGGTGGCACCCATGCGCCCCTAATAGAAAGACTGACACTTTCTGGAGGGATAAAATGAGGTATAATAAGGATAAGTTACATACAGAGATAGGAGTTGCTATAAGAACCTGCTGTATGTATAATTCCTACAATTTTCGCATTTTATTGATCCATACAACTTAGTCTATCTCTACCCACAGCTCATGTTTTTATTCCCTTAATGTGCATATAACTGATCCCTTTAACTCATACAATCTCTACATAAAACTGACCCTTATAACATCTGAATATTTCCCCTTCCAACAACTCATGCACTTTAGCCCCCTATCTCTGCTTATGGGGTTCAGTTCTATGACGTTGGATGAGTTGATCAAATAAATGCAGAGATAGGGGCTAGAGGCATCAGCTCTAGGTAAACAGGAGAAGTTATAGGGCTCAGGGATATGCAAAGACAGGAAGAGTTATAGGGATGAATTCTATGCAGAGATTGGATAAGTTGATTGGTTATAACTTCTGCTCTGCAAATTTAAAAATCCTATAACTCATCTGACCTTTGCATTGAAACTGATCACTATAACTCAACTAATTTCTACATAAAACTGATCCCTTTAACTCCTCTTATCTTTGCATATTTCTGATCTCTATAACCAATGCCTCTAGGCTCAATCTCTGCATATGGGGATCAGTTCTATATAACAATCAGATGCTTTGATTTGTTATATGCAGAGATAGGGTCTAGAGCAGCCTTCTTCAACCTTTTAAGGTGGTTGGATTCAATGCATGAAGGTAAAAAACCTTCATTGTGCAGCTGCCCCCTCAGCTCCCTCAATACTTACTCAAGCTGATCCAACAATGTGCACACGACCAGAAGCTCTCCTGGGTCTCTCCCTCCTCATTGACTGAGACAAGGTAACAGGAGCCATTGGGGAGGGAGCAGGGGGTGGGGCTGAGCCACGCTCTGTGTGTCCCATAGACCAGGGGTCTCTAACCACTGGGCCTGGGCCCACTACCAGGCCGCAGTGGGCGGCTTGACATTGCAAGGCAGGTGGGCGGGTGGGTGAGAGAGCCCCGTTGGATCAGAGGCAGACGGGTGGGCAGATGAGAGAAGTGGGCTGGCGAGCAGAGATGTTATCATCCCGCCCGCCTAGCATCACTGCTCTTCCGCCCTCATAGCATGCGGAATGTTGACCTCACTCAAGAACGACCACTGTGCTAAAAGGCAGGCCTCTGTGCTAAATGAACCAGTGCCAATGCAGTGACAATTTACATCTGGTGACACTGGCAGTTGATGTGGCAAGTGGCATTCCTCATCTGGTGGCAGGCAGCATGGCAAGTGGCATTCCTCATCTGGTGGCAGGCAGTGTGGCAAGTGGCATTCCCCATCTGGTGGCAGGCAACGTGGCAAGTGACATTCCTCATCTGTTGGCAGGTGACGTGGCAAGTGACATACTCGGGGCTCCCACTGATTCTGCTTTATGGTGAGTTGAACTATTTAATTTATATTAAAATATAATATAAGAAATAATGTGCTTTAATCATTCTGACATCATAACAACCATGGTGCCGTGATGATTGAAGCGCCAACACCAGAACACCAGCTATTGCCCCGATAAATTCGAACCCCCCCCCCCCCCCCCCCCGTGCCATAGACACACAGAGGTGGCTCAGGAGCAAAGTCACGCAAAGCTCCGATGGAGACCCAAGAAGAGGAGGACCAGTACTGCTCTGGGCCAAACCATCGCACAGAGCAGGTAAGTATGATGTGTTTATTATTTTAAAGGAAAAAAATAATAAAATCGAGCATTTAGAACCCCTTTAATATGGAGAAACATTTGGAATAGTGTTTCGGTCTTAGGGAACCCCTGCTAAAAATGACTGCTCAATATAGGTTAGTGTGAAGATTTAGGAGAAAAATGTTTCTTACATTTGTGGTCAGCAGGAATAATTTTCCTATTACGGATAGCTAAAAAGATCAATGTTTTCAGTGGTAGCTTATCCAAATGGCTGAAATTGCTGCTTGCTCAAGGAACCCCTAACAACCTCTGGAGGAACCCTATGCCTCCACGCCTGGTTGAGAAAGGATGGGCTAAAGCAATGGTCTCCAAACTGCAACTCAACCACAGAGTTTTACGTGAAAGCAACTAAAGGCTCATTCACAAGTGTAGCAGGCACTGTTGCTCTTCTAAAACGTGATCTGAGTATTTGACAGGTGGTGAGGAGGTGATATGTTGCCTCCTCCCCACTGAAACTCATGATTGCTGTGCAAATGCACGCAACTGCGACATGGTAGTATGGCAATTACAGGTTTAAAACTTGTGTGAGGAGGCGACACTGCCTGGTGATCTTTGACTTCTCCTTTGTTGTTCGGGTAGCTCTCCACCCTGCTCTATATAACTGATTCCTATTATGTATTTGATATTGATCTGCTTTCCTGCAATATAATTTCTCCCTATAATTCCCTTTAATATACCGGCCTCTAAAACTTTTCCAATCTCTGCATATAACTGTTATCTCTCCATATATTTACAGTCTCCTCTTCATATATTTCCTCCAGCTACCTCTGCATATAAACAGCTCCTTACAACTCTCATCTCTGCAAATAACCGTTCCCTGGAATATTCCCTCCTATCTCTGCACAGAACTGGTCCTTTTATCTCTCCGTATGCAGCAACTATTCCCTACATCTACTTCTACCTTTCCATATATGCGTCCCCTCTGACTCCTCCCATCTCAATAGAACTGTATAGAACGCACTATACTCGTATGCTTTGAAAATCTCCTTCATCGCTCTCCACAGATCTCTGCTTTAAGTGTTTATTCCTGTGTCAGCAAGTCTAAGATCTATCAATTATTAATAAGTCAGCAGTTAATTAATGAATTCAAACTCATTTTTAAACACTACACAAGCCTTTAACTGTGAAGGCTCATTAACTCAAACTTTACAGGTCGTCTGGAAAAGCCTCCCAGTATACATACACCGCACATACCCCTCCCATACCCACTTAGGAAGGAAAAAAGGAAAACATCAAAGAGAGGTATTTTAAACCGTAAATAGCAAGGAGGAAAGAGATTATGGAAATAAAGGTGTGGAGGAGGGGAAGGTGTTTTGGAAAGCAAAAAAAAAAAAAAAAAATGTGAAGAAACCAATGAGACAAGTGAAGTGAAAGGGATCATGGGAAGTCGTTGGCTGCAACATAGGTGGTGAAAGAGAAACGTAATGTGGGGAGGAAATGGGTAGAACGAGATAAGAGATGGACACAATAACAACTACGAAGGAGACGAAGAAGAGAAGAAATTATAATAATATTGGTGTGGTTGTTTTCAGAATAGAAATTTACTAACCACATCCTGGAGTTTATTTACTAACAAAACAACTAACATACTTGTATCAATTAAGGAAGCAATTTAATAGCAAACAAACACAGCCCAAACCAAATGCATCTTGTCCTCATTAAAGCAAATTGTTATTGGTTGCTATGGGTTACTGCACTTTTCACTAAGTATTTTGCTCCTTGCACTATTTACTGAATATAAATATCATAAAGGCTATCTAAACCTAAGAACAAACATGTTATTTACTGCAGCCTACTGATCCTTCGATGTGATGGCTGCATTAGGCTGGCCATACACTGATCAGAATTTGCCCTGTGTTGGCTCCCCCTCCCGCTCAACCAAAGTCAATTGTTTAACCACTTGCGGACTGCCCACCCGCAATGTACTGTGGACGGTTTGGCCACACAGGCAAAGCGGCGTACCAGTACATTGCTGCCCACTTCTGAATTTAGGGTGTGCGCATGCGCGCCCCCACCTGCCAGCAGCTACTGTGATTGTACAAAGTGGAAGCCTGTCAGCAAGCCTCAGCAATAATTCACAGCTGGAACCTACTGATTGGTTGTGTACAACCACAGCCCAGAGCTCTGTGTTGACAATTAATCAATCTGTACAGTAACAACAACATCTCTGTTTCTCATCCTTGCTTTGCAGGGATGAGAAACTTAGAGATCTATTAGAAACAGCAGCACACTGTAAACACATTACACATAGTTAGGCAGACTTTGAACCCCTTGTTTGTCCTAGGTGTTAACCCTCTTCCAGCCAGTGTCATTAGTCATTGTGACAGTGTATAGTATTAGCACTGATCACTGTATTAGCGTCACTGGTGATGTCAGTGGCAGTTAGTCAGGCAATTCACCCCCCCAGTTTCAGTTACAGCCGGCTCACCCAGGGGCAGCATGACTTGCAGCGCAACTCTGTAAGACGACCTGCACATGGCTTCAGCGGCGGCTTGAAAAATGACTTCTGTATAGAAGTCAATGCAAGTTTCCTGAAGTCACCCCAAAAGTAGTACAGGAACCTTTTTCTAAGCCACTTGAGTGGTTCCTAGTAGAACGGTTCCATAGTACAGAACGGAACGCGACTTGTCAGGAGGCTAAGTCGTCCGACAAGTCGCCCCTTTGTGAACCGGGTCTTAGTGTCAGATATCCCCCCACACTATTGCAGTCCCATTATAAATTGCTGATCACAGCCACTGCTGATCACTGTAAAAAAAAAAAAAAAATGTATCTATACCATAATTTGTAGGTGCTATAACTTTCATGCAAACCAATCAATACCCATTTATTGGGATTCTTGCTTTTATCAAAGACTAGCATACTACTTTTTGGCTTAAATTTAATAAGAAATTTGATTTTCTTTTTTTTATTATTTATTGGATATGTTTTGTAGCAGAAATTAAATATATATTTTTTTAATTCAAAATATTCTGTCGTTTTTGTTTATATAATGAAAAATAAAAAAAAAACCCCAGTGGTGATCAATTACCACCAAAACAAAGCTCTATTTGTGAAAAAAATGATAAAAATTTAATTTGGGTACAGCGCTGCATGACCGAGCAATTACCAGTTAAAGTAGCACAGTACTAAATAGCAAAAAAATGGCCTGGTCATGAAGGGAGTAAAACCTTCCAGAGCTGAGGTGGTTAATCGACTTCTATTGAAGGAATATGATGAAAAATGTTCCACTGATCAGCAGATGCAGCCACTGATCAGTGTATTCTGACAGCGGAGGGTGCCACTGTCTAAATGCGATGCCCGAGGGGTAAGCTTCCTCCATCCACCTTGTTTTTGTGGATGGAGGAATCAGTTTTTTTTTTTTTATCAGGCTGAACGTAAAAAAGAAAAATATAACGAAACATGTATGCTCAGCTTACAGATTCCTTAATCCATGCTTGCATCTGCAGTGCAAGCTATTGTACTCTAACGGCCAACAATTTTTCCACCCAGCTCCCTTGATTTTTCAATCAAAGGATGTCAAGCAGAAGGGCCACCCACAAAACAAAATTCGCTCAGTGTATGACCATCTTTATTTATTTATTATTATTTTTTTTGGCCAAGTACGTATTCTGCAACTTTAAAAAAAATTCTATTGATCCTGCCAGAAATGTTGCATCCTTGTAACCTCCTGTACACTGAACTCAAATCATAAACAATGTTATTATTATTCACAATTATTGTCTTTGAATTAAAAAAATAAGTCCCCCCCCCCACCCCGTGTAATGGAGAGGTGTTTGTAGTCCACATGAGAAGAGCAGCCTAGGGTGACTACCCTGCCCCTCCATAAATAGAGCAGCTGCCTTGCTGTCTAGTGACAAGAGGTCACTCGCTTGCTCAGCATGGGTGCTGTTCACAGAACACCTTGCATTTATTTTTCTCAACAAATGCAAACTATTCTCTGATTGGATGAGGTGGAGATTGTGATGTCACTGCCCTGCCTCCCCATCTCATCCATTCAGAGTATGCCTTGCATTAATTGAGAAAAATACAAGGTGTTCTGTGAATGGTGCCCGTAACAAGCGAGCAACTAACTCCTTTTGCTCATTATGCAGCAGGGCAGCCACTCAGAACAGGACACGGAAAGCACTGGTGATCACTATTGTAGAAAAGACTCCTACAGTGATTGTCTACTCCCACAGGGATCGCACAGGTATAAAATGTGCACACTTCCATTGATCCAAGCTGGATCAATGTAACTATGCAACATAATCCACACCTTGAATTCAGCTGTAACAATATGTACATTTAAAGCAGTATTAAACTCAAAAGCAAATTGTATCACGCTCCAAAGACATGCTGGTAGGTGAATTGGCTTCTGTCAAAATTGGTCCTAGTATGTGTATGTATGAATGTGAGTTATGGACCCTAGATTGTAAGCTCGTTGTGGGCAAAAACTGATGTAAATATACAATATATATGTAAAGTGCTGCTGAAATTGACAGTGCTACATTTTAAAGCTGAATGGCTCAAATCGCACCGCTACCGATATCATGTGTGATTTGAATAGGAATGCAGTATGATCCCTATCCGAATCACATGCGGTTTATTTCATTTTATTTTTATTTTTATTTATTTTTATTTCAATTTTTTATTTTTTTTGGCTTTCTTCTTTTTTATATGGTGATCCAGCCAGCAAGTCTGATGTTTTTCAAATGCTCAAACTCTCCAGCAGAATGTATCAATTTACATGGATGGGAAAAACTATTTACTGCAGACTGGGGTGCTTACAATGATCAGTTTTTATTTATTCATGTAAAACCTTTATCCCAAAAGGGAACTTTTTTTTTGATGTAACAGCTTATAAAGTGTGAGCTGGAGTTTGGCTTCAATTTGTTAGTGTATTTAAATCTGCTAATACAATTAAAGAAGTTGTAACCCTAAAAAAAAATATATATTCTGTTCCTTTAAATCACAATATACAGCATAGTGCTTATGTTGTGTAATTTGTCCCTCTCTATGCTGTAAAATACTTAGTTCTTGCCTGTTCCTATGTCCCCCTTAGTGTGTTGACCTTGGTAATCATGGCTGCTGATCCATGACACCGTTGTCAGTTTACTGCCTCCGTCATCCCACAGTGTGTTCTGAATCTCTCCCCTCCCTCCCTGCCTGTTAGCTCGGTAGTCTGGTGTGTGTGAACCATCTCCTCCCCGCCCCTCCCCTCCTGCTGCTATCCTTCTGTGGCTGTAAAACAGTCCTGGAATCCCCCTCTATTACAGCAACATACTTAAAAGGAAAAAAGAACAGAGGGCACACCAGCCTTGCGCATTACCTTCGCAAAACACTTTAATGTATATACTTTAATGTATAAAGGATAAAAATACATCCTCCCAAACCAGTAATGAGTCAAGAATGTGGTATGAAGTCCATCAATTGCATCATTAAGCAAGATCAGCTGGCCTCTAACAATGGTGGTATATATATTCCAAAAGCAGCTGACGCGTTTTGAGGGTGTCCCCTCTTCTTAAGAGCTATTCTTCTGTGGCTGTAAAATCACTAATCACCAATCCTGGAATCCCCTCTGTTATAGCAAGATAACAGTGTCTGTTTTTAAAAATTATGCAGTGAAGTATCTTATTTCAGAGTGCCACTGTGCGCTCATGTGACCTCCTGCCTCTCTCCTCTCCTTTCAGTTGACATCAGAGAGGAACCACAGCCCCTCCCACTGTAGTCCTCAGATCGGGGAAGGAGAGTGCTGGGAGGTCACATGACCACACAACGGGGCTGTTAAATAAGGTATTTAGCTGCATCTTTTTTTTTTTTTTTTTAATGCACATACTGCACAGGATTAGGAGGGGATTTCAGGATTAGTGATCAGTGACTTTTATTCATTTTCATCTGGTGATCCAGCCAGCGAGTCTGTTTTTTTTATATATTTTTTTTATTTCTCCAGCAGAATGTATCAGTTTACATGGATGGGGTAAACTATTTCCGCTGACAGGGGTGCTTACAATGATCAGTTTTTATTTACTCATGTAACATTTCTGTCCCCCTAAAAATGTTGCTGTCTGCTGTGCCTCCTGTCCTCTTTCATCCAGAGGAGTGGCACTCTAATACAGAAGTCATGTTACTGGCCAGACCATAGGGAAAATAGGCAAAAAAAACAAATGCAGCCACAACATCTAATGATCGGCAAGCTGCAATATATTATTGACTTGTGTCTTTTTTCAACCCCGCCTACTATGTAACTATTTTTTTTTTTTTTAGTTTTGGGTTTAATACCACTTTAATTAATACATTATTACTGTACATATTTGTTTTTGCCATTTAGATACACTTTAAAGTGATGCGTGACTGGCTACTAAAAACACCAGCACCTAGATGCATTTCACCATATGTTATTTAGCAGCGTTAGCTATCAAACTCCAGCAAGGAATGCAATAACAAAGCAAGCTCCAAACCTACAAAGGAAGGGAATGAAGGTCTAGAAAGTATCGAAGTTACAGAAAGGAATAAAAAGGCCATAAATGAAAGTATATGGATTACAAATCTGCGTGGGCATATGACATGGCACAGCAAACCTGCATGGGCAAAAAAATGGAGGCACAGGTGTGAAATGTGAAGCCAAAAAATCCAAACACAGACGGAATTGTAGACTAAACTTAAGACTTCTAGAAAGGAAGTGGGGCTTGCTGGAGCTGGAGGCAAGGGATGTGCATGGTTGCCCCACCACATCTGATTTCCACAAATAACCATTCAACTATAGAATACCCAAATAACCATAATCAGGTGATCCTAAAAAAAAAAAATGTATATATATATATATATATATATATATATATATATATATATATATATATATATATATATATATACACACACACACACAGACACACACAGACACACACACATATTTATATATATATATATATATATATATATATATATATATATATATATATATATATATATATACACACATACATATACATATATACACACACACACACATACATATGCTTTTTTTTGTTTTTTAAGTAGCCAAGGGCAATGATGTGTGAAGAAAGGTCTCTAATTGCATTTTCTATCAGACAAAAGATGAGAAGATAAGGGGGTAAGGTGACAGCAGGGGGGCAGTGAATGGGGAGAGGAGGTACAAGAAGTAGACAAAGCTTGGAGGAGGAGAGGAAGAAGAGGAGAGGGGGTGACATAGAAATGGGGGAGAAGAGAAGTGGGGTACAAGGAAAACTAGAAAAGCCAGAAAAGTGAAGAGAAAGGGAGCCAACAAGTGAAGAGGGGAGAGAGGAGGAGTAGTAAGTGATGAGAAGAAGAAGGGGGGAGTGTGAGAGAAGGAGAAGGGGAGGAACAAAGAAGACTGACCTGTGGGAGTCTCAGTCTCCAGGGGGAAACACAGGGGGGCGACCAAGAGCACATGGAGCAGTTGGAGGTACATGGTGTCGGTGTATATAGTTCCTTAGATCAGTGTGCTCTCCTTCCCTTTGTAGCCAGGCGGGTACATTTCTCTTCTCCCTTGATCACGACATACTTCTCTCCCCCTCTTCATTCCAGCCTGCTCCAAGCACGGGAAAGTTGCAGAGTGCAGAGAGTGTCAGACTAAGCACAGTGTGCCGAGACTGACGTCATAGGCTGCCAGATCCAGGAGCGCCAGTGCCACCTGCTGGACGCACAAGGGGGGGACACGCTGAAATAGTGCCACCTGCTGGACACACAGGGGGACGCGGTGCAATAGCGCCATCTGCTGGCTTCCCTACTTATTGTTCTCCCTCCAGAGACAGCTTACCCGACACCATGTGAGAACAGACCGTGCCGACACAGGCTTCTCGTCCTGGGAACTCACTTTAAAGTGTTACCTGTCTTTAGTTTCGTCCCTCCGATATCAGTCTTCACTTATATTATTGTTATTACTACTAAAAAATATAAAGAATGTCTCCCAATCGTAGCTCAGATCCGCTTTTACTGCTCCTTATGGGTCTAGAAAGGAGAGCTCCGCCTTTGCTGTCACATTTGAAGTGACACACGGACTGGTATCATTAGTCCACATGGTAACACGTGTGTGTGTGGGGGGCTCATTCGTTCTGCGCCTCCAACTTGTCTACTTCTAGTCGGAGCGCTGTCTGCATAATAAAGGGAAACTTGCTCTTTGCTGCCGCCTACAGGCCAAATACATTAAGGCAGGAGATTTCTTCTCTTCTTTTTTTTAAGTTACAATCTACAATGTATCAATCGTAAGCGTCTGAGAAAAAAACAAAATAATTTTAAAATCGTAAGCGTTTAAAAAAAAAAAAGGATTTTTCAATCGTAAGCATCTGAGAAAAAAAAAAAGGATTTTACAATCAGTTTCAATGAATTAGGTTACTTGTCAACCCCATAGGTGTTCAGGAACCGAAGACCGGGTATTTTCTGCCACTTTTTGTTTCCATGTGTAAATATATATATATTTTTTTTTTTTTTGCTACAAAATTACTTAGAACCCACAAACTTTTTTTTTTTTTTAAAGCAGAGACCCTAAAGAATAAAGTGGTGGGCTTTGCAATTTTTTTAGGCCACTTAGTATCTGCGCAGCAGTTTTGTCAAATGCAATTTTTGGGAAAAAATACACTTTTTTTTTAATTTTAATGCAACAAAAAAAACACAATACATAACCACATTTTTTGGTAATATATAAAAAGACAATGTCACGCCACGTAAATAGATGGCAAACATGTCGCGCTTTAAGATTGCGCACGCCTGCACAACAGCTACAGACATTGACAACTTTATTATTCATAGGCAACGCTTTAAAGCGGTAATAAAATCCCATACTTCTACCCAAAAATACACAGAATGAAGTTCGTTAAAGTGGTTGTAAACCCTTACATTCCACTTTTTACTACAGGTAAGCCTATAATAAGGCTTTCCTGTAGCTACCCCAGATATCTCCTAAACCTGCACGGTTTAGGAGATATCCCCTGTAGCCTAATGTGCCGACATCTTTGGTACATGTGCACTGAAGCAATGGCACGTACGTGCCACTTGCTTCAGTGACTGTGCTGCTACCAGCGCCTCCCGTGTGCATGCGCGGGAGTGACTTTACCATGGCTCTGGCCAATCACAGTGCCGGAGCCGTGATACCCGGAAGTAACTCCAGGGAGAAATGTCGCTGGCCGGTGCTGTGTACAGGCATTTTATAATTTTAGCACTAAAAATAGCGCCTGTAAACTTCCTCTCAAGCCTCCCCAGTGTAAAAGCCCGAGTACTTTCACACTGGAGCGGTGCGCTTGCAGGACAGGAAAAAAACTTCTGAAAGCAGTATCTTTGGGGCGGTGTATACAGTGCCGGTGTATACAGTGCTCTTAAACCACCACTGCCATTCAAATCAATCAATCAAGTGCCTGCAAAGTGTTTCAGCAGCGGTGCTTTTTGGGCACTTTTAACCCCTTGTTAACCCCTTCTTTGAGGTCAAAAGCACCCTGCTCCCACCCGCACAGCGTTAGTAAAGTGCCGCTAAAATGAGTGGCGCTTTACCGCTAGTGCAGGGCGGTCTTCAGCCTGAAAGGGGTCTTAATCAAACACCGCATAGGGAAAATATATGAAGGCTTCTTACTTGTAAAAACTTTGTATTTGATAAAGTTCTTTTTCCTCTGCAGAAACTGCAATGCTGACTTCTGTCTTCCCTGTTATTACTTCCACCCTTACTCCCTTTCCATGTCCTAGGCATGCTAGCACAGAGGAACGGGACACTTTATTTATTTATTTATTTATTTTTTACACTATTGCTTTAATTTTTTTTAATGACTTTTATTGCTGTTATAAGGAATGTAAACATCCTTGTGGTAGTGATAAGCCCCATACACACTATGAGATTTTCTGCTGATTTTTCCTTCAGATTTACCAAAACCATGTAGTGCAAGGGTCTGCCTGATTGCATACAAATTGAAACTCCCAAGGTTTGGCCTTATATTATATGGTTTTGGTAAATCTGAAGGAAAAAATCATCAGAAAATCTGATAGTGTGTATGGGGCTTTAGGCATTTTAATGGAGGAATCTGGGGTCAATAAGACCCCAAATCCCTCCTTTGCACTTGAAAGCATTGAAAACGCCAAGATCAGTGTTTTTGAATGCTTTTGATTTTCGAAGAAGGTCACCGTTGACTTTCAGGTAAACTGGAAGTGATGACATGTCATTGCTTCCGGGTTACCATAGCAGAGACCCAATCAAAACCGGTTCCAGCTTTGTATGGGTCTCCAGCAACCTGGCAGATGTGCCGGCTAGTAACTCGAGTCTCCCAGTGGGATGGGAAAGCCTGAGAGAGGTGGCCGACAGCTCTAAAAAACTGTCCAGTGCTGATGCCTGCAGTCACTTGAAGTCAAATGATGTACCAGGTATGTAATTTGGCGGCAAGTGATTAAAGTGATGGTTGTGTTTTTTTGTTTTTTTAAATAACAAACATGTCATACTTACCTCCTCTGTGCAATGGTTTTAGACAGAGTGGCCCCGCTCTTCCTCTTCTGGGGCCCCCTGGCAGTGCTCCTGGCTCCTCCCCCTCATCAAATGCACCCATGGTGACCCACATTCCATGGGGGCACCCATACAGGCATGCTCCCAAGTCCTGCTGCTGCGTTTATTGACACAGACAGCAGGACTCGGCCCGCTCCCATGTCACTGGGTTTAATTGACAGCAGTGGGAGCCAACGGCTCCAGTTGCTATCAATCTGGACCCGAGACAGTAGATGGAGCTGCTGGACTTGTGCTCATCGCTGGAACGATCAGGTTCAGGTAAGAAAAAGGGGGACTCTGGGGGGCAGCTGCACCACAGAAGGTTTTTCACTTTAATGCAAGGAATTCATTAAGGTGGAAAAACTTCAGACTTTACAACTATTTTAAGTAGAACTAAATGCAAAAGTTTTTTTTTTTTTTTCGTTTTGGATAGAGCAAGGAAAGGTTATAACCGCTGACAGATTTTTTTTTTTTTCTCTATCTGTGTCCCATTGCTGAGATTTACCTTCACCTCCTGTCACATAGCCAAACAGGAAGCGTGAGGAAATGCCTGCAAATTAAGGGAATCCCTTGGGAACCCCCAGGTCACCAGAACTAGTGTCCCCATTCAAAGATTTTCCCCTCTTTTACTTTTCTGGGGACAACCCAAATTTTGGGATTTTCTTTTACTTTCACCTAAATAATGATGGTAAACATGACAATAAAGAGGGTAAATCTCCTGCACAGACAGTAATAAAAACTGACTGAGGTTCTAATCCATCTGCACTCTATCCAAAACAAAAAAAATAAAAAAGTTTTGCCTTTAGTTATATTTTAAGTGATACTAACCCCCTGAGATCCAGAAGCATTTACACACTTCATGACTGGGCATTTTTTACTATTTAGCACTGCGCTACTTTAACTGGCAATTGCCCGCTCATGCAACGCTGTACCCAAACAAAATTTATATACTTTATTTCACTTAAAGAGGAGTTCCAGTTTTTTAAAGGAATACTTAAGCTGCTGACTTTTTAATAAACAGCTGTTTTCTCCCTGTGTCTTCTCTCGCTGGTGCTGGCATCCTAACAATGGGCACCCAGCTGTGATAGCCCCCTTAATCACGACACGTCCCAGAAGACTTTGGGAGAGAGGGGGGGGGGGAGAACTGCCACTTTCGATTGCCCTGATGGTTGGAGAAGAAGTGGGATTGGGTACCTGTCAAAATCGCTAGCCCTTCTCCTCAAAAGATTTATTTTGCAACAGGAGTGGGGCAGGAGGCCTTAAAGAGCGACTTCCCCTTTTGGGTAGAGCGCCGCTATAAAAAGAGCTTTCTTTTGTTGGTAATGCGATCACCACTGTGTTTTTTAAATTTTGTATTGTATAAACAAAAAACAATTTAAAAAAATCAAATTTTGTCATACATTTTGACCAAAATGTATTCTGCTACATGTCTTTGATTAAAAAAAAAATCCCATTAACCGGCATTGCCCGTTAAGAGTCAATTCGTCCCACTTAGACCCCCACGGTAGGTTTATCATCCTAAATTGTTCCCACCTCACTCAATCCCTCACCATAGTTAACATCTATGCTCCTAACTCAGGTCAGCTCAGCTTTTTGTCATCTGTCTTTGACATGGTGGACCGATTTGCCCAACCTTTTATGGTCTTAGAAGGGGACTTTAATATGACGATGTCGTCAGACAGAGATAGGCATACTCTATTTCCCTCAGCCTCACCCCCCAGAGCTACTCACCTATCCAAATCGTTCCGTAAGCTGATTAGATCTAGATGCTTGTTAGATATTTGGAGGATAAAACACCCTACCCACAAACAATATAAATTTTTCTCACACCCTCACAAACTCTATTCTAGGTTGGATCATTTCTTTATCTCCTCCCCCCTGTTAACATCGGCAATCTCCTCTGAAATCAACCCCATTACATGGTCCAATCACTCTTCAGTTCAACTAGATATCCATCTTTCATCTACCTTCCCTAGGGCTTGTCACTGGAGGCTGAATGAAACATTCCTTCGTTCTCCAGAAACGAAAAGTCTTTTAACTAATGGCCTAACGGAATACTTCCAACTTAACAAAGACTCAGTCGTGGAGCCCTCCACCCTGTGGGAGGCCCACAAAGCTGTTTTTCGTGGACAGTGCATAGCACTGGGATCCCGTCTTAAAAAAGACGCGGCATCCCAGCGTTCTGCCATTATGACTGAATTACGTTTGGCAGAGAGATTGCTGTTGGCCTCCCCCACGGTGGATAGGCTCCGGAAGGTCGTCTCGCTGCGAAACCGGCTTAAGTCCCTACACATGAGCAAAATAGACAAATATCTCCTAGGGTCCAAACAGAAATTTTATGAATTCTCTAATAAACCCCACAAGCTACTGGTAAATAGGTTGAAACCACGCCCCTTTCAACCCTCTCCTGACTTTCTACGACATCCCGACGGTTCACCTACATATTGCCCCTTGACTATGTCACGGATCTTAGGAGATTTCTATCATAACTTATATAGCTGCTTACAGACAGACCCAAACTATGACTTTACACAAGAGAAATTTGATCTCTTCTTTAAACACTTACGACTGCCTACGCTCCTGCCTGATCATCTTGCTACCTTGAATTCGACCATCTCGCCCGATGAACTTGAAGAGGTAATTACACAGCTCCCCAACCAAAAAGCTCCAGTCCCAGATGGGCTACCTTATTCTTATTACAAGACATTCCTACCTGTCCTAAGTCCCCACATGATTTCACTCTATACTTCTCTACTTCAAGGTTCAATTCCACACTCCCAATTCTTTCATGCTCATATCTCGGTCATTCCAAAACCTGGTAAGGACCCCTCCCTACCAGATAACTACAGACCCATAGCGTTATTAAACTCAGACTATAAGATATCTTGGCCAACAGGTTGACTCACATAATTCCTACATTCATCCATAGAGACCAGGTGGGTTTTGTACAAACCCGACATGCGGGAGACAATACAAGTCGCACTATAGACCTTATTGATCTATTACACAAAACCTCTCGCCCAGCTCTATTTCTAAGGCCGCGTACACACGGGCGGACTGTTCGCCCAACTTTGTCCGCTGAACAGTGTTTCAGCGGACAGTCCACTCGTGTGTGGGCGTTCAGCGGACAGTTTCAGCGGACAGTTGGACGAACAAGGTCTTACGGAAATTCCGAAAAACTGTCCGCTGAAACCTTGTTTCAGCGGACTGTTCGCTCGTGTGTAGGCTTGTTCGGCCAACTAAGTCTCGCGCATGCTCAGAAAGGATTTCCACGTCGGAAGGTTGCATTGCAGTGTATTGGACGTCGAAATTTTCGATCCGTCGTACGTGTCGAAACGTCATCGCGCACGGTTTCAGCAAACTGTTCGTTCGTCGTGTGTGGGCATGTCCGTCCATGCTAAGTTTGAGCGGACTGTCCGCCGAAACTGTTGGACGGACAAAGTTGGGCAAACAGTCCGCCCGTGTGTACGCGGCCTCAGTCTTGACGCACAAAAGGCCTTTGACAGACTCAGCTGGCCATAAATGTTCCCCACTCTTTCTAAAAATGGTTTTACCGGTCCTTATATGGCAGCCCTTGAGGCCCTTTACTCCTGCCCCTCCCGCCCCTTATCATCCTCCTTCCCCCTGAGCAATGGTACCAGACAAGGATGCCCCCTATCGCCCCTTCTTTTTATTCTCTGCCTAGAACCCCTGGCGGAGGCCATATGCACGCACCCAGACATTGGAGGAGTGTGTTTACGTCACAGAGAATATAAAATGTCCCTGTTCACAGATGACATCTTCCTGACATTGACTAAACCCCACATCTCTCTTCCAAACCTCCTATCCCTGTTGAAAGACTTTAGCTCAATATCTGGTTATAAAATGAACACAAGCAAAACAGAAGCATTGCCCGTACACATTCAATCTTCTGATCTTACTGTACTGCAAAACAACTACTCCTTTCACTGGTGCACAGACTCCATTAAATACCTGGGGATTAACATAACCTTCTTATTCGACCCTATACCTAGCTAACTACCCCCCGCTCTTTCGCGACATCGATAGACTTTTGAAGCAATGGGATTCACTTCCCCTCTCACTTCTGGGCTGTATCAATGTCTTGAAAATGTCGGTAATGCCTAGACTCCTTTACCTTTTTGACACTCTCCCGGTTCCCGTCCCAATGTCCCAACTGAAGGCTGTTTAGAAGAATTTTCTCAATTTTATATGGCACTATCGGGCCCATAGGGTTGCAGGTCCAGTGATGCTGGCTCCAAGATGGCGCGGAGGTCTGGGAGCTCCAGATGTGCTTAAATATTATTATGCTGCACACCTCAAACCAATTATTACCTGGTCGTCCAGGAAAGCCCCTACTGTGTGGGCAGAAATTGAGATGAGCATCACTAGACCTGCACACTTTTGTGCCAAGATTTGGCCGGACCTTAAAACCTCCATTGGTCCACTTCGCAGCATATGTCTAGCCCCAATGCTGTTCTCCTTGGATATCTGGAGGAAGTGCTCGAGATTATTCTCTCTGGCCTCCCAATGCCCTTCTTTGATAAATATACTGTTTAACCCAGATATCCCGGACAGCTTGGCCTACGATAGAATGCTTCCGTGGTCCCAGGCTGGTATATTCCAACTCCGTAACATAGTAAACCCCCTTACCCGCAGACTTCTATCGTTAGCGGAGCTACAGAAGCAGCACCAGATTCCCAAACAGCTCTTCCACTCCTATTTGCAAATCAGACATTACTTTGCCTCTAAATCCCCAGCCCTAAGTCTTGACAAACCAACCCCATTTGAACTTCTATGTGCTCAGGGCCCATACCAGGCCCATCTAATCTCTGACATATACAGAATACTCCACAACTCAGTGCCCATTACTGACTCTTCCCATTTCTAAATGCGGAAGTGGACTCAAGTGCTAAAACATCCCGTATTACTCCCGCACTGAGCAGAAAATATGGACAGCCATCTCCAAATCATCACACTGCATGGAACAGAAAGATATATATAAGATATTACTCTTCTGGTATAAAACGCCCGAAATTATGCACAAATATGACCCCAAGACCCCTAAGGTGTGTTGGAGATACCAGGGAGACACAGGCTCTCATTTCCACATTTTTTGGGACTGCCCCCTGATCCGCCCATTCTGGCTTGCAATACAGTCCCTCATCCAGGATCTGTTTGAGATTTCCTTTCCATTAGACCCTCTGCATTTTCTATTAGGACTACCGATCCCTGAACTCTCGAAACATGCTCAGAAACTCGCCGCCTTTATTCTAATAGCAGCTAAAACAGCCATCCCTGCACGATGGCTCTCCCAGACTTCACCTGCTCTCTCCCAAGTTTTGCAGAATCTAGAATACATTGGGCGTATGGAGCGGCTTACGGAAATAGTCTATGACACTATGCCACAGTTCTCTAGGATTTGGGATCTGTGGAATCACTCTTACAGTAGACAAAAAGAGGGAAAATAATTATTTTTATTTCTTTTATTTTATTTTCTGTTCATTATTGTTTTTGTTCATACATCCTGCTTTGCAAGTACCCCGATCTAATTGTGGTCATCAGCCGACTTCTTGCATGGTTCAAACCGGGTTTTGTAGATGTATATATTGCTTTTTTCAAAACATAAATGTGCATATCGAATGATCCCTGAAGAAGGAGTATAATAAGACTCCGTAACGTGTAGGCTACATCGAATGCACACTATTTATCTACTTGCTTTGTATATGTAAATATGCAATTTTGAATGTAGATGATATGTACACACTATTTTAAACAACATGGTTGTATGAAGGATGTTCTACGTTTTGAATATTTTGAATATTCTGTGTTTTTGTGTTTTTTTTATATATTGTTAAAATAAAAGTACCTTATACGTTTTTACAATTTTTTTTAAGTCTTACAGTTCATGCCTATAAAATCACGCCCTTTCTCTGGCTTTGCTATAAGTCATTCCCTGCGTTGTTAGCACCTCACCTTGCTAACTACTTCAACACCCTAAACCAGGGATCCTTGCTCTCTCCATGATGCTTTAAGGGCCCACATCGTAATGGCCCCTAAGAAGCCAGAAGATTCTAGTGAACCCCAGGCCTTCCGACCAATATCGATTCTGAATGACAACCTGAAGATCATAGGCAGAATCTTGAGCGCCTGCATTAATCAATATATAGGCCACCTGATCCACAGAGATCAGGTGGGTTTCATTCCAGGGAGGCAGGCTGGTGATTAATGTCTGCAAAGTGGTTCATCCTATTTATCTTATGCAGCATTGGAATATCCTGGGCTTCCTTCTCTCCTTAGAGATTTATAAAACCTTTGACACCTTGTCATGGGAATATTTGCAATACTCCACGTCGGGGTTTTGAGGAAGCCTTGCTGACTTGGATACAGGCTCTATACTCGGCCCCTACAGCTACGGTCAAACATGCAGGGTACTTTTTAGCACCCTTCTCTATCCATAGGGGCACTAGGCAGGGGTGCCCCCTTTCCTCAGCTTTGTTGCTCCTGGAACCCTTAGCACTCGCACTTTGTGCAGATCAGACCATGACAGGAATCCCCTATGCAGGTCATGAGTTCAAGCTAAGCCTTTTTGCTGATGACGCTCTTCTGACCTTGACTAATCCCCTTACTACCCTCCCCAACTTGTTACGCCTCTTGACACATTTCTCGTCCATTTCGGGCCTTCATATCAACTTAGAGAAATCTGTAGCTCTAAATGTCTCTATAGACCCTGACCTGGTAGCACGCCTGCAGTCCCACTTCCCCTTTCGTTAGAAGATCACATACATTGAATATCTGGGAATCCGACTGACCTCCAATCACTCTTCTCTATTTTCTGTTAATTACTATCCCCTACTTAGATCCTTAACCACTCTTTTCCAGACTTGGCAATTTCCACACCTGTCCTGGTTGGGTCAAATCCATTCTGTAAAGATGGCGGTCTTACCAAAATGTACTTTTTCCGCACCCTAACAGTACAGTACCTTGAATTTTCTAGGCCTACTCCAGAGCAAGATCATGCGCTTTATCTGGGCTAATAAACGCCCTAGAATTTCTAAGGCTACTCTCTTTACACATAGACTGCAAGGTGGTTTGGGAGTAGGGATGAGCTGAACACCCCTGATTCGGTTTGCACCAGAACTTTCGAACGGACCAAAAATTCCTGCAAACTTTAGAACCCCATTGAAGTCTATGGGACTCAAAGGTTCAAAATAAAAAGTGCTAATTTTAATGGCTAATATGCAAGATACTGTCCTAAAAAGGGTTTGGGGACCTGGCTCCTGCCCCAGGGGACATGGGTCAATGACAATTTTTTTTTTTAAAACTGACGTTTTGTTTGGGAACACTGATTTTAATGACGATTAAAGTGAAAAAAAAAAGTGAAATATTCCTTTAAATATCGTACCTGGGGGATATCTATAGTATGCCTGTGAAGTGGCATGTGTTTCCGTGTTTAGAACAGTCCCTGTACAAATTGACATTTAACAGAAAAAAAGTCATTTAAAACTGCTTGCGGTTTTAATGTAATATCTGGTCCCGGCAAAATGGATGAAAATCGTTGAGAAAAATGGCATGGGTAGCCCCCCCTGCCCATTACCAGCCCCTTTGGGTCTTGTACAAATATTAAGGGGAACCCCATACCCATATTAAAAAAAGGAAAGGCATGGGGCCCAGGCCCTATATACTCAGAACAGCAGTATACAGGTGGTGCAAAGGGATTGTGTAGGTTTGTTGTATTAAGTAGAATCTGTTTGTAATTTTGAACTGTAGATACAGGTGTATACTGTGTTGTGCTGAAGGCACACAACACCCACTAACTCCTGCAGATGCCTTTATTATAGAACACCAGCAATAAAGGGTAGATACAGGTGTATACTGCGCTGGAGGCACACAACACCCACTAACTCCTGCAGATGGCTGTATTAGAGAACACCAGCAATAAAGGGTAGATACAGGTGTATATTGTGCTGTGCTGGAGGCACACAGCACCCACTAACTCCTGCAGATGGCTGTATTAGAGAACAACAGCAATAAAGGGTAGATACAAGTGTATACTGCGCTGGAGGCACACAACACTCACTAACTCCCGCAGATGGCTGTATTAGAGAACACCAGCAATAAAGGGTAGATACAGGTGTATATTGTGCTGTGCTGGAGGCACACAACACCCACTAACTCTTGTAGATGGCTGTATTAGAGAACACCAGCAATAAAGGGTAGATACAGGTGTATATTGTGCTGTGCTGGAGGCACACAACACCCACTAACTCCTGCAGATGGCTGTATTAGAGAACAACAGCAATAAAGGGTAGATACAGGTGTATACTGCGCTGGAGGCACACAACACCCACTAACTCCTGCAGATGGTTGTATTAGAGAACACCAGCAATAAAGGGTAGATACAGGTGTATATTGTGCTGTGCTGGAGGCACACAGCACCCACTAACTCCTGCAGATGGCTGTATTAGAGAATAACAGCAATAAAGGGTAGATACAAGTGTATACTGCACTGGAGGCACACAACACCCACTAACTCCTGCAGATGGCTGTATTAGAGAACACCAGCAATAAAGGGTAGATACAGGTGTATATTGTGCTATGCTGGAGGCACACAACACCCACTAACTCCTGCAGATGGCTGTATTAGAGAACACCAGCAATAAAGGGTAGATACAGGTGTATATTGTGCTGTTCTGGAGGCACACAACACCCACTAACTCCTGCAGATGGCTGTATTAGAGAACACCAGCAATAAAGGGTAGATACAGGTGTATATTGTGCTGTGCTGGAGGCACACAACACCCACTAACTCCTGCAGATGTCTGTATTAGAGAACAACAGCAATAAAGGGTAGATACAGGTGTATACTGTGCTGGAGGCACACAACACCCACTAACTCCTACAGATGGCTGTATTAGAGAACACCAGCAATAAAGGGTAGATACAGGTGTATATTGTGCTGTGCTGGAGGCACACAACACCCACTAACTCTTGTAGATGGCTGTATTAGAGAACACCAGCAATAAAGGGTAGATACAAGTGTATACTGCGCTGGAGGCACACAACACCCACTAACTCCTGCAGATGGCTGTATTAGAGGACTACAGCAATAAAGGGTAGATACAGGTGTATACTGCGCTGGAGGCACACAACACCCACTAACTCCTGCAGACGCCGGAACACACTACACAAGGCTGCCACTCTGGCAGCCTTATATAGTGTGGGGCATGTACTAAACCCCCTGAGCTATAATTGGCCACAGGCATCTTGCCTGTGGCCAATTATGGCTCTCCTCGCTGCCGGTGCTGTGATTGGCCAAGCATGCGGGTCACAGTGCATGCTTGGCCAATCATGAGCCAGCAATGCACTGCGATGGCACAGTGCATTGTGGGGCGTGAGAGCCACACGAATTTGGCGCGAACGGCCCACAGAGTTCTGGCTTCTCCGAACATCCGGTGTTCGAGTCGAACATGCATTCGACTCAAACACCAAGCTCATCCCTATTTGGGAGTTCCCCAAGTCTCTAAGTATTATCTGGCAGCTCAGATCTCCCAATTATCACTACTCCATGCTTCCTCCAATGTCCCTCTATGGGTGCTTCTGGAGCTCCCTAATTGTGCCCCTCTTTCTATGCAAGCGCTTCTTTGGCTCCCCCAGAAACTTCGACCAACTTCATTGAGCCCTTTTATGTTACATAACCTAAAGCTTACTCAGGTACGCCATCTGCTGACTACACATACTCCACCAACGTGGTCTGCATTCTGCGAATCCTATGACGCTCCCCAGGCAGAATTCTTCTGCTTTCTTCAGATTCAGCACTGGATAGCTACACTCCGTCGTCCCTGCTCCTACCCGTTGCAGACATCTGCTTTTGAACACATCTGCCTACATACCCTGGGTTCCTGGGCCTTATCTCCACCCTCTATGTAGCTTTAAATAGTCAATCATCTCTCCCCTCACTCATGTGTCCCAGTGGGAGCGGGATTTGAGACATGGGATCGATCCAGCAGACTGGAGCAAGGCCTGGTCTTCTGTAGCCAAATGTTGCATACAAAGTGCTATTGCAGTGGTATTGGGTTCCAGCACGTATTGCCCATGCCAACCCAACCTCTAGCAATTGCTGCTTCTAATGATTTGGCCATTGTGGGGATGTAATTCACACCTGGTGCGCCTGCCTGCAAATAGTGGGGTTCTGATCCAGAGTGTTTGGTTTGTTGTTTTCTCTATTCCATTTAAATGTCCATAAAGAGGCCAAATTTGCACTATTACACTGCCTCATACCAGGTTTTTTTGCTCGTCAACAGAAATTGGCAACCTATCTGTTCATAGCAGCCAAAAGGACGATTGCCCAAGCATGGAAAAAACCTCAGTCCCCTTTCAGGAAGTGAAAAACCGCTTGACGTCCATGATGGTCAATGTGCAAATGTCTAGTATACTCAAAAATACGCATGCCAAGTTCCTTAAAGTTTGGGAGCCTTGGCTGGCGCATGCCTTCTCCGAACTTCTTCTGGCTAGTATGGATTGGTTCTGACTGGTTTCCTGGATGGTCCCGGGTCCTCCTTTCCTTTTCCCATTCCCCCTTCCCACTTTCTCTTATTCTCCCCTCTCTTTCCTATTTCTCTCTGTTCTTCTTCTCAAGAGGCCCAAGACGATCTTAATGAAGAGTCAATGCATTTTGTCCTGTTTTTTTTTGCACTTTTGGGAGTCACCTCAAATTGCCTAAGTTGCACTTTCCTTTTGTTGCTTTTGTCTCTTATACCAGTCCTAGCCCCTGTGTGGGCAATCTAGGCGCCTTTGACATTGTTGTATGTTTAATACTACTTCTACAATAAAACTTATTGAACCAGAATGGTAACCATCCTCCCCTGTGATCTGTTTGCTTGTAATTAGAGTGTGTATATAAAAGGTCAATGCGTTTCTGGACTCCTGACAGACACTTGCATCTTTCATTCAGCGCTGCACTGACGTTTCTGGTTTCTAAGTCATGGGGAAAGCAAAAGAATTGTCAAAGGATCTGCGGGAAAAGGTAGTTGAACTGTATAAAACAGGAAAGGGATATAAAAAGATATCCAGGAATTCAGATTGGCAATCAGCAGTTTTCAAACTCTAATCAAGAAGTGGAAAATGAGGGGTTCTGTTGAAACCAAACCACCGTCAGGTAGACCAACAGCCACAACTGCCAGTAAAATTGTTTGGGATGCAAAGAAAAACCCCAAAATAACTTCAAGTGAAATACAGCAGTGGTCATCAACCCTGCCCTCAGGGCCCACTAATAGGCCAAGTTTTATGTATTACCTTAGGGAGATGCAGACTAGAATACTGCAATCAACGAGCATCAAATGATATCACCTGTGATGTATTTCAGTTATCTTGCAAACCTGGCCTTTTAGTGGGCCCTGGGGACAGGATTGATGACCACTGCAATACAGGACTATCTGAAAACATGTGGTGTGGCTGTTTCATGATGCCCAATAGGGAGGCACTTGAAGAAAGATGAGCTGCAAGGTTGAGTCGCCAGAAGAAAGCCATTACTATGCAAATGCCACAAAGTATCCTGCTTACAATATGTCAAACAGCATAGAGACAAGCCTCAAACCTTCTGGTACAAACTAATTTGGAGTGATGAGACCAAAATTGGCACCAGCATAAATGCTTCATTTGGAGAGGAGTCAACAAGGCAATGATGAAAGGTACGGAGGTGGACCACTGATGTTTTGGGGATGTGTGAGCTACAAAGACACAGGAAATTTGGTCAAAATTGTAGGTAAGATGAATGCAGTATGTTATCAAAAAATACTGGAGGAACATTTGCATTCATCACCCGGGAAGCTGGGCATGGGGCATACTTGGACATTCCAACATGACAAGGATCCAAAACACAAGGCAATGTCAACCTGTCATTGATTGGCTACAGCAGAATGAAGGGAAGGTTCTGAAGTGGCCATCTCAGTCTCCTGACCTCAATATCATTGAGCCACTCTGGGGATCTCAAATGTGCAGTTCATGCAAGACAGCCCAAGAATTTACAGGTACTGGAGGCTTTTTGCCAAGAAGAATGGGCAGCTTTACCATTTGAGAAGATAAAGAGTCTCATCCACAAATACCACAAAAGACTTTAAGCTGTCATTGACGTTAAAGGGGGCAATACACGGTATTAAGAGCTGGGGTATGTAAACTTTTGATTAGGGTAATTTGGGTAGTTTGTGTTGCCATTATGATTTAAAAAGAGTAAACACAGTTGATTGATAGTTCTGTTTCCCTATATAGGTATATACGGACACCCAGGGCATTTCTCCATTGGTATTTAATCAATGGTCCGATTGGGTTGTGCCCTATTAAATTTTGCCGCTCTGCAGCTTTACCCGACTGCCTGTTTTGTTAGTTATATTGCTGAGTTTGCTACCTGGCGGACGCAGAGTTTTCTGTTTACTTCCGGGTATCATTTACAGGTCGTAGCCTTGACATCCATCTAGTTGGGGCATTTGGATTTTCCAAAATGGCTGTTCTGAATGTACGCCCTTCAGCGTCATTCAGTTCGCCGCCGCTGGCAGACATGGCGCATGCACGTGGCATCCTCCTGTATGTCCGTGACGTGTCGATGACGTCAGCCGTCGCCGCGTCCGTTTAGACATAAATACGGGGGGTCTTCCCTGCCTTGCCTCTATCAGAAACGCCTGTAATGAGGGAGAGATTAACATCTCTCCCAGTGTCTTCCCACACTTCCAGCATATCAACATCAATGGTAAGACTTATACCTTTTCCCTATACGTGACACTATTATATGTCGTTATGAACAACCAGATTGAAATATTTTTTTTAAATCTAATTTTCATACATGCCTTCTTAGGACTTATGGTCGGGATTGATCCGCGGCTTTGCTTTGGCCCTATTGAATCACTACTTGCAAATTCTGTTGCTGACTGTTTTTTTCTATCAGCACTGCTTTAACATAACTAGATGCACTACCAATATAAAAGTACCGCATCAGATTCTTCATTGATTCTAATCTGGAAAGGTGAACCAAATATGATACATTGATATATCTATGTCACTGTGGATATTAATATAGGTACATTTTAAGTATTAATTTTGTTTTTTTCTTTCATAAAAAAACTTCCTGATTAGATTATTTGTCTTTTCTGCATTCCAAAAACGGGCTTCAGCACACAGAGGGGTTTCTTTGCATATACAACAATTGGTATTTCTACGTATCTAGTTATTCACCCATATTAATAATTTGCAGCAGTATTGGTAAGGCTCCCCTTGGTGCTTAGTAAAGTCATGCCTCTTGCTTATTATTAAGAAAAATGTTTTTCTTCTATGTCCTTCTTTCAGATTTATTTACTCATGATTTTGGATTTGTAGATATTTTGATATATATATGTATATATATATATATATATATATATATATATATATATCCTTTTGATGTTATGTAATTATCTATATGAATCTAAATATCAAATATTCATTGAATTATTTCTCTGTTGCTCAACAGTCTCTACATATAATATCTCCTGAAGAATCTCTGATGAGCGAAACATGTTGAGAAAGTGGTAGTATCTGTGCGAAAATGTTTCCTAATGTAACAACAGATTTTTGAAATACAATGCTGTTTTTTTATGTATTCATGTTTGCATTTAAAAAATTTTTGTATTAATAATAAGAAAAAACTTTTTTGTACATTACCAAATATGCTATTATTGTACTACTATTTATAATACTAGACACCTTTAAAGTTCCGAGGTTTGTGACCTCTAGCCCCTCCTTCTCCTTTTGGACAGTTGATTGATAATAAATGGCCTCAGCCAAACACTAACCATGAGTGAAAGAAAAGTTTTTGTGTTATCATTCATATTCTCTGTAAAAATGGCCAAGAAATCATAAATTCTTCCAGGGTATGTAAATTTATGAGCACAGCTGTATGTGCACTCCCCTTTGATCAGAGGTCACCTCCTAGTGGATGTTTCAGTTAACTACTTATGCTGTCACACGGAGAAGGATGTATTCTAGCCAGCCTATGGTATCTTACTTCAAAATGCAGCTTTATTGAGCATAGTAAACAGATTAATAACAACATTGCCTGACGCAACAGGCACTACTAACACAAACAGGTGCATTTCACACACAAGTGTTGGAAACATATAGGTAGTTGCAAGAGTAACTCATGGGACACAAAGCAGGGAGAAGGCTTTTTCGACAGAGGTAGACATTAAGAAGGGGGATACCGTCCCTGTGGGAGATCCGATGGCGCATCAGACTGAGAACAGCGAGCCCTCGACGCTACAAGTGGAGGAGTCTTCCAACCACCTGTCCCAAATGTTATTATATTTATGGGGGCAGCCTCTGTGAGAGTATAACATTTTCTTATGGGGGAGAGTAACATTAATCGCTCTGATCCATTGTTGCATAGTAGGGGGATTTCCTCTCAACCATGTTCTGGCTATCTGCATTCTGGCCTGAAATAAGGTTTCTTGTAAAAAAATATTAAGATACTTGTCGCTGTCAGATAGGGAGAGGAGCCCCAGAAGGCATTGTCTAGGGCATAGAGACAATGGGGAACCCATGCGGTCGTGAAGGAACTGGACAACCTGTGCCCAGTATCCCTGTATGATCGGGCATGCCCAAATTAAATGGTAAAAGGAGGCGTCCGAGGAAGTGCAGCGGGGGCAGCGGGGGTCATAATCAGGCCTGTATTTGGCTATACGATGGGGTGTAAGATAGGACCTGTGTAGGACATAGAGGTGGGTGAGGCGGTCCGAGAGCCTAGGCGACACAATTTTGTGGTTCGCCAAAGCCTCGTCCCAGTCCTCAACCGACACTGTTCCAATATCACCCTCCCACCGAGAACAGACCTGAGAGGCAACAGTCAAGGCAATGGGAGCCAGCAGGTAAGTATACAGCCGTGAAATTAACTGTGCGTGTTCAGGACCCAGCACTATATCGACCAAAGCCGGAGTTCCAAGTCTCGGGATATTGTTGGCGAATTGGGTGTGGAGCGCGTGTCGGAGTTGTAGATAGCGGAATAGCATATAATTGGGGAGATCGAATTCGTCCTTAAGGGCCTGGAACAATTTAACCATCCCGTTGGATACTACCTGTGAAAGATAGATGACCCCCCTACTTGCCCACAGCCCTGAATCCGGGATAAGGGCAAGTTCAGGCATATCAGAATTGTTCCAGAGGGGCGTGTGAGAGTGGGGGGAGGGGGCCTGACCCAACCGTGTTGCGAGATGCCAGACTTTACAGTGGTGCGAAAGCATAGGGTGCCCGTGCCTTGAAGTGAGGGGGAGGGGGGAGCCGCAAAACAGAAGTTGAAAAGGGTGAGTCAGCGGGCCAGGGATCTGTGAACATACCAGGGCGGTGTATCGGGACCTGTCTGAGTGATGGAAGTGAAAAAAGTGGGAAAGCTGTGACGCGAGATAATAAAGGAAAAGGTCCGGCAGGGCAGTCCCGCCAGAATCTGGAGGGCATTTTAAGACCCGCCACGGCAGCTTGTGTCTAGACGAGCCCCAGACAAACGTGTTGAGGATCGATTCTAGAGATTTAAATATGCGAAGGGGGATGCGTGTTGGTGCCTGCCAAAAAACGTATAAAAGCTTGGGGAGGAGTATCATCTTAACTAAATTTATTCGGCCCATCACCCCCAGGGGGAGACGGGACCATACTTGCGTTTTGGATTTTATGGTGTCAAATAGGGGCTCGACATTAAGGGCAAGGTAATCTAAGAGGGACCTGGAGACGTGCACTCCAAGATATTTAATGGTGCTTGCCCTAGCTAGCGGGAGGGCCGCCTGTTCGGTGGTGGGAGGCCCCAGGTCGAGCGGCAAAATTTGGGACTTGGTCCAATTGATCTGGAGCCCAGAAAAGGCACCAAAGGCCGTGATGGTTCGCAGGGCCGCCTGCAATGAGGGGCCAGCGTCCGCTAAGTAAAGAAGCATATCGTCCGCGTAGAGACTGACCACCTCATGCAGACCGCCACAGCGAAGACCACGGATGTCGGCGTGGATCCTGAGGGCCGTAGCCAGGGGCTCCACCGCCAAAGCGTAAAGGAGTGGCGAGATGGGGCAGCCCTGACGAGTCCCCCTGGAGAGTGAGAAGGGAGGGGAGATCCTACCGTTTACCTGAATACGTGCCATGGGAGCATAATAAAGTAGCTGGAGCCATTTAATAAAGTTGGGACCTATACCAAATCTGCGCAGGCATTCCCATAGGTAACGCCACTCGACAGTGTCAAACGCCTTGGCAGTGTCCAGGCTGACAACCACCCTGGAGCCAATGTCAGAGTGTTGGGCTTGTAGATTCATGTGGAGTCTCCGAAGGTTGAATGCCGTGTTCCTCTGGGGCATAAACCTGGTCTGGTCGGGGTGTATCAGGGAGTGAATTACTTTGTTTAGGCGTAGGGCAAGGATTTTGGCCAGGATCTTAACGTCTAGTTGAAGCAGGGATATGGGTCGATAGGACTCGGGAAGCAGCGGGTCTTTGCCTGGCTTGGGGATAAGAACTATTAGAGCCTCGCCCATGGACCTAGGGAGGGTGGCAGAGTCAAATATGTGTGAGTATAATTTAGTTAATTGGGGGACCAGGGTCTCGCTAAACTGGGCGTAGAACTCCAAGGGCAGGCCGTCAGACCCCGGGGCCTTGGAAGTGGGGAGTAGTGACAGGGCCTCCGCTACACAGTCAGAGGTGATGGGCGCTTCGAGTTGTAGTTTTTGCATAGGCGTGAGGGAAGGGAAGGGAACAGTGTCAAGGAACGCTTCGAGCTCAACCTGGGTGTACTGTGCAGTGGAGGAGTACAGGCCCGAGTAGAAGGACACAAACTCCTCCACCACCATGTCGGGATCAGTAATAATTCTCCCACTGGCGTCCCTAAGGGACACCACCACCGGGGGCCTATGATCCAGGTGGGCCATGTAAGCGAGTAATTTGCCCGCGCGCTCCCCGAATTCAAACAGGCGCTGTTTAGCATAGAATATACCTTGCCTAGCCTTTTCGTGGTGGAGGTGGTCTGTGACCCTAGCCTGTAGTTTCAGCAGGGAGGCATTAGCCTCCGACGGGTCAGCCTGAAAGGCCAGCTCAAGTGCATGCAAACTCTCCTCCGCTTGTTCAAGTAGGCGCTTAGAGGAAGCCTTATGCCTGGAGATGCGTGAGGAGAGAATCATACGGGCATGCACCTTGAAGGCCTCCCAGACGGAGCCGTACGAGGCGGAGCCATCGTTGGTGTTGAAAAAAAGGTCCCATTCACGCTGGACAGAGTCCAGGTCCGGCAGGACAGTGAGCCAGAAGGGATTAAGTTTCCAGCCGCGGGGCCCAGGAGGGTTCGGCAGACGCAGCCCGACCCAGTAAGGGGAGTGGTCGGAGAGCACCCGGGCCTCAAATCCCACGTCCAGGAGGTGGGGAAGGAGAGGGGGCGAAATGAGGATCAGGTCTATACGGGACATGGCTGAACGGGAGGGGGTAAAACAGGAGTAGTGTGCTAACGAGGGATGCCTGTGCCTCCATGTGTCCGTAAGGGCAAACTCCCCCAGGAGCCTCCCAAACCTAGTGATACCCGGGGACGGAAGTGAAGAGGCCAGCGGGCTCAGTCTATCAAGCAGGGGATTTATAACCATGTTGAAATCACCCGCCCAAACAGCGGGCACCTGGGGGTACCGGGCCATAAATGTGACACCCTGCTGCAACACGGTAAAGGCAAATGGTGGGGGAATGTAAAATGCAAGGATAAGGAGTTCCAGACCACCAATAGTGGCGTGGAGAAATAAGAAGCGGCCCTGAGGGTCCGATTGCAAGCTGTGTAGCTGGAACTGAGCCGTTTTTGCGATCAGGACCGCCACACCCCTAGAATTCGAGGTGTGGGGGGCCTGATAGAGCCAGCCCCAGCCTATGGTATCTTAATGAAGGGAGCCAATCTACAAAGAGTAATATAGGGGCCTTTCTAAGAGTAATGGCAAAAGAGTTCCACGTTGCACATCTGATGTTCTTCGCCAGCTAGTTGAAGCTCGTTAACTGTAATCCGTTTGGGTATAATGAAAGCAATAGATTCTTAGCGGTGAATATCTAAAGGCGTCTGAGCAAAGTGTTCAAGCGATGCAGAAAATTGTGTTCTTGGGGTAAAGATGTCTGTGCAAAGTGTCTCTGGAACAGTGGTAATGAATAGATAAAGGTCGAGCAATTTGCCCTCTCATCAACGACCAAATTGCACTCATGCAGCGGATCTGCTGTCTCGGTCTTCCGATGTAAAGCTTGCCACATGCACCCACACCGACAGATGGGCAATCCAAGTGATGTTGGTGACAGGATGTCCGAAAGCGAATAACAGAGCTAGGCCTCGGGGTGGAAGTAAAACTCCACATTTTAGGCAGCGACCTCTCTACCTGTTGTACAGAGAGGCCTGTCTTGCGTCAGGCCCAGGAGGAAGAGATCTCCGCGCCAGTTTTTTCACTCCTTTTATTGCTACTCCCGGCAATCTCCATGTTACAGCAAAGACCCCTTGGATGTCTAGTCTTTTATTGTACATGGGTGCAAAGCAACCATCTGAAGAACTATATGTCCCATAATTCACTTTGTTGGGCACACCAATATGAGGTCACTGGTTACACTGATTACCAAAAGGACAAGCGATGGCTAGAAACACTGAAAGATACAGTACTTTCTGCTGGTAGTCCATATTGCTACATATGTATGCAGGTCCTGTTATTTTAGTTGACCTTGACCCTGTTTCTTCTGGGCTGGGTTTCTATATCTAGTTTAGATTGGGGCTCAATGACCAGCATTGGCTGGAGCCAAGTTAGGTATCTAACAGCCATGTCTGGCAGTTAGAGGTCCAGTTACATGACAGATTTGGAACTATTAGGGAGTAAGATGCAAAGTAGATTTTGAGCTCTAGTCCCACACAATGATTTTGGCTGGTAAGAATCTGCATTCCTGGCTGGTTAGACAACAGTTGGAGGATCTCCCCATCACCCCTGATCTTGTCTCTTACAGAAAAACGGACACTGCATCATCATCATCTTGAGGGATCCCAGCTATGTGATCCAGGTACCCCTGCCAAATACAGCGTAACAAATCCCTGCAGTAGAGCTTGGTCAAAAACACATCACCAGGTTGCTGAATGGACAGTGTGGAAGCAGTAACATACTGATGAGTCATCACTCTGCTCTCTTCTCCTGTTAGCATGTTTAATGTCAACCCATGTAAAATATACTAGAGCCTGATTAGATCGCAAAACTGGTCCACTCTTATGGCTGCTATATACATTTTGATTTTTTTATCTAATCATTTTGATCGATTCACACATCAAATAGCCATAACGTTCCTTTAGATTGATTTAGACTCAATTTAAATCAAATTCAATCAAACGTCGATTGACCAGGTCAGAAAATTATTAATCATTTTGCATCAATTGACAGTACTGAAATGCTGTGCCCATGAATCCTGATGTTTCGATCAGATTATGAGATTGCATTGTGGAAACAGAAATGCAATCAATAACTTATGACCATAAGTCTATAACTAAATATGTATTGATTTTTCAACTAATAAAAAAACAACCCTTGAACATATAAAAAATACCAAATTTAAAACAAGATCACATTTTTAAGCAACTTTTTTTTCACTGACACCAATGAACTCACAACCATATTGGGAATTATATTTTAGTGTGTATAGGTTGCAGACATTGTGCATGTTGGTAAAATTTTAGTCTTTGAGCTTCCATTAAGTAAAAACATGGTTCAAAAGATTCCAGGTATGCAGTTTTCAAATGCAATGAAAAAAAAACTGCACAATGGAAAAGCTTTTATCTATATACCAATATATTTGAGAAATAAAGTAGATGACATTTAATTTTCTAAATTACTAGATATCATAAACAATTGCCATGCTTTTTTTTTTACCTTTTATTTGTACTCTCTGTTTGACTGCCACATTATAGCTACATGCATGGGTCTGAAATTGCTCTGGAGCAGCTTCTTGATGGTCACAGCAGTGGAATATAACATGCTCCTCATAGTCTCCACTGAAAGCAAATGTGACAGGGTGCCAAAGCAGGAGCACAATTGGAGGGGGGGGGGGGGGGGTAGATTTAAGAAAAAAAATTGCTTTTGAGATTCCATTAAAGAGAAATTTCATTCTCTTTCTCCCCACCATCCCCACTTACCTTTTATGCTGGGTTAACCACTTCAGCTCTGGAACATTTTACTACCTTCATGACCATGCATTTTTGTGCTGTCAGGCACTATGCTACTTTAACTGGCTATTGTGGGGTCATGCAACCATTACCCAAATAAAATTAATATAATTTTTTTCACACAAACAGTACTTTCTTTTGGTGGTATTTGATCACCACTGAGTTTTTTGTTTTTATTATATAAACAAAAAAAAGACAAAAGATTTTGAAAAAAAAAACAATATTTTTTGGTTTCTGCTATAAAACATATTCAATAAAAATAAAAAATGAATCAAATTCCTTTAAAAATTTAGGCCAAAAAATATTCTGCATGGTAAAAAAACAAAATCTCAATAAGTGTATATTAAGTAGTTTGCTTGAAAGTTATAATCTCTAAAAACAATGGTATATACACTGGAATATTTATTTCTTTTTTTCATACTAGTAATAGCAGTGCCCAGCGATATGATTATGTCAGATTTTTGCGTCTCAAAGCAGTACAATTGTTTTGCATAGAAATTTGGCGTTTTATATTGTAGGCCTGTAATTCTTATGAAAAACTCACTTAAATCTGTCCAAACAAGAGTCTAGTAGACATCCCAATATGATAAAGTTTGAAACACGAAATCATAAATTATAATATAATAAATTACTATAAATAAGTATAAAAAATAATAATATAATAATAATGAAATGTATTTCCCCACAAATTACTGTAGCTCAATTCCGCAAGTGTTCTAATTTATTATTGCTGTTTTCTAGCTGATCTAAAACCACTTTTTATGAAAAGGAACACTTTTTGGTTGCCATAGACAATCTCAAGTTTCCAGGCAGAAAGAACAGTATATATAATATAAAACTGCATGCAGGGCACTAGACAAAGCACTGTGAAATTATTTAATACAGTAATGTAATCTGTAAGATTACAGTCTACTGTATGTATTATGAATTTAGTAATTTTTGAATTTGCCGCCGGGCCCTGCCTTGTGCGCCGCAACGCTCACAGAGAACCTTGTCTCCTCGCTGTGCCTGTGGACTGTGTCCTCCAACGCTCACAGGGAACAGAGCCCGGCACACAGAGGCATTGTGTGCCGGGCTCTGTTCCCTGTGAGTGTTGGAGGACACAGTCCACAGACACAGCAAGGGGACAAGGATTCTGGGGATAAGGTAAGTACACTGCACCAGGATCCTGCAATGTAATCCTGAGTGTGACTCGGGGTTACCGCTAATGGTACTGAATGGTAATGGTACTGAAATCTAAACATGAGCCACACTCGGAATTACCGCCAGGGAGGTTAAAGTGGGACTGTGATAGTGTGGCAGACAATCTGCCACTAACTGCCACTTTGTGGAATCTAGCTAACTGGCACTGACATCTCTAGTGACGCTAATATAGTGATCAGTGCTAATAATATACACTGTTACTGTACTAATGACACTGGCTGGAAGAGGTTAACATCTATGGGCAATCAAGGGGTTAATTGTGTTCCTAGCAATGTGTAATGTGTGTGCAGTGTGCTGCTTTTACCATAGATACATTTCTTTCTTTTCCTGCAGAGATAAAAAACTGAGAGATTGTTCCCTCTGTACAGAGCCCGTTGTTGATTGACAATACAGGGTCTGGGCTGTGATTTGACACAACTGATCAGGAGGTCCTGGCTATGAATCATTGGCCAAGATCTGCTGACAAACTCCCACTGTGTACAATCACATGGCAGTAACGTATGGGTACGTTGCTGTGCCTGTAGGAGCCGCCCTGTTGCAGTACTGTATGATACAGTGGTTAAATTGGGAACACACACTCACCTGCCCAGCGGATCCAGTGATGCCCTACAGCAAGCTGTTGTTTAGCCAGTGACCCATACCTCCATCTTGTTCCACTCCAGTTGGTTTTCTCTTCTAGGCTCAGACAGCTTGACTGCTGATGACGCAGCAGCTTCACTTCCATTCCTTTTGTGAATGGGCTGTTTTCTGGGGTTTCCAGAGGGCTGCAAGAGCAGGAGTTGCCATCTTGGCCTAGATCAGAATGGCAGGTGGAGAGTGGATTTGGAAAAGGTGGGGTCACCAGATATAAACCCAAAAAAAGGGATGTACTCACTTTTGTTGCCAGCGGTTTAGACATTAATGGCTGTGTGTTGAGTTATTTTGAGGGGACAGCAAATTTACACTGTTATACAAGCTGTACACTCATTACATTGTAGCAAAGTGAAATTTCTTCAGTGTGGTCACATGAAAAGATAGAATAAAATATTTACAAAAATGTGAGGGGTGTACTCACTTTTGTGAGATATTGTGTATATATATGAAATTTTCCACATTTTGTCATGTTAAAACCAAAAACGTAAATGTATTTTATTGTGATTTTGTATGATAGACCAACACAAAGTGGCACATAATTGTGAAGCGGAAAGAAAAAGGAAAATGGTTTTCAAAATGTTTTACAAATAAATATGTGAAAAGTGTGGCGAGCATTTCTAAGTCAATAATTTGTAGAACCACCTTTTTCTGCAATTACAGCTGTAAGTCTTTTTGGGGATGTCTCTACCAGCTTTGCACATCTAGAGCAGTGTTTCTCAACTCCAGTCCTCAAGGCGCCCCAACAAGTCAAGTCCAGTCAGGCTTTCTGTTATTTTGCACAGGTGATTTGATCAGTTTCACTGCCTTAGTAATTACCACAGCTGTTTTATCTGAGGAAAATCCTGAAAACATGACCTGTCGGGGCACCTTGAGGACTGGAGTTGAGAAACAATGATCTAGAGTAGGGATGAGCCGAACAACCCCCGGTTCGGTTCGCACCAGAACTTTCGAACGGACCCCAAATTCGTACGAACTTTAGAACCCCATTGAAGTCTATGGGACTCGAACGTTCGAAATTAAAAGTGCTAATTTTAACGGCTAATATGCAAGATACTGTCCTAAAAAGGGTTTGGGGACCTGGCTCCTGCCCCAGGGGACATGGGTCAATGCCTAAAATGTTTTTAAAAATGGCCGTTTTGGCGGGAGCACAGATTTTAATGACGATTAAAGTGAAAAAAAAAGTGAAATGTTCCTTTAAATATGGTGCCTGGGGGGGTGTCTGTAGTATGCCTGTGAAGTGCAACGTGTTTCCCGTGTTTAGAACAGTCCCTGCACAAAATGACATTAAACGGAAATAACATCATTTAAAACTGCTTGCGGTTTTAATGTTATATCTGGTTCCTGCAATATGGTTGAAAATCATTGAGAAAAATGGCATGGGTAGCCCTCCCTGCCCATTACCAGCCCCTTTGGGTCTTGTACGCATATTAAGGGGAACCCAGTACCCATATTAAAAAAAGGAAATCCGTGTGGCCCCCAGGCCCTATATACTCAGAACAGCAGTATACAGGCAGTGCAAACAAGACAGGGACTGTGTAGGTTTGTTGTGTTAAGTTGAATCTGTTTGTAATTTTCAACTGGTACATTTTTAAAGTGTAGCTCCAGGCTTTTTGGAAAACATAGGGAAGGGTTATCACCCCTGTATAATTTGTTTTGTCGTACATCTTTTTTATCTCACTTGCTGTTGTCTCCTTCCATTTGCAAGTAGGAGATGTTTGTAAGTTGGATGTTTGAAAGTAGGGGCCTGCCCTATATGCTCTGCAAAAATGGCGGAACAAGGTGTTGGTTTTGCCACAACATTGTAAGCCCTCAAAGTGACTCTTGGTGGGCGCTGGAGCGCCCTGCTGTGAACGATTATATCAAGAATTGTAATTACATGCCATTGTTGAACAGTGGTAGAAAAATTGACCTTTGGTGGTTGTGGTGCTGGTGCCACAACACTATAAGTCCTCACAGTTACTCTGGGTGGGCACAGGAAGGGGCCCTCCTGTGAAATATTATATCAAGAATTGTAATTACATGTCCCTGTTAAACAGGGGCAGAAAAATTGGGCCTTAGGCACTGGTGCTGGTGCCACAACACTGCAACCTCTCCCATATACTCTAGTTTTATTGCAGGAATTAGCCCTGCTGCAAAGCATTGCATCAACAATTGTAATTAAACGCCCCTGTTAAACAGGGGCAGAAAAATTGGGCCTTAGGCACTGGTGCTGGTGCCACCACACTGCAACCTCTCCCATATACTCTAGTTTTATTGCAGGAATTAGCCCTGCTGCAAAGCATTGCATCAACAATTGTACTTAAACGCCCCTGTTAAACAGGGGCAGAAAAATTGGGCCTTAGGCACTGGTGCTGGTGCCACCACACTGCAACCTCTCCCATATACTCTAGTTTTATTGCAGGAATTAGCCCTGCTGCAAAGCATTGCATCAAAAATTGTACTTAAATGCCCCTGTTAAACAGGGGCAGAAAAATTGAGCCTTAGGCACTGGTGCTGGTGCCACCACACTGCAACCTCTCCCATATACTCTATTTTTATTGCAGGAATTAGCCCTGCTGCAAAGTATTGCATCAAAAATTGTAATTAAACGCTCCTGTTAAACAGGGGCAGAAAAATTGGGCCTTAGGCACTGGTGCTGGTGCCACCACACTGCAACCTCGCCCGTATACTCTATTTTTATTGCAGGAATTAGCCCTGCTGTAAAGCATTGCATCAAAAATTGTAATTAAACGCCCCTGTTAAACAGGGGCAGAAAAATTGGGCTGATGGCATCACCCAGAACCAGAAATGTTCTTCCAACATATCAGCGGAGGAGGAAGAGGATAGACAATCAACATAACAGGACAGTCACTCAACATCAGCATAGGCAGTCTTGAAGGGATGTGATATTTAAAAAAAAATTATTCGGTTACATCAGCTTCAGGTGCTTGGTAGCTGTGGGTGATCCAAGACTGATTCATCTTGATGAAGGACAGTCGATCAACTGATTCGGTGGACAGGAGCACCCTGTGATCGGTAACAAAGCCACCAGCAGCACTGAAGGTGCGTTCCGAAAGAACGCTGGATGCAGGACAGGCCAGTAGCTCAATTGCATACTGGGCAAGCTCTGGCCAGTGATCCATCCTCAAGACCCAGTAAGCCAGAGGATTTTCGGTGGGAAAGGTGTCCAAGTCTGACCTTGCCCCTAGGTATTCCTGCACCTGTAAATCAGACGCTGGCGATGGTTGCTGGAACCGATCATACCTTGGGGCTGCGGACTAAAAAATTGTCTGAAAGCATCAGTCAGACGGCCACCTTCTCCACCGCTCCTTCTGACCGATGCCTCAGCAACAAGTTGTCCAGGACCAGGAGTTTGTAACCTCCCAGTCTCTGGGAACGCGTTGCACAGACCTTTCTGCAAGGCCTCCCGGAGATGTCTCATCCTCTGCTCCCTCTGCGATGGCAAGATAAGGTCGGCAACCTTACCCTTGTACCGTGGATCAAGGAGAGTGGCCAGCCAGTAATGGTCCCTCTCCTTGATCCGAAGAATACGAGGATCCTTCCGCAGGCTTTGTAGGATCAGGGAGGCCATGCAGCGTAGGTTAGCTGAGGCATTCGGTCCGGAGTCCTCTGGATCACTAAGGACAACATGATCCGCAGCTACCTACTCCCAGCCACGTACAAGTCCACGTGTTTCTTGGGATTGTAAATCATCCCTACAAGACTGCTGCTGCTGATGCTGAGTGCCAGCCTCCACCTCCATGCTGACACAATCATCCTCCTCCTCCTCTTCCTCCTCCTCATCCTCTTCCTGTGTGATGGGTGGCACAGCAGGAACACTGTCTGGATAAAGGGGGCCTTGAGAGGCACGGAAGTCCTCCTCTTCCTGCCTCTGTTCTGCCTCAAGTGCCCTGTCCATTATTCCACGCAGCGTATGCTCCAAGAGGTGGACAAGAGGTACAGTGTCACTGATGCATGCACTGTCACTGCTCACAATCCTTGTGGCCTCCTCAAACGGTGACAGGACAGTGCATGCATCCCTGATCATGCCCCACTGGCGTGGTGAGAAAAAACCGAGCTCCCCTGACCCTGTCCTGGTGCCGTAGTCGCACAGGTACTCATTGATGGCCCTCTGCTGCATGTGCAGCCGCTGCAGCATGGCCAACGTTGAGTTCCACCTGGTGGGCATGTCACATATAAGGCAGTTCTTGGGCAGGTTCAACTCCTTTTGGAGCTCAGCCAGTTGAGCACAGGCATTAAATGATCGGCGGAAATGCACACAGACTTTCCTGGCCTACTTCAGGACATCCTGTAAGCCGGGGTACCTGCCCAAGAACCGCTGCACCACCAGGTTAAGGACGTGAGCTACACAGGGCACATGGGTCAGTTGTCCCTGTCGGAGGACGGAGAGGAGGTTGGTGCCATTGTCGCAAACCACCATTCCTGGCTTAAGCTGGCGTGGCGTCAACCACCTCTCGGCCTGCCCCTGCAGAGCTGACAAAACATCCGCCCCAGTGTGGCTCCTGTCCCCCAAACAAACCAGCGCAAGCACGGCATGGCATCATTTTGCCTGCGTACTTGCGTAGCCCCGGGAACGCCTACGGAGCACCGCTGGTTCTGAGGACAGAGCACTGGAAGAGGCCATGGAGGAAGAAGAAGAGGAGGGGGTGGAGGAGAGAGGTGTGTCACAACCAATAGTAGCATTTTGGAGGCGTGGTGGCGGAACAACCTCCAACACTACTGCACCTTGTCCTGCATCCTTCCCAGCTGCCAGAAGAGTGACCCAATGGGCCGTGAAAGACAGGTAACGTCCCTGTCCATGCCTGCTGGACCATGAGTCAGCGGTAATATGCACCTTACCGCTGACCGCCCTGTCCAGCGAGGCAAGGACATTGCCTTCCACATGCCGGTAGAGAGCCGGAATTGCCTTCCGTGAGTAAAAGTCGCGTTTGGGGACCTGCCACTGAGGAACCGCACATTGTACAAACTCACGGAAGGGGGCCAAATCTACCAACTGAAAAGGCAGCAGTTGAAGTGCTAGCAATTTAGCCAAGCTAGCATTCAACCGCTGGGCATGTGGATGGCTGGGAGTGAACTTCTTTCGCCGGTCCAGCAGCTGGGGCAGGGACATTTGCCTGCTATAATCGGACGTGGGTGTACTGCTAGCAGAGTGCCCGGAAGCACTTGGCTGTGACACACCTAATTCTACACCTTCATTCCTCTCAGAGCAGGTTTCAGAGAGGACTGAAGGTCTAGTGGGGTTGGAGATGCCAGCTGATGAGGAGCAAGGAGAGGTCCGCTTTGTTCTTTGGTGTGGGTCTTTGAGGTACGCTTGCCAACGAGCTGCATGGCAGGTCAACATATGTCTGGTCAAGCATGTGGTGCCCAAGCGGCTGATGTTTTGGCCACGTGAGATACGCTTGAGACATATGTTGCAAATAGCAGCGGTGCGATCTGATGCACTCGTCTCAAAAAAGGCCCACACCAAAGAACTTTTAGAATAACGCGCAGAGGCAGCGCCCTGCACAGGCGGAGCTCTGCGGTGTGATTCAGTCGGTGTGCTGCCCCTAAGCTGGCCCCCGGAGGACATCCTGCCTCGTTGGACATGTGCCTCCTCCTCCTCCTCTCTCCTACCAGGCACCCACGTGGAGTCAGTGCCCTCATCATCCCCTCCCTCTTCATCGCTGTAGCAAACCTGGCAATATGCTGCAGCTTGTGGAACATGACTGCCAGATTGCTGTCCTTTTTGAGCATCTCCTCTCTCTGCATTCACGCCACTGCCTTCCTCTAGCTGAGTATCATCATCAGAGCCTACAAAACACTGGGCATCCTCCTGGAGCATGTACCCAACACTATGCTCAAAGAGTTCAGGAGACTCCTCAGGAGGACGTGGTGGGTCTAGGGAAGGAGTCACTGATGATGACATTGAGACGAGGGAAGACGATGCGTTGGCAGCTGCTTTGCTAGTACCCTGAGACTGGGTGAGAGAGGATGAGGAGGATGAAGAGGGCTTGGTCATCCACTCTACCAAGTCATTGGCATGTTGCCGTTCAACATGTCCAGCTGCCGAAAAGAAGGACAAGTGTGTCCCATGGCCACGTGCTGATGACAATGCACCGCGTCCACGACCAGCACTGTTGTCTCTAGACACAGAGCCTGCTTGCCCTCTTTTATCGGCTTGCGCCTGTCTGCCTCTCCTTGCTGGCCTTCCAGACATGGTAATGGCCTGAAGGGAGTTGGGTAAAACAGCAGTTGGGTAGTGTATATTGTGCTGGAGGCACACAACACCCACTAACTCCTGCAGATGCCTTTATTATAGAACACCAGAGATAAAGGGGTATACTGTAATGGAGTCACACAACACCCACTAAGCCCTGCAGATGGCTCTATTAGAGAACAGCAATAAAGGGTAGATACAGGTGTATATTGTGCTGGAGGCACAAAACACCCACTAACTCCTGCAGATGCCTTTATTATAGAACACCAGAGATAAAGGGGTATATACAGATGTATATTGTGCTGTGCTGGAGGCACACACAACTTCCATTAACTCCTGCAGATGGCTCAAATAGAGAAGAGCTATGTAGGTGGATATAGCGGTGTGTACTGGGTACAGAGCACGCAGACAGCACGCACAAGCTCCTAACACTACTGACTGCAAGCTCTATTATAAAAGATAGATCACTAGCTATATAGGTGAGGTGAATATAGCGGTGTATACTGCGGTCAGGGCATGCAGACAACAACCACTACAGAAGAGCAAGATCGAAAATCGGCCGATAACGATCGGTGTATACTGTGTTGAAGGTACACAGAACACCCACTAACTGCTTCAGACGCCAACACACTACACAAGGCCGCCGCGCTGGCGGCCTTATATAGTGTGGGACGTGTACTACACAGCCTGAGCTATGATTGGCCACAGGCATCCTGCCTGTGGCCAATCATGGCTCTTCTCGCTGCTGGCGCTGTGATTGGCCAAGCATGCGGGGTCACAGTGCATGCTTGGCCAATCATGAGCCAGCAATGCACTGCGATGACACAGTGCATTGTGGGCCGTGAGCGCCACACGAATTTGGCGCGAACAGCCCATAACGTTCGGAATTCGCAGAACGGGCGAACAGCCGATGTTCGAGTCGAACATATGCTCGACTCGAACACGAAGCTCATCCCTAATCTAGAGAGTGAAATTTTTGTCCGTTCTTCTTTGAAAAACAGCTCAAGCTCTGTCCTTGGTCTGTGAATAGCAATTTTCAAGTATTGCAACAGATTCTCAATTGGATTTAGGTCTGGACTGTGACTGGGCCATGAATATGCTTTGATCTAAAACAATTTCATTGTAGCTCTGGCTGTACATTTAGAGTCGTTGTCATCCTTGGAGGTAAACCTCTGCCCCAGTCTCAAGTCTTTTGCAGACTCTAACAGGTTTTCTTCTAAGATTGCCCTGTATTTGGCTCCATCCATCTTCCCATCAACTCTGACCAGCTTCCCTATCCCTGCTGAAGAAAAGCATCCCCACAACATGATGCTGCCACCACCATGTTTTCGCGGTGGGGATCATGTGTTCAAGGTGATGTGCAGTGTTAGTTTTTCGCCACACATAGTGTTTTGCTTTTAGGCCAATAAATTCAATTTTGGTCTCATCTGATCAGAGCACCTTCTTCCACATGTTTGCTGTGTTCCCCACATGCCTTCTCGCAAACTGCAAATGGGACTTCTTATGACTTTCTTTCAACAATGGCTTTCTTCTTGCCACTCTTCCATAAAGGCCAGATTTGTGGAGTGCACAACTAATAGTTGTCCTGTGGACAGTCCTCCTCCACTCCTCCATGACAACATCACAGAGCTGGTGGATGTTAGAGACTTTGCGTTCACCCACCTTCCATTTGAGAATGCCCCACAGATGCTAAATAGGGTTTAGGTCTGGAGACATGTTTGGCCAGTCCATCTCCTTTACCCTCAGCTTCTTTAGAAAGGCAGTGGTTGTCTTGGAGGTGTGTTTGGGGTCGTTATCATGTTGGAATACTGCCCTGTGGCCCAGTCTCCAAAGGGAGGGGATCATGCTCTGCTTCAGTATGTCACCGTACATGTTGGCATTCATGGTTCCCTCAATGGACCTTAGCTTCCCACTGCTGCTAGCACTCATGCAGCCACAGACCATGACACTCCCAGCACCATGCTTGACTGTTGGCAAGAAACACTTATCTTTGTACTCCTCACCTGTTTGCCAGCACACATGCTTGACACCATCTGAACCAAATAAGTTTATCTTGCTCTCATCAGACCACAGGACATGGTTCCAGCAATCCATGTCCTTAGTCTGCTTGTCTTCAGCAAACTGTTTGCAGGCTTTCTTGTGCATCATCTTTAGAAGAGGCTTCCTTCTGGCACACAGACCAATCTGATGCAGTGTGTAGTGTATGGTCTAAACACTGACAGGCTGACCCCCCACCTCTTCAACCTCTGCAGCAATGCTGGCAGCACTCCTATGTCTATTTCCCAAAGACGACCTCTGTATGTGATGCTGAGCATGTGCAATCAACATCTTTTGTCGACCATGGCGAGGCCTTTTCTGAGTGTAACATGTCCTGTTAAACTGCTGTATGGTCTTGGCCACCGTGCTGCAGCTCAGCTTCAGGGTCCTCACAATTTTATTATACATTAGGACATCTTTATGTAAAGCAACAATATTTATTTTTCAGATCCTCAGAGAGTTCATTGCCATGAGGTGCCATGTTGAACTTCCAGTGACCAGTATGAGAGAGCGATAACACCAAACTTAACACACCTGCTCCGAATTCACACCTGAGAGCTTGTAACACTAACCTTTTTTTCACTCCCCGATGTAATGTAACATTACACCTGGGAGGGAAAATGGCTAATTGGGACCAATTTGGACATTTTCACTTAGGGGTGTACTCACTTTTGTTGCCATCAGTTTAGACATTAATTAAGTTATTTTGAGGGGACAGAAAATTTACACTGTTATACAAGCTGTACACTCACTACTTTACGTTGTAGCAAAGTGTGATTTCTTCAATGTTGTCACATGAAAAGATATAATAAAACATTTACAAAAATGTGAGGGATGTACTCACTTATGTGAGATACTGTATATATATGCACATGATACAGTACCTTTTTGTAGAACTAATATATGAATACATACATATAGGATTATATAGTGAGACAAATAACACATAAGGTGGGGTTATTAAAAGTTCATTCTCCCAAAGTCGTAAATCTGTTATCCTTGAAGTTGGTGAAGTCTTATCAGGACAAGGAGGATTTGATTTAACATGACTGGGTGCCATATTGTCTCTATACACGTATTTTAATGGGTAAAGCCTTAGACAAAAACAGTTATAAATCATTTTAATAAACATGTAGGAATTCTGGGAATAAATAAGTTTGTCTGGTTGTATGACAAAGTGTGCAAGTGTCAGATTTTTGGTTAGTTACATTGACGTAGATCTTAGCAATCAATCATAACTAGGATAGATGGCTAAGATAAGGCTTGTAAAGGTATATAAATGCAAGTTTTACAATTGTTAGACAGACAAGTCAGATAGGAGACCATAAGGCTGAACTCTATGTATGCTGCCCTATTGCATGGGTCATAAAGATCAGAACCAATGTTCAAATATCTGTCCTTTTGTTGTAACTTATCTCCTTGTACGAGTGAAATAAAGAAAACTTCTTAACTTGATCCAGAGTGTGGTCTAAGGTGAATTTTCCTCACAAAATTGGTTCTTCGAGCCGGAACTCAAAATCCTGTGAAGGGACCAGACCTCAGGTGACAGTTACCGTACTGGGGAATCTCAGAAAACATGATGTTCTTTATTCCTTTATAAGTCCTCCATCTGAATTGACGTTAACAGAGGCCGGTCGACCGACTGGTCCCTATCAGGTGACGGGTTCCCAAGAATTGGCAGAAAAGACCCATTCTGGTTCAAGGTAAGAACAATTCACAGTTTGTTTCAGTTTGGTTAGAAGATAAGAATACCAATGTTTTTTAGTAGAACACAGGATTAGGAAAGAAATTCTGTGTCGATCTGCGAGTTGACAAAAATATTGTGTATAAAGGTATGAGAATACCAATGTTTTTTAGTAGAGCACAGGACTAGGAGGGTTGAAAAAGTACAGGAACCTCTTAAGGAATTTGTGCCGGTCTGTGTGAGAAGACCTTAAATTACTCTGTACGTACGTTTAAATTTCCAGAAGTGTGTGAAATAAACATATGTACAAATTAGACAAAGATAATGTAAAATATCTCGAGAAATGGGTAAATTGTTATGACTTTAATACATCATTAAGCAAGGATTCTTGTGTTAAAATTATGTAGAAGAATTAAAATTGAAGCCGACACTAAAAGCAGGAAAGTAAGCAGCCAGATAGTTCTGGATATCTAAGAAATATGTGATTATATAGCAATGTGAAATCCTAGTTAGATAACTCTAGGATTCATTTAAAGCGAGAGTAAACCCAGTTTCAAAAAACACTTACATTCCCGGCATGCCGGAAATGCTAACTTTCACATTGGTTGTGCTACCAACCAAACTTTCAAACCATCCAATGGCTGGTGTCATAACTGATCACATGTACAGCATTATGGCAGTTGAAGAATTATTAGAGGCCAAGATGGCAGCTTCCTTGACTGAAAACGATAGGAGGGTTTACTTCCACTTTAAGGAAGGCATTTACTGTAGAGGTAGTGTGATGTGTATGTTGCTGAAAGAGGTATAGAAAGGTTAAGAAACTCCCAACCCAAGACCTCGCAATAAGACCTCTTTCACACTACCGACACCCGGGTGTCAGCGGTAAAGTGGCACAATTTTTACTGTCGTTCTAGCGGCGCTCTTCGGCTGCTAGCGGGGCGGTTTTAACCCCGCTAGCACATGAGAAAGGGTTAAAAACCAGCTGCAAAAGGGTTGAAACCACCGCAAAGCAGCTACAGCAGGGCTTTGCAGCTTACTTGTCCAGGGATTGCAAGTTGAAATAGAGTGTATGAACAATGAAACAAATTCAGAAGGGTCTGAAGTATTGGACATATGTAATGTGGAAATGTATTTACAGAGTGCATTTTAACCTGAAATAACACTTGTTGTAAAAGAAAAAGGTGTCAACCAGGGACATGCAGCACCCTGATTCATCCCCAGGACATGCCTGGAGGAGTTAAGAAAAAAGGTACATTTTTGTAAAATCAGCAAGCGGGTTAATGTATGAGGAGGCTGTTTCAGAAAATCTTCCTATAGAGGACCCACTAACAAGCAAAAAAGTTGAATGCAAAAATGTAATATATAAACAATGTCTGGTTAACCTGTTGGGCAGGGATTTGTTGCATGCACTTGGCATCTTTGTTATGCCAGCTAAGGGGGGCTTGAGAGACCACCATACTTGCAAAACACATGTAGTGAAGGCTAACAATAAGCCTTATCATTGGTATAGCCTGGTTTTATGTACTGCAGGTCCTGGGTGCATGCAACAATCCCTCCTGAACAAGGTGGAAGAAAAAGTTAAAGCGAGGAACTACAAGGTCCAGCATCATTCTCTCTGTACAATGTATTTTTAACATTCTTCAGGACCTAATATAAATTATGAAAAGAAACTAAGTTTAAGCCCCCGTTTACACCTATGCGAATTAGATGCGGCTTACACCGCATCCAATTTGCAGGACATTTTAAAATACATTCATTTGAATGCATCTGGTTCACATATGTGCGTTGCATTCGCACTGCGCATTGCACAAAAAACGCGTGCGTTTTCTGGGCATTGCGTTGCGAATTACAAGCCCATAATCCGCTATGGGAACGCATATGATTTGCAGATGCATTCCGTTCTGAACACAAATTCTCTCCTTCTCCTCACTACACCTCCTCCCCCCCCCCCCGCTCACTGATCCACAGCTAAAATGCAGAGGAACCTCTGAACAACCGATTTTTATCTTCGCAGTGAAACCGGAGCTTCAATTCGCAACGCACATGTGTGAACCTGGGCTTAAGGGGTTAGAATAACCTTGAAAAATCTGTATTGGGATCAGGAGGGAGACAGCATGGCCACCTGCCCTCTCCCCGATGAGGTTTTCAAGCTATACAGAGAAAGAGTCACCTCAGCTAGATAGCTCCATGAATAGGCTGAGGAGTTAGAAGTTATTTAAACTACAGAAAAAAGAAAGTTGTTTGTTTTAGGAAATTTACGACATTGTTTGTATCTAGCATACTGCTTCTGGAAGGAAAATATCTGTAGGCAATTATAGGGTCTTAAACTGAAAAGAGGGTTTGTTTATTTTATAGTCATTAGCCCCCTTTTCTTGCTGAAATACTGCAATAGGCAGATGGTTCAGTGTGACATAAATAATACTGAAGTCTATAGTCATAAGAATATTAGACGTTTTGATGGTGCAGATGGCTGTAATGATCTCTCCCCTAATTGGATGCTTAGACCCCTTTCACACCACACCGCCCATAGCATTATTAGCAGCGTTTTACCGCCGGATTTACGGCAGATTTGCGGCACATTTTGGCCGCTAGCGGGACGCTTTTACCCCCCGCTAGCAGCCGAGAAAGGGTTAAAACCACCGGCAATACGCCGCAATAGTGGCGTTTTGCCGGCGGTATTACAGCGCTGCCCCATTGATTTCAATGGGGAGCAGCGGTGGTGTGTTTACCGCTCCTTCACCGCTCCAAAGAAGCTGCTGGCAGGACTTTTCCCTGATGTCCTGCCAGCGCACCGCTGTAGTGTGAAAGCCCTCGTGCTTTCACACTACAAACAATGGTGCAGCTTTTTTAGGGCGGATTGCAGGCGCTATTTCTAACGCTATAGCGCCTGCAAAATGCCCTGGTATGAAAGGGATCTTAGATACAATATGTGTATATACCTCATTGTTGTAGCTGCTCTCTGAGTACTATCTGTTGTGGAACTACAAGTCCCAGCATAGCTTGAATCTGTAGATAAATTCAAGGCTGCTAATGTAATTACAGTTGTAGGTTTTACATGTTAGACAAGATAATGTATTTCTTTCAGTATGAGTGTAGGAGAGTAGAAGGTATATACACCATTTTAGAAATAGCTGTCTGCACGTATGTGCAACAACAAAATTAAATCACCTTTGTGACAGTTCATCTTAGTACTCTGTATCTCTCGAAAGGGCATGTTTAGGGAGTTATGTCTGGTGCCTTTAGACAGAAACTTGATGAGCTGAGCAGAAAATCTCAGAATACTTTCTTATTCTTAAACATTTGTTGATTTTTTTTTCATGCTTCTAAAAAGAGTTACACCCCATGTGTCAATTATTGAAGCACTACAGTAGAATGGTATCAGTTGGGAGATTTGTTAAATGATTGGATACACTTAACATCAGAACAACGAAAAACAAAGGGAATCCAATCCTGTAGCCACAATTGGGTCACACAAAGTACACCAGGGGTGCGCCTTTCGAGGGGAAATTGTGAGGAAGAATAACTGGTCCTCTTGACCTGCGAGGAAGAGGATGCACTAAAAGACATCCCTGACCACCTTTGGTCAAGAGGAAAAGGTGATGTAGGACTAATTAAGCAGAGTTCCACCTGAAAGTGGAACTTCCGCTCATCGGAACCCTCCCCCCTCCAGTGTCACAGTTGGCCCCTTTCAGGGAGGAGGGGGTGCAGATACCTGGTCAAACAGTTGCGGAAAAATTGTTTTTTGGGTGTTGGTGGTGCTTTCACCCTGTAACCTTCTAGAGGTACTCTTGAAGGCAAATTCTTGCTTTCATCAAGAGTGTCAGGTTCCCTCCTCTGGTAATATCGATAATTTGGCTTTCAGTACTGAGATCCACCAGCAGGTGTCTCCTGGCAGTTTGGAGCTGTCAGAAGAGCTTTTCTCTGCTGGAATTATGTCATCTTTGGGCCGCAGTACTGGCGTCCACCAGCGGAGGGATCCTGGCAGTGTGGAGCAGGTATTACCTTCTGCAATCAGGCATCACATGACTGATAGAAGCCATTGTATAAATACCCGGCAAGTGCACACACACCTTGCCCTGGTATTGTCCTTCTGCCCTGAACTGCAGCCTGTTTACCTGATCCTGATCCTGATCCTGATCCTGATCCTGATCCTGATCCTGATCCTGATCCTGAACCTTGATTCCTGTATCCTGCATCCTGCCTCCTGAACCTGTTGTACCTGATCCTATCTATTTCTGCATCCCTGAAACCTTATCCTGCAACCTGATCCCTTTCTCCTTGTCCCCCCATCTGCTGACCTCCTGTTTATGACCCTGGCCTGGCTTGACTACGATTCTGGTACTCCCTTTTGCTACATATGCTGGTTTGTTTGTTTATCATCACTGTTTGGCTGTTTGGTTGGTCACTCAGTTTGTATTGGTGGTGTGTTCACATTTATATGCATTTACTTTAATAAACTTACCTTCACCTATTTATGTCTGGTTCACGCTGTCGTAGTCACACAGTTCAGGTCACATCTAGTTTATGACAGAAGACCAGGGCCATCCCTGACCAGAGGTGGCTGCACAGGGTAACCATTTTGCTTCAGTTTGGTTGCAAACATGAATGCTGATGAGGTTATTTATTTTTCTCTGCTGGCATTTGAAAGTAGTGATTATTGCTGCCAGGCTTTGAAAGGATGGTCTAGTGACCAGTTGTTTGCAGCTATCCATTTGTCTCACTCCCTGGTCGATCAGGGTTATATATTGTTTGCGGAGGTGCAGCCTTTGATCAAGATCTGTACTGAGCTGGCCCTGCCCTGTATCCCAGACGGCCATGATGATTTCACTCCTCTTTTTAATATGAATCAGGTTGTATCTTTAGTATGGCTTTTTGAAGATGATCCTGCTGATTTTTGTGAACACTACTCAGCCTGTTCCCCACAGGTGATTGCTGAGTGCATTATGTCTGCTCAGTCTTTTATTAGACAGGGAGACTTAAAACTACAATTTATACAACCTATACTTTCAGCATGGTCTGACATGGTGCAATCAGCCCAGCCAAACAAACCATCTCTGCCATCAGACATCAGCCTACCCAAATGTATGTTTCCCCATCAGCTATGTCAACCTCATTTGTAGCCCAGTACATGCTGCTCCCAACCAAATACTCATATCCAGTCTCTGCTCCGTGTACTTATCCTGCATTCCACCCACCTGCCTCTTCTCCGTTGCCTACAAACCCACAAGATCTTCCCCCAGCTACTGTTACCTCTTCTCTGCCATATCCCAATCCTCCTTTCCAGTCTGCTGCACCCCTTACCTAAAGTCCTGCAGTCACCTACAGAGCTTCAGTGGCTAAGCCAAAGAAAAAAACAAACGTTTTTCCCAACCAGAACGACCCTACCATTAACCCAACCTGCCTCTAAACCCACCAATCTGTCCCAGCTTCTGGTGCCAGCGTCGCAGCCTGGAGTGCCAGAGCCAGCGTCGCAGCCCAGAGTGCCAGAGCCAGCGTCGCAGCCCAGAGTGCCAGAGCCAGCGTCGCAGCCCAGAGTGCCAGAGTGCCAGAGCCAGCGTTACAGCTCGGAGTGCCAGAGCCAGCGTTACAGCTCGGAGTGCCAGAGCCAGCGTTGCAGCTCGGAGTGCCAGAGCCAGCGTTGCAGCTCGGAGTGCCAGAGCCAGCGTTGCAGCTCGGAGTGCCAGAGCCAGCGTTGCAGCTCGGAGTGCCAGAGCCAGCGTTGCAGCTCGGAGTGCCAGAGCCAGCGTTGCAGCTCGGAGTGCCAGAGCCAGCGTTGCAGCTCGGAGTGCCAGAGCCAGCGTTGCAGCTCGGAGTGCCAGAGCCAGCGTTGCAGCCCGGAGTGCCAGAGCCAGCGTTGCAGCCCGGAGTGCCAGAGCCAGCGTTGCAGCCCGGAGTGCCAGAGCCAGCGTTGCAGCCCGGAGTGCCAGAGCCAGCGTTGCAGCCCGGAGTGCCAGAGCCAGCGTTGCAGCCCGGAGTGCCAGAGCCAGCGTTGCAGCCCGGAGTGCCAGAGCCAGCGTTGCAGCCCGGAGTGCCAGAGCCAGCGTTGCAGCCCGGAGTGCCAGAGCCAGCGTTGCAGCCCGGAGTGCCAGAGCCAGCGTTGCAGCCCGGAGTGCCAGAGCCAGCGTTGCAGCCCGGAGTGTCAGAGCCAGCGTTGCAGCCCGAAGTGCCAGAGCCAGCGTTGCAGCCCGGAGAGCCAGCATTCCAGCCCAAAGAACCAGAGCCAGTTTCCTGGTCTGAAGGTGCGTTGCCCATTTCCCAGCCTGAAGTGTCTGCTTCCCAACCTGATGTGTCTGTGCCCGCTGCCTAGCTTGATGTGCCCGCTGCCCAGCTTGAAGTGCCCATGCCAGCTGCCCAGCTTGATGTGCCCACTGCCCAGCTTGAAGTGCCCGTGCCTGCTGCCCAGCTTGAAGTGCCCGTACCTGCTTCCCAACCTGATGTGCCCGTGGCCCAGCTTGATGTGCCTGCTGCCCAGCTTGATGTGCCCACTGCCCAGCTTGAAGTGCCCGTGCCTGCTGCCCAGCTTGAAGTGCCCGTGCCTGCTTCCCAACCTGATGTGCCCGCTGCCCAGCTTGATGATAGCCTCAGCCGGCCCTGCTCAGACAGCTAATGGGAACGGCGTTCCCGCTGTGGAAATAGTACGGGAACGCCGTTCCCATGCGTTCCCGCAGCACTCGAGCCCTGATGGACAACATCACTAAACAGAGACAAATGTGCCCTGCCTGAGGACAGATCATGTCTACCTTTGCCTATGGACACAAACAGTGCTGACCCCCTCATAGCGGCATGGGAACACCTGCCTCTCCTTGTTGGCCTCCCAGACATGATGCGGGGGGGACTATTACTCAAATTTAATAGAAACTGAGAAATGTGTGAGATTGGATGCACTTTATTAAATGAAAAGCAGTGCACTTTAAATTGAGGACTGACGCTGACAGAAATGTAAAAACTATTAAAAAAGGGGGGGATCACCAGTCAGAAAAACTGCGGCTGACAATTAAAAAAAAAAGGGGGCCAGGCAGGAGGCAAAAAAAAATACAAAAAGAAACAACAAAAAAGAAAACACATAGCAACCAAAAGAAAAAAAAGGCGTATACAGCACTGTGTACAGCACTAAATGTTATACAATGTTGAGTTAAAGAGGAAGTAAACTCTCCCACTCTGATGCTTCTTTTCATTTAGTCCATTATAATAAGTCATTATCAGATTATAGCTACTGTAATCCAGCCCAAATCGCATATTACTTACTGTTTAAAGAAACTTTAAAAAACTTGTTTCCAGGGGTTAGGCAGCGCCATCTTAAGTATTGTTTTCTGAGTTCACAGTGGAGTGTATTTCCGCGCTTACATTGAACACTTCCTGTACTGTTAACCAAGCCTCCTTCTCAATCCAATGTTTCTATGGCAACCCTGCTCCCCTGTTCATAGCTTACTTGTTTATTTCATAGTATTTACTTGTGCCGATGTCTAATGTTTCCCTTTGTCAGACTTATCAGCTTCAGCTGATAAGACTGCAGTAATGTCCAATGTTTAGACTGTATGTCATGTCACATGGTGAGTAGGAGGAAGCTCTGAATGTGTTCAGTGTTGTGCCATAGGAAGTCCTGATAACAGATAGATAAGACATAGAGCAGGGGTCTCAAACTGGTGGCCCTCCGGCTGTTGCAAAGCTACAAGTCCCATCATGCCTCTGCCTGTGGGAGTCATGCTTGGAAATGTCAGCCTTGCAATGCCTCATGGGACTTGTAGTTTCACAACAGCTGGAGGGCCGCCAGTTTGAGACCCCTGACATAGAGAGTGTGTCTTAAATCAGGGGAGATCTGGGCATGCTCAGTGAATTCATTCTACAGAACAACAAGGATTACAACAATACTAAGCAAGTAAGGAGATATCTACAAGCAGTGTTCATTAGGGGTTTTTATGCTGATTTACATGGGACAAAGTTGTGGTGCAGGGTTTACAACCACTTTAAACACTGCACAACACTAATGCCGCATACACACGACTGGACTTTCCGGCAGACTAGGTCCGACAGTCTTCCTGACAGACTTTCGGTGGAGTTCCGACGGACTTTCCGAACTAATGGACTTGGCAACACACAAACGGACTAAGTCCGTTCGAAAGTCCGTTCGTTTTGAACGTGATGACATAAGATGGGACTAAAAAAGGAAGTTCAATAGTCAGTAGCCAATAGCTTCCCTTGCGTCGTATTTGGTCTGCTGGACCAGCATACAGACAAACGGTTTTCCCAATAGGAATTGAGTCCGTCAGACAGATTTAAAACATGTTCTATTTCTAGGTCAGTCTGATTTTTTTTTTTTTTTTTTACGAAAAACTATCGGATTAGCCCACACACGATCAGATTGTCTGTCAGACCTAGTCTGCTGGAAAGTCCAGTCGTGTGTATGCGGTATAACACACTACACTGACACTACAATATACGGACACACAAACTGAGCCCTGCTCTATCTATCTCCACTCCACCAACACACTGCAAAAGCTTCCTATGGGAATGAACCTTTTATAGTGTGGAGTGGGCCTATGAGCACTGAGCCGTGATTGGACAAAGTAATCACCACTTAGTCCAATCAGGGCTCTGACAGTGCTCTGTGCCCTAATTGGCAAAGCACTTCATCCAATTAGGGCCCTAGAATGCACTAAAATCACATAGTCTCTGTTCCCTCTGTTCTCAGCTGCATAAGAGCTTGTGGAGGAGAAGCAACAGTACACTGATCTTCCCAGTGAATGGATGTGCGGGAAGAGTGGGGCATGTCCAGACAAGTCTGATTATTGGGGGAGAGCACACTGAGTTCCCACCATAGCTAGGAAAGGAAAGCAGAGGGAGTACAGGAACACAACATTTCACACAAAGAAAGCAATACAAAGAGAACAGGATATTTTTTCAAACAAGTACATGGTACGGCAAGCACATGGGCCAGGGATACAGGTGATATCATTACCCAAATAATGGACAATGCCCATATTTGGGAAATTAATTGTCACATGGAGCCTGATGTGGAATAAAGAGACTAATTCCCCATTAGATCGGTTTTACTTTTTCTTGACAGTACACAGCAGTGGGCAGATTTGAATGTGGCTATAGGACTGAATAGCAGCCATCAATCAAAATTATAGCAGACCTAATGAGGAACTAGTCTCTCAGCTCCCCTTCATGATCCACCCATCCCTAATATAAAACTCTTTGAGGAGGTAGGTAGGGAGGGAGGAAGTAGACTGAAGGAGTGTCCAGTGGTGTAAGGTCCATGAATCAATGCAAGCACCAACATGTTCAGTGCTATGTCCCAACAGAATTCTAAAGGGGTGTCCATGACAACCTATATGAGTTTATCCATAAGTGTCTTATCTTTCTGAGGGTTTACCTTTAGTTAAGATATTAACACTAGCAGCTCTTAACGAAGGTATTTGCCACTACCAGCTGTTGTGTATTTGTTCTGTGTATTGCCATTCTAAAAAATAGCAATACACCCTCTGGGTGTATTGCCATACCCTCTGGGTATTTCTGCTTTAGTAAGAGGAGTTGGAGCAGGATGTTTGTTTCTTTAATAAAGATGATGACCTGTTAACAGTCTGTCTACACTGTTGAGACAATAGCAACGGGGCCACTTGAACCATGTGTGCAGCTTTAAAGCGGTTGTATACTCATATAGACTATTTTTCAGTATGTGAACAATTGCAGGTTATGAAATGTAATGCGCTATATTAATATCTCCTTAACTGCTTTCCTTGCAAGTAATCTATATTTTTCTTGCTTATGACGTCACTCACGCATGCGCCGTGTGCTCCAATTTTCCGGCAGGGCATATATCCTGCTGGAAAAATGCAGGGTATATGCCAGGGCTGCGTCAATTCCTATTAATGTCAGCCCCGACATCCCTCGATACAGCCTTATACTAGCTCCGCATTGAGAAGGAGATTGTGGAAACCGTACAATTACTGCACATGTGCGGGATTATGGCCAGGAAAAGCTACTGCGGACAGAACTAGTTTACTGGACAGACATGGAAGACCATAGTTGGGATGGCGACGGCGAGCAGCAAGCAAGAGCTTTTCAAATAGAAGGATTTATGACAGTAAGAAATATTTTTGGGCATACTCTTATTACCAATTTCATTGTAAATAAATAGTTATATTAGAATATTGTTTAAGTCCAGTATCATTAGGAGGATTTACTACCGCTTTAAGAGAAATCTCTGCAACAACCAGGAGAGCTGACAGTGCCCTTACTTCTCTGGTATAAACAATTTTTAATTTACTTACTACTTACTAGCATCTGGCCTAGATGAGGCTTCTTCAGTGCTGAACCCTCAGATATTTCCAGTTATGCAGCCCCTGCACATGTCCCCTTTAACAGTTCAGGCTGAGGTCAAGAGAGAGCTGCAAAAACTCCTGCAAGGGGATATTATAGACCCTTTTGACTCCTCACCATGGGTTTCCAACCTAGTCATAGCTACAAGAAAGGAGAACAAATTTGATTATGTATCAAACTTTGGCAGGTAAACAAAGCATTAATACCAGACTGTTACACAGTGCCTACTATCGTGGATTTATTTATCCAATGCCGTGACTAAAATCTTACTAAACTAGACCTCCAGAAAGGCTATTTACCAATCCCACTTGCATTGCAGGCCAGGAACCTAATAGCTTTCGTTACCCATTTGGGACCATTGCCTATTGGGCCGTGCTTGGCTCTGAGCTGTTTCCAAAAAATAATGGTCATTGTTTTTGCAGGAATACTTGGTGTAACAATTTACTTGGATAATATCCTGATCCATGCACACTCTATGGAGGAACACAATTCAAGTCTTACTCAAGTTTTTCAGAGGCTGATGAAACAGAACCTCACTCTAGTGAAGAAAATGTGTTCCTATCATCTACTAGGACCCCAAGGTCCTTTTCCATCCTAGATTCCCCCCAGAGGTTCTCCCACCAGTGTATAGATTGCATTCCTATTTTTGCCACCCAAATGCATTATTTTAAATTTTTCTACATTGAACCTCATTTGCCATGTAGTTGCCCACCCCATTCATTTTTTTCAGATCTTTTTGCAAGGTTTCTAGATCCTGCGGAGAAGTTATTGCCCTGCTAAGCTTTATTATCATCCGCAAATACGGAGATTGAACTGTTTAACCCATCCTCCAGGTCGTTTATAAACAAATTAAATAGGATTAGTCCCAGCACAGAATCCTGGGGGACCCCACTACCCACCCCTGACCATTCAAGTACTCCCCATTTATCACCACCCTCTGAACTCGCCCTTGTAGCCAGTTTTCAATCCTTGTACTCACTTTATGGTCCATGCCAAGGGACCTTATATTGTACAGTAAACATTTATGGGGAACTGTGTCAAATGCTTTTGCAAAATCCAGATACACCATGTCTACAGGCCTTCCTTTATCTAGCTGGCAACTCACCTCCTCATACAAGGTTAGTAGATTGGTTTGGCAAGAACGATTCTTCATGAATCCATGCTGATTACTGCTAATGATACCTTTCTCATTACTAAAATCTTGTATATAGTACCTTATCATCCCCTCCAAGAGTTTACATACTATTGATGTTAGGCTAACTAGTCCATAATTCCCAGGGATGTATTTTGGGCCCTTTTTAAATATTGGTGCTACATTGCCTTTTCTCCAATCAGCTGGTACCATTCCAGTTAGTAGACTGTCAGCAAAAATTAGGAACAATGGTCTGGCAATTACTTGACTGAGTTCCCTAAGTACCCTCGGGTGCAAGCCATCTGGTCCCGGTGATCTATTAATGTTACGTTTCCCAAGTCTAATTTTAATTCTGTCCTCTGTTAACCATGGAGGTGCTTCCTATGATGTGTCTTGAGGCTAAACACTGCAGTTTTGGTTACTGAAGCCCTCCAATTCCCCGTGAAGACTGAGGAGAAGAATAAATTCAATACCTTCACCATCTCCCCATCCTTTGTAACCAGATATCCTCCTGCATTCTTTATTGGGCCAAAACGGTCTGTCCTCCCTTTTTTACTATTTACATACTTAAAGAATTTCCTGTGATTTTTTTTTTTTGCTCCCCTCCGCTATGTGTCTTTCATGTTCTATCTTACCCATCCTTTTTGCACCCTTATATTTCTCGTTGTATTCTTTATAAAGTCTGAATGCTGATGATGATTCCTCAACCTTTAATTTTTTTAAGGCTTTCTCCTTTGCTTTTATATGCATTTTTACACTGGAGTTAAGCTATCCAGGACTTTTGTTCACTCTTTTAAATTTATTACCCAATGGGATGCATTTGCTAATGCCCTTATTTAATATGCTCTTAAAGCAAACCCATCTCTCTTCCGCGTTCTTTGTTCTTAAGATATTATCCAAATTTATGCCTTCTAGTAAGGTTTGTAGTTTAGGGAAGCTGGCTCTTTTGAAATTGAGTGTCTTTGTATTCCTCTTATGTTTCCTATTTGTGTGTTCAAGTTCTGAACTCGGATTTTCCGACAACTTTGTCCAATCATGTGTATGCAATACCAGTTTCGGACAAAATCCGTCGGACAAAATCCGACGGATTTTGTTGTCGGAATGTCCGATCGTGTGTACAAGGGCTTAGGGATGTCATCTCTCACATTCACTTGTACATTATTCTTGATATATAGGCATACCCCTCCCCCTTTTTTACCCTCTCTATCCTTGCAATAAAGTGTATACCCTTGAATGTTTGCCAGCCAATCATGAGAGCTGTTGAACCAGGTCTCTGAAATTCCCACAAAATCCAAATCCTCCTCGTACAGTAGTATCTCAAGTTCACCCATTTTATCCGCCAAGCTCCTGGCATTGGTGAATATGCCATGTAGTGTAGATCGGTCGCATATTATCTTCTTATTGGGTGTTCCGAGATTGCAACTAGGACTTGCTACTATAGTTACCTTGGGTTTATGTGCTTTGGTCAACCTACCACTAGGGATGAGCTTCGTACGTCGAATACGGAACGCTATGGGCCATTCGTGCCAAATTTGTGTGGCGCTCATGGCCCACAATGCACTGCGCCATCGCAGTGCATTGCTGGCTCATGATTGGCCAAGCATGCACTGTGACCCCGCATGCTTGGCCAATCACAGCGCCAGCAGCGAGGAGAGCCATGATTGGCCACAGGCAGGATGCCTGTGGCCAATCATAGCTCAGGTTGTGTAGTACACGCCCCACACTATATAAGACCGCCAGCGCGGTGGCCTTGTGTAGTGTGTTGGCGTCTGTAAGAGTTAGTGGGTGTTCTGTGTACCTTCAACACAGTATACACTGTTCGTTATCGGCCGATTTTGCGTTCTTGCTCTTCTGTAGTGGTTGTTGTCTGCATGCCCTGACCGCAGTATACATCGCTATATCCACCTATATAGCTAGCTATCTTGCTGTTTTTAAATAGAGCTTGCAGTCAGTTGTAGGAGATTGTGCATGCTGTCTGCGTGCCCTGAACCCAGTATACACCGCTATATCCACCTAAATAGCTAGCTATCTTGCACTTTTTAACCACTTAACAACCGCCCATAGCCGATTAACGGCTTCAGGGCGGTTGTTTAACTCTGAGAGGCCGTTAATTAACGGCCTCCCAGAATTCTGCTCTCGCGCGCCCCCTGGGGCGCGCACACACGAGAGCATTATGGTAAACGGCCGCTCATCGCGGCCGTTTACCACGTGATCGCTCCGTCAAATGATGGAGTGATCACTTGTAAACAACATGTTATGACGCCGGGTTCCTCCCCCCCCCCCCCCCCCCTGTACCGATCAGTTCAGCGAAGGGGAAAGAGATCGGTGTCAGCAGCGCTGTGGGCTGCATCTGCAGTGCCCACATCGCTGCTCACCGAATTTAACCCCTTCATACCCTGGCAATACTCTGTAATACCAGCTAATACTCTACAATACCCCGCCAATACTCTGCAATACCCCGCCATAAATTGCCATACCCAGCCATACTTGGAGATACCCAGCCATACTTGGAGATACCCAGCCATACTCGGAGATACCCAGCCATAATGGGTGATGCCCCCCCTCCCCCACCGCCCTCCGGTGCTTCTACCAACTCGCCAATACGATCAAAGCCAGAATCTTTTTTATTTTTTTATTTCAGGCTTCCCAGCCTAGAGGTGAGATGTGGGGTCTTATTGACCCCCAGATCTCACTGTAAAGAGGACCTGTCATCCCATATTCCTATTACAAGGGATGTTTACATTCCTTGTAATAGGAATAAAAGTGATCAAAAATTTATTTTTGGGAAAAAAAATGTCAAACTAAAATAAATAAAGTAAAATGAACAATAAAAAAAAAAATATTTAAAGCGCCCCTGTCCCCATGTGCTCGCATGCAGAAGCGCCGCCCACATATGAAAACGGTGTTCAAACCCCACATGTGAGGTATCGCCGTGAACGTTAGACCGAGAGCAATAATTCTAGCCCTAGACCTTCTCTGTAACTCAAAACATGTAACCAGTAAAAAAAATTTAAGGCGTCACCTATGGGGATTTTTAAGTAGCGACGTTTGCCGCCATTCCACGGGCATGTGAAATTTTGAGGAGTGACATGTTAGGTATCTATTTACTCAGCATAACTTCATCTTTCACTATGCAAAAATTGGGCTAACTTTACTGTGTGTTTTTTTGTTTTTGTTTTTTAAGCACAAAGCAGTTTTTTCCCCCAAAAAAACGCGTTCGAAAAATTGCTGCGCAAATACCGTGTGAGATAAAAATTTGCAATGACCACCATTGTATTCTCTAGGGTCTTTGCTAAAAAAAATATATAATGTTTTGGGGTTCTATGTAATTTTCTAGCAAATAAATGATGATTTTTACATGTAGGAGAGAAATGTCAGAATTGTCCTGGGTGCTCCAGAACGCCTGATGGCGCTCCCTGCATTTTGGGCCTCTGTATGTGGCCACGCTGTGTAAAAATCTCACACGTGGTATCGCCGTACTCGGGAGTAATAGCAGAATGTGTTTTGGGGTGTAATTTGTGGTATGCATATGCTGTGTGTGAGAAATAAACTAATCATGCCTCTTACTAAATACCTTGGAATGTCTTCTTTCCAAAAAGGGGTCATTGGGGGGGTATTTGTAATTTTATGGCATGTTAGGGTCTCAAGAATTGAAATAGGCTGTCAGTACTTCAGGTGTGATCAATTTTCAGATATTGGCACCATAGCTTGTGGACTCTATAACTTTCACAAAGACCAAATAATATCCACCAATTTGTACTTATTTTTACCAAAGATATGTAGTGGTATAAATTTTGGCCAAAATTTATGAAGAAAAATTACTAATCTGCTAAATTTTATAACAGAAACGAAGAAAAATTCAGTTTTTTTACATAATTTTCGTTCTTTTTTCTTTTATAGCACAAAAAATAAAAAACCCAGCGGTGATTAAATACCACCAAAAGAAAGCTCTATTTGTGTGAAAAAAAAGGACAAAAATGTCATATGGGTACAGTGTTGTGCGTGCTGTCTGCGTGCCCTGACCACAGTATACACCGTTATATCCACCTACATAGCTCTTCTCTAATTGAGCCATCTGCAGGAGTTAGTGGGTGTTGTGTGTGCCTCCAGCACAATATACACTACCCAAGTGCTGGTTTTCCCATCTCCCTTCAGACCATTACCATGTCTGGAAGGCCAGCAAGGAGAGGCAGACAGGCGCGAGCCGATAAAAGAGGGCAAGCAGGCTCTGTGTCTAGAGACAACAGTGCTGGTCGTGGACGTGGTACATCGTCATCATCAGCACGTGGCCATGGGACACACTTGTCCTTCTTTTCGGCAGCTGTACATGTTGAGCCGCAACATGCCGAAGACTTGGTAGAGTGGATGACCAAGCCCTCTTCATCCTCCTCCTCCTCTCTCACCCAGGCTCAGGGTACTAGCAAAGGAGCTGCCAACGCATCGTCTTCCCTCCTCTCAATGTCATCATCAGTGACTCCTTCCCTAGACCCACCACGTCCTCAAGAGGAGTCTCCTGAACTCTTTGAGCACAGTGTTGGGTACATGCTCCAGGAGGATGCCCAGTGTTTTGTAGGCTCTGATGATGATACTCGGCTAGAGGAAGGCAGTAGTGTGAGCGCAGACAGAGGGGATGCTCAAGAAGGACAGCACTCTGGCAGTCATGTTCCAGAAGCTGCAGCATACTGCCAGATTTGCTCCAGCGATGAAGAGGGAGGGGATGATGAGGGCACTGACTCCATGTGGGTGCCTGGTAGGAGAGAGGAGGAGGAGGCACATGTCCAACGAGGCAGGATGCCCTCCGGGGGCCAGCTTAGGGGCAGCACACCGACTGAATCACACCGCAGAGCTCCGCCTGTGCAGGGCACTGCCTCTGCGCGTTATTCTAAAAGTTCTTTGGTGTGGGCCTTTTTTGAGGCTAGTGCATCAGATCGCACCGCTGCTATTTGCAACATATGTCTCAAGCGTATCTCACGTGGCCAAAACATCAGCCGCTTGGGCACCACATGCTTGACCAGAGATATGTTGACCTGCCATGCAGCTCGTTGGCAAGCGTACCTCAAAGACCCACACCAAAGAACAAAGTGGACCTCTCCTTGCTCCTCATCAGCTGGGATCTCCAACCCCACTAGACCTTCAGTCCTCTCTGAAACCTGCTCTGAGAGGAATGAAGGTGTAGAATTAGGTGTGTCACAGCCAAGTGCTTCTAAGCACTCTGCTAGCAGTACACCCACGTCCGATTATAACAGGCAAATGTCCCTGCCCCAGCTGCTGGACCATCGAAAGAAGTTCACTCCCAGCCATCCACATGCCCAGGGGTTGAATGCTAGCTTGGCTAAATTGCTAGCACTTCAACTGCTGCCTTTTCAGTTGGTAGATTTGGCCCCCTTCCGTGAGTTTGTACAATGTGCGGTTCCTCAGTGGCAGGTCCCCAAATGCCACTTTTTCTCACGGAAGGCGATTCTGGCTCTCTACCGGCATGTGGAAGGCAATGTCCTTGCCTCGCTGGGCCGGGCGGTCAGTGGTAAGGTGCATATTACCACTGACTCATGGTCCAGCAGGCATGGGCAGGGACGTTACCTGTCTTTGACGGCCCATTGGGTCACTCTTCTGGCAGCTGGGAAGGATGCAGGACAAGGTGCAGTAGTGTTGGAGGTTGTTCCGCCACCACGCCTCCAAAATGCTACTATTGGTTGTGACACACCTCTCTCCTCCACCCCCTCCTCTTCTTCTTTCTCCATGGCCTCTTCCAGTGCTCTGTCCTCAGAACCAGTGGTGCTCCGTAGGCGTTCCAGGGGCTACGCAAGTACGCAGGCAAAACTATGCCATGCTGTGCTTGCGCTGGTTTGTTTGAGGGACACAAGCCACACTGGGGCAGATGCTTTGTCAGCTCTGCAGGGGCAGGCCGAGAGATGGTTGACGCCACGCCAGCTTAAGCCAGGAATGGTGGTTTGCGACAATGGCACCAACCTCCTCTCCGCCCTCCGACAGGGACAACTGACACATGTGCCCTGTGTGGCTCACGTCCTTAACCTGGTGGTGCAGCGGTTCTTGGGTAGGTACCCGGGCTTACAGGATGTCCTGAAGCAGGCCAGGAAAGTCAGTGTGCATTTCCGACGATCATTTAATGCCTGTGCTCGGCTGGCTGAGCTCCAAAAGGAGTTGAACCTGCCCAAGAACTGCCTTATATGTGACATGCCCACCAGTTGGAACTCAACGTTGGCCATGCTGCAGCAACTGCACACGCAGCAGAGGGCCATCAATGAGTACTTGTGCGACTACGGAACCAGGACAGGGTCAGGGGAGCTCGGTTTTTTCTCACCACGCCAGTGGGGCATGATCAAGGATGCATGCACTGTCCTGTCACCGTTTGAGGAGGCCACAAGGATGGTGAGCAGTGACAGTGCATGCATCAGTGACACTGTACCTCTCGTCCACCTCTTGGAGCATACGCTGCATGGAATAATGGACAGGGCACTTGAGGCAGAACAGAGGCAGGAAGAGGAGGACTTCCTTGCCTCTCAAGGCCCCCTTTATCCAGACAGTGTTCCTGCTGTGCCACCCATCACACAGGAAGAGGATGAGGATGAGGAGGAGGAGGATGATTGTGTCAGCATGGAGGTAGAGGCTGGCACTCAGCATCAGCAGCAGCAGCAGCAGTCTTGTAGGGATGATTTACAGTCCCAAGAAACCTGTGGACTTGTACGTGGCTGGGAGGAGGTAGCTGCGGATCATGTTGTCCTTAGTGACCCAGAGGACTCCGGACCGAATGCCTCAGCTAACCTACGCTGCATGGCCTCCCTGATCCTGAAAAGCCTGCGGAAGGATCCTCGTATTCTTTGGATAAAGGAGAGGGACCATTACTGGCTGGCCACTCTCCTTGATCCACGGTACAAGGGTAAGGTTGCCGACCTTATCTTGCCGTCGCAGAGGGAGCAGAGGATGAGACATCTCCGGGAGGCCTTGCAGAAAGGTCTGTGCAACGCGTTCCCAGAGACTGGGAGGTTACAAACTCATGGTCCTGGACAACGTGTTGCTGAGGTATCGGTCAGAAGGAGCGGCGGAGAAGGTGGCCGTCTGACCGATGCGTTCAGACAGTTTTTTAGTCCGCAGCCCCAAGGTATGATCGGTTCCAGCAACCATCGCCAGCGTCTGATTTACATGGTGCAGGAATACCTAGGGGCAAGGTCAGACTTGGACACCTTTCCCACCGAAAATCCTCTGGCTTACTGGGGCTTGAGGATGGATCACTGGCCAGAGCTTGCACAGTATGCAATTGAGCTACTGGCCTGTCCTGCATCCAGCGTTCTTTCGGAACGCACCTTCAGTGCTGCTGGTGGCTTTGTTACCGATCACAGGGTGCGCCTGTCCACCGACTCAGTTGATCAACTGACCTTCATCAAGATGAATCAGTCTTGGATCACCCACAGCTACCAAGCACCTAAAGCTGATGTAACCGAATGATTTTTTTTGAAATATCACATCCCTTCAAGACTGCCTATGCTGATGCTGAATGACTGTCCTGTTATGTTGATTGTCTATCCTCTTCCTCCTCCGCTGATATGTTGGAAGAACATTTTTGGTTCTGGGTGATGCCACCAGCCCAATTTTTCAGCCCCTGTTTAACAGGCGCGTTTAATTAAAATTTTTGATGCAATGCTTTGCAGCAGGGCTCATTCCTGCACTACAACTAGAGTATATGGTAGAGATTGCAGTGTCGTGGCACCAGCGCCAGCAGCCCAATTTTTCAGCCCCTGTTTAACAGAGGCATGTAATTACAATTCTTGATATAATATTTCACAGGAGTGCCCGTTCCTGTGCCCACCCAGAGTAACTATGAGGACTTATAGTGTTGTGGCACCAGCACCACAACCACCAAAGGTCAATTTTTCTACCACTGTTCAACAATGGCATGTAATTACAATTCTTGATATAATCGTTCACAGCAGGGCGCTCCAGCGCCCACCAAGAGTCATTTTGGGGGCTTACAATGTTGTGGCAAAACCAACACCTTGTTCCGCCATTTCTGCAGAGCATATAGGGCAGGCCCCTACTTTCAAACATCCAACTTACAAACGTCTCCTACTTGCAAACGGAAGGAGACAACAGCAAGTGAGATGAGAAAAGACGAACGGCAAAACAAATTATACAGGGGTGATAACCCTTCCCTATGTTTTCCAAAAAGCTTAAAAATAGATTTTTTGACTAGAGCTACACTTGTACCAGTTGAAAATTACAAACAGATTCTACTTAACACAACAAACCTACACAGTCCCTGGCTTGTTTGCACCGCCTATATACTGCTGTTCTGAGTGTATAGGGCCTGGGGGCCACACGTCTTTCCTTTTTTTAATATGGGTACGGGGTTCCCCTTAATATCCGTACAAGACCCAAAGGGGCTGGTAATGGGCAGGGGGGGCTACCCATGCCATTTTTCTCAATGATTTTCATCCATATTGCCGGAACCAGATATAACATTAAAACCGCAAGCAGTTTTAAATGACGTTATTTCCGTTAAATGTCATTTTGTGCAGGGACTGTTCTAAACACGGGAAACACGTGGCACTTCACAGGCATACTATAGACACCCCCCAGGTATGATATTTAAAGGAATATTTCACTTTTTTTTCACTTTAATCGTCATTAAAATCAGTGCTCCCAAAAAAACTGAGGTTTTTAAAACTTTTTTATGCATTGACCCATGTCCCATGGGGCAGGAGCCAGGTCCCCAAAATTTTTTTAGGATAGTATCTTGCATATTAGCCAATAAAATTAGCACTTTTAATTTCGAACGTTCGAGTCCCATAGACTTCAATGGGGTTCTAAAGTTCGTACGAATTTGCGGTCCGTTCAAAAGTTCTGGTGCGAACCAAACCGGGGGTGTTCGGCTCATCCCTACCTACCACTAATGCCCCCAATAATACTCACTGGAATATGTTCCACGCTTACTATCCCTACCTCTGCACCCTCTCCCCCATCACCTAGTTTAAAAACCCCTCTAGCTTTTCAGCCATCTTCATTCCCAGCTGATCTGCACCCTCCTTTAGGTACAGTCCATCCCTTCTATACTGCCGGTTATCGACTGAGAAGTCGGCTCAGTCCTCCAGGAACCCAAACCCCACCTTACTACACCAGCTCTTCAGCCACTTGTTTACATCCCTAATCTCCCTCTGCCTTTCTGGTGTGGCTCGATGTACCGTTAGTATTCCTGAGCATACTACCTTGGAGGTCCTTTTCCTCAATTTAGCTCCTAAGTCCCTAAAATCGTTTTTTAGGACACTCCATCTACCTCTGACTTTGTCATTGGTGCCAAAGTGCACCCTGACAGCTGGGTCTTCCCCAGCCCCTCCCAGTAATCTGTCCACCAGATCCGTAATGTGCCGAACCAGAGCGCCCAGCAGACAACATACTGTTCGATGCTTCATGTCTTTGTTACAGATTGTCCTCTCTGTCCTTCTAGGAATTGAGTTCCCTACCACCAGAATCTGTCTTTCCTTTCCCTTCACTTCCCCCCCCCCCACTCTCACTGGAGGAGTTCTTCCCCTGGCAGCTAGGAGAGTCCCTCAGCTCCAGCAGTGCTGGTCCCCGACTGGGATCACCAATGTCACTCAATGGAGAGTACTTATTGGGATGCTTCAGCCCTGGATCGGCCTCCCTGGCACTTGCCCCTCTACCCTTCCCGACTGTCACCCATCTACTCTTTGCTAGTACCTGCACCTCTTTGTCTCCACCCACCTCTGTGCCGGCCCCTGTACGTTCCTGGCTCTCCTTTAGTATGGAGAGACTTCTCAGTGCTTAAAGTGGCGCTTACATTTTGCACAGCAGTATTCACCCTCAATCGGATGATCAAGTAATGCATATATGCCGCAAGATGTACAACAAGTTGCCTCTCCCATCCACTGGGCATCATACCTATCAAATTTAATGAGGATTGGGGATTATACCCTGTCCAAATTACCTAACAACTAGCTTCCTGACACTAATACTCAAGACAGTACACTCGCAGACCTACATGCACTCACAGACCACTCGTAGACCTACGTGCACTCACAGACCACTCGTAGACCTACGTGCACTCACAGACCACTCGTAGACCTACGTGCACTCACAGACCACTCGCAGACCTACGTGCACTCACAGACCACTCGCAGACCTACGTGCACTCGCAGGCCACTCACAGACCTACATGCACTCGCAGACCTACGTCCACTTCCAGACTTATGTGCACTCGCAGACCACTCGCAGTCTTGTCCTACTAGTCCAGGGAACGCCCATCTACTCTTCGCTAGTGCCTGCACCTCTTTGTCTCCACCCACCTCTGTGCTGGCCCCTGCCGTGTACATTCCTGGCTCTCCTTTAGTATGGAGGGACTTCTCAGTGCTGACAGTTGCTTCCCCAGATTCAGAACCTGGGCTTCCAGGGAAACACTGAGCTTACATTTTGCACAGCAGTATTCACAGACCTTAGGTGGCATTGTTTCGTCACCAGTTATCCAGAAGGATAAGCGCCTGGTTTCAGTTACCCTTTCTTGGGGTGAGTCGTCCGTTGAGATACAGGCTCTAATTGACTCTTGGGCTGCAGGCCTGTTCATTGATGCTGCCTTTGTATCGAAGCACTCAATTCCGCTGCAGCTGCGTGACACTCCACTTGCCATTGAAGCTCTTGACGGGAGACCCCTACAGCCTGCCCATGTGACTCATGAGACTGTTCCGTTGTTCATGGCCGTAGGGGCTCTTCACCATGAGATAATCTAATTCCAAGTTATTTCCTCACCTGAGTTTCTGCTGGTTATTGGTTATCCTTGGTTACAGAGGCACAACCCCTCTTTTGATTGGCTCCGTGCTGAGATTCTCTCCTGGTCGCCACAATGCAGTAAGACATGCTTCCAGAAGGTAGCCAAGGTCCTGTGCACTTTTTCATCTCCTGCTGGTAGTGATTTCTTCTTTGTGAAGCAGAAGAGGGGTGAACTGAGACCTTGTATCAATTATAGGGGTCTCAATCATTTCACGATTAAAAATGACTGTCCAATTCCACTGATTACGAAGTTATTTGACCACCTCAAGGGAGCAACAGTTTTCACAAAGCCTGATTTGAGAGGGGCTTACAAACTTGTGAGGATTAAGGAGGACAAGTGGAAAACTGTGTTTAATACCAGAACAGGCCATTATGAGTACCTCATAAAGCCTTTTAGCCTTTGTAACGCCCTGGTAGATTTCCAGGAATTTATTAACGTTGTCCTCCAAGATTTGTTGCCGTTATGTGTGGTGGTTTATCCCAACGATATCCTCATATTTTCCAAGTCTCTGGAGAGCCACCACACAGGTGTCTGTCGTGTGCTTCAGAAACTAAGAGAGAACAATCTCTATTGTAAATTGGAAAAGTGCGAATTCCATCGTGAACAGTTTAACCACTTAAAGACTGCCGCATGGCAATGTACGTCGGCAGAATAGCACCGACAGGCACAAGCACGTACATGTATGTGCTTGCCTTCCAGTGGGTGGGGGGTCCGATCGGACCCCCTCCCGCTGTACGCAGCAGTCCGTTTTGCTTCAGGAGTGATCCGGGATGAGGGGATGGCCGTTGATTTCTGGCCATCCCCTCTCGATCGCTCCTGGCGAATGAGAAGCTTCCCCCGCCTGTGTAGTGTAAATACAGGCAGGGAGGAAGTGATGTCACTCCCCTCGTGTCGGTCTTTTTGACCGGACGGCAGGGAGAGAAGACATCCAAGTAAGTGCACCAACAGTCCACTGACACGTAGGCACACATAGGCACACTTATCACCCCCCGATCGCTCCCCGCCCCCCCTCCCCCCCCAGTCACAGTGTCACTGATTGCAGTGATCATTTATTTACTGATCACTGCATTTAGTGTCAGTTGTGACTGTAAAAACTGTCAGGGCAGCTAGTGTTAGGCCCCTTTAGGTCCAGGGTAGCCCCCCACCCCGCCCTAATAAAGGTTTAACCCCTTGATTGCCCCCCCCAGTTAACCGTTTCACCCTCTTTTACCAGTGTCACTAAGCGATCGTTTTTATGATCGCTGCATTAGTGTCACTGGTGTCGCTAGGAAGCTAGTTATTTTTTTAGGTTCACCACCAGGTTTTTATAGTGTTAGGTATCCCCATATATAACCTAATAAAGGTTTTAACCCCTTGATTGCCCCTAGAGTTAACCCTTTCACCAGCGATCACTGTGTAAGTGTCACTGGTGACGCTGGTTAGCCAGTTAGTTATTTAGTTATTTAGGTCCCCCGTCAGATTTTTATATAGTGTCGGGTACCCCCATATAATACCTAATAAAGATTTTAACCCCCTGATTGCCCCTAGTTAACCCTTTCACCATTGATCATCGTATAAGTGTTACGGGTGACGCTGGTTAGGTAGTTGCTTTTTATAGCATCAGGTCACCCGCCATTTATTACCCAATAAAGGTTTAACCCCCTGATCACCCGGCTCAGGTTTTAGGGTCTGCGTCGCCCCAGGCAGTGCTAGGTTAGTGCCAGTACCGCTAACACCCAAAGCATACACCTCCCTTAGTGGTATAGAATCTGAACAGATCAATATCTGATCTAATCAGATCTATACTAGCGTTCCCAGCAGTTTAGGGTTCCAAAAAAACGCATTGTTAGCGGGATCAATCCAGATACCCGCTAGCACCTGTGTTTTGCCCCTCCGCCCAGCCCAGCCCACCCAAGTGCAATATCGATCGATCACTGTCACTTACAAAACACAACACACATAACTGCAGCGTTCGCAGAGTCAGGCCTGATCCCTGCGATCGCTAACAGTTTTTTTTTGGTAGCGTTGTATACAGTCGCTGACAGCCTAGGTGCTTTAGTGAAGAGGCCTACACATTTTGGAGCATGACAGATGAAGAGGAAGAACAAAGAAAAAATCGCGCTACAGACTATAAATACAGGGAAATTTTAATCCTGTGAAATGCTGCAGTTCTATTATATAACCAAAAATTATATATAAAAATATTTCAAACCAAGAAGAACCGTGCTCTCTAAATACACACACTTCCCACGTGATACCAATATTCAAACAGATTGACCGTGTTGATAAAATATAAAAATATATCTATAAGAATAAAGTGCACAAGTGTTTTTAAATGATCATAGTGAACATGATCACCACTAACCCATAAATACAATTATGGATCACATATAAACTTGCATATTGATAATCCAAAGACTAAAATTGAAAAAAATGCATAAAAAATTAATAAAATAAAAAAAGTCCTCCTTAACAACAAGTATATCCTCATATAATAGTCCTCAAAAAACAAATCTGACTCGTGAAGTCAATTATAGACAAATAAAACACCACGTGTTGGTTATAGTGTCCAAAAGTTCTGATTCCTTGCTTAATAAACCGTGAGACATGACGTAGTGTACCACCACCAAATATCGAGATTGGCTCCTTACCAGATGTCAAAAAATTATTCGCACATCAAAGGATCAGATCATGTTACACATGCTCCTCAATCCTCCAGAACTCCACCCTCTTCCGAGATCATGGTACAAAAAGGCTGTCTCCATGTGTTCATTTCTAGGTGGTACACTACGTCATGTCTCACCGTTTATGACGCAAGGAATCAGAACTTTTGGACACTATAACCAACACGTGGTGTTTTATTTGTCTATAATTGACTTCACAAGTCAGATTTGTTTTTTGAGGACTATTATATGAGGATATACTCAGTTGTTAAGGAGGACTTTTTTTTAAATTAATTTTTTTATGCATTTTTTTCAATTTTAGTCTTTCGGATTATCAATATGCAAGTTTATATGTGATCCATAATTGTATTTATGGGTTAGTGGTAATCATGTTCACTATGATCATTTAAAAACACTTGTGCACTTTATTCTTATATATATATTTTTATATTTTATCAACACGGTCAATCTGTTGGAATATTGGTATCACGCGGAAAGTGTGTGTATTTAGAGAGCGCGGTTCTTCTTGGTTTGAAGTGAAGAGGAAGACACTGATCTGTCAGATTCAGGCTCAGAATATGATCCTGTAGAGGAGAGCGGCTCCATGACAGATAGCTCTGACGACGAAGATGAGGTCCCTGCTAACGTCAGGTGTACCCGACCCCGATCTTCTGATGTTGTTGAGGTGCAAGAATCGCAGGTCCCTCATATGGAGCAGAGAAGTACTAGAGCCGCTCATCCTTCTGGGGAACTGGCAAGCACCAGCGGCCTAGTACACCCTGGACGTACATCCAGCACTGCAGTATCACATGGTGATGTGGCGAGTCCCATAAGTGCAGTTCAAGCTGGCGAGGTGGCAAGCACAAATAGTGTCCCGCTGCCACCAAGAAGAAGACAAAGGCAGGCCTGTCATTCCCATAGTGCCCTTCCTGCAGAATTCGCCAATCCTGATTGGGTGCTCACCACTTCTGCAGCACCAGTACTTCCCCCATTCACTGACCGGTATTCAGGTGGATACAGCTGATTTTACGCCACTTGATTTTTATTCACTGTATTTCACGGAAGATCTCTATAGATCTCGTGTGGAGCAAACTAATTTATATGCCGGTCAACACATCGCCGCTAATCCCCAGTTGCCTTCCCTTGCCAGAGATTGGAAACCAGTTACGGTTTCCGAATTTAAGACCTTTCTGGGCCTTTCCCTCAACATGGGCACACATAAATTCATGACGTTGCGGGCATATTGGTCCACGCATCCGACTGACCACATGCCCGTGTTCTCTAACTCCATGTCCAGGAAACGATACGAGCAGATCTTGCGGTTCATGCACTTCAATGACAATGAACTTTGTCGTCCTCGTGGAGACCCTGAATACGATCGGCTCTACAAAATTCGGCTCCTCATAAACCACTTCAACCAACGTTTTGCAGACTTGTTAACTCCCCATCAAGTTGTCTGCGTTGATGAGTCCATGATTAAGTTTACTGGTCGCTTGTCATTCAAACAATACATTCCCAACAAGCGTACCAGATACGGGGTCAAGCTCTATAAGTTCTGTGACAGGGCCACAGGCTATACATGGAGCTTTATGGTTTATGAGGGTAAAGATAGTCACGTAGAACCAGAGAACTGCCCTGACTACATAGGAAGCGCTGGCAAGATAATGTGGAACTTGTGTCACCCTTGTTCGGAAAGGGTACCACTTGTACGTGGACAATTATTACATGAGCGTGCCACTGTTTAGTCACTTGTTTGATCATCAGATTGGAGCATGTGGCACCGTGCGACCTAATCACCGGGGCTTTCCCCAGCGGCTTGTAGATTCCCCTCTTAGGCTGGGGGAGAGAGCCTGCTATCGGTGTAATAATTTGCTCGCTATGAAGTGGAGGGATAATAAGAATGTTTTCGTTCTTAACTCTCTTCATGCAGACACGACGGTCCAAATTCATACAGCGACTGGTATTGTGGAGAAACCCCTCTGTGTCCACGAATATAACAAAAATATGGGACCAGTTGTTGGCACCGTATCTAGTTGCCCGTAAGGCCAGACACTGGTACAAAAAAGTGTCTGTTTACTTATTTCAATTGGCTTTGCTGAATGCTTATGTGCTATACAAAGCTTCAGGCGGGACTTTAACCTTTCTTTTTTTCCAGAGAGAGGTTGTCACAGACCTTCTGTATCCAGAATTCCTAACCAAATGCAGTAAGCCGGCTGCATGAGAGGCATTATCCTTATGTCCTCCTGAGTACCCCTACCCAACGAGCCCCCCAAAGAAGATGTCGTGTCTGTACCAAGCGCGGATATAGGTGTGACACCCGTCCATGCTGTCCTGGCAATCCTGGTCTTTGCCTTGGTGAATGTTTTGAATGCTACCATTCACTAGTTAAGTATTAGCGTAGGGTACAGTGTTTCACAGGCTAGGCACACTAACACAGGGTCTCCCAAGAGGCCAGAGACCCGAAACCGTTACAGTTGTTACAGTTTACAGTTCATAAAAAAGTGTAAAAAAAAAAAAAAATTAAAAAAAATAAAATAAAATATAAAATATAAAAAACAAAAATAGTTGTCGTTTTATTGTTCTCTCTCTCTTCTCTCTAATTCTTTATACTTTACTGTTTACTGTGTTTTATTGTTAACCATTTTTTTGTTTTCAGGTACGCCATTCAGCTGCAGCGCGGATTTATTTATCTTGACAGCAATAGCGTTTGCTCCCACGATACATAAAGCTGTGACTCCAGTGCTGTAGGAGGTGATTTCACCACCACAGTTAACCACTTTCAGACCGGACCATTTTGCTGGTAAATGACCAGAGGTCTTTTTACACTTTGGCACTGCGCTGCTTTAACTGGTAATTGCGCGGTCATGCAATGTTGTACCCAAACGAAATTTGCGTCCTTTTCTTACCACAAATAGAGCTTTCTTTTAAAGGTATTTGACTGACTCTGCGATTTTTATTTTTTGCGATATAAACGTAAAAAGACCGCAAATTTTGAAAAAAAATGATATTTTCTACTTTTTGTTATTAGAAAAATCCAATAAACTCAATTTTAGTCATACATTTAGGCCAAAATGTATTCAGCCACATGTCTTTGGTAAAAAAAAAGTCAATAACTGTATATTTATTGGTTTGTGCAAAAGTTGTCACATCTACAAACTAAGGTACGTTTTCTGGAATTTACGCAGCTTTTAGTTTACGACTGCCTATCTCATTTCTTGAGGTGCTAAAATGGCAGGGCAGTACAAAACCCCCCCAAATGACCCCATTTTGGAAAGTAGACCCCCTAAGGAAATTGATAAGTGGCATTTTGAGCCCATCGAATATTTTATTTTTTTGCCTCAAGCGATTGAATAATGACAAAAAAAATTTTTTTTTTTTTTTTTTTTACACAAAGTTGTCACTAAATGATATATTGCTCACACATGCTATGGGCATATGTGAAATGACACCCCAAAATAAATTCTGCTGCTTCTCCTGAGTACGGGGATACCACATATGTGGGACTTTTTGGGAGCCTAGCCGCGTACGGGGCCCCGAAAACCAAGCACCGCCTTCAGGCTTTCTAAGGGCGTAAATTTTTGATTTCACTTCTCACTACCTATTACAGTTTTGAAGGCCATAAAATGCCAAGATGGCACAAAATCCCCACAAATTACCCCATTTTAGAAAGTAGACACCCCAAGCTATTTGCTGAGAGGCATGTTGAGTCCATGGAATATTTTATATTTTGCCACAAGTTGCGGGAAAATTACAAACTTTAATTTCTTTTAATTTTTTTTTCACAAAGTTGTCACTAAATGATATATTGCTCACGCATGTCATGGGCATATGTGAAATGACACCCCAAAATAAATTCTGCTGCTTCTCCTGAGTACGGGGATACCACATGTGTGGAATTTTTTGGGAGCCTAGCTGCGTACGGGGCCCCGAAAGCCAAGAACCACCTTCAGGTTTTCTAAGGGCGTAAATATTTGACTTCACTCCTCACTACCTATTACAGTTTTGAAGGCCATAAAATGCCAAGATGGCACAAAACCCCCACAAATGACCCCATTTTAGAAAGTAGACACCCCAAGCTATTTGCTGAGAGGCATGTTGAGTCCATGGAATATTTTATATTTTGCCACAAGTTGCGGGAAAATTACAAACTTTTTTTTTTTTTTCACAAAGTTGTCACTAAATGATATATTGCTCACGCATGCCATGGGCATATGTGAAATGACACCCCAAAATAAATTCTGCTGCTTCTCCTGAGTACGGGGATACCACATATGTGGGACTTTTTGGGAGCCTAGCCGCGTACGGGGCCCCGAAAACCAAGAACCGCCTTCAGGCTTTCTAAGGGCGTTACAGTTTTGAAGGCCATAAAATGCCAAGATGGCACAAACCCCCCCCCAAATGACCCCATTTTGGAAAGTAGACACCCCTAAATTCAGGGGTACACTAGTGAGACTAGGTAATAAATGCCGGGTGCCCTGAAACTATAAAAAAATAACTAACCAACCAGCGTCACCTGTAACAGTTATATGGTGATCACTGGTGAAAGGGTTAACTAGGGGGCAATCAGGGGGCTTTATGCGGTAGTATATGGGGGTCCCTGGCGCTATAAAAAGCTGCGGCAAACCTAAATACCTACCTGCCTAACTAGCGTCACCTGTGACACTAATACAGAGATCAGAAAAACGATCGCTTATTAGGCTGGGTTCACACTGGAGCGATGCGGGAACGCCACGAATCCGCGGCGGGTTCCCGCATCGCATGCCTCCCGGCGGCAGTTCACACTGCCCTATGCGAACTGCTGGGAGTGTCAGTGAAATGTTAATGACACCCCCAGATCAGTTCGCATATCGCAGTGCGATCTGCAAACTCGGATCGCATGGTGTGAAAAAAGGGTCCCGTGCGAGTTTGCGGCGGGTGCGGCGGGTGCGGCGGGTGCAACGCAAATTCAGCCATACTATCTGTATTGCTGAACTCGAATCGCACAGAGATCGGATGTGATTTGCACTGCAGTGCGGTGCGAATCACATCCGTTCTCATAAACTGCTGCAATGTGAACCCAGCCTTAGTGACACTGGCGACGGGGGGTGATCACGGGGTTAAACCTTTATTGGGGGGGTTAGGGGGGTACATTAGAACTAAAGGGGGCTAACCCTAATTGCCCTAACAGTTATTACAGTCACAAATGACACCAATGCAAAAAAAAAATGCATTGGTGTCACTGTGACTGGGGGGGCAGGGGTAATTGGGGGGGTGATCGGGGGGTAAAGGGGGGGTATGAGTGTGCCTGGCATGTTCTACTGTGAAGTGTCGTGTTGGTGCAACTCACCGATCCTCTCTCCTCGGTGTCGGAACGAAAAATACCGACACGGAGGAGAGATTACATCACTTCCTCTCCTGTGTTTACATTACAGGAGAGGAAGTGATGTCACGAAGGATTTCCATTCGTCGGGAGCGATCGCGAGGGGGTGGCCATGAATGAATGGCCGCCCCCTCATCCCGGATCGCTCCTGAACGAATACCGACCGCCGCAGGCACCGGGGGGGGGGGCCCGATCGGTTAAAAAAAAAAAAAAAAGAGCATATATGCCGAAGTATGGGGGCAGCAGGGGAGGAGGAGCGATTTTGCTCCTAATGCCGCGTACATACGGTCGAAATTCCGACGGAGGGCTTGCCCGTGCAAAAGTTTGACCGTGTGTACGCGGCATAACTTTTTTGCGGGAGGATGCCCCCATGCTTCGGCATATATATATTTTAGGCACAGGCTGTGTTAAAAAATGTTTTATTTTTTACTTTTTTTTTTGCCATTTGCTTTGCAGGTATGGTATGGTAAGGTTTTACTGTTATACTGTAATGTTACTTTGTTTTAACGTTAACCATAATTTGCTTAGCAGGTACACCATTCAGTTGCAGCGTGGATTTATTTATCTTGACAGTAACAGCGTTTGCTCCCACAATACATAAAGCTGCGACTCCAACGCTGTAGGAGGTGATTTCACCACAACAATTTAAAAAAAAGAGCATATATGCCGAAGCATGGGGGCAGCAGGGGCGGAGGAGCGATTTTGCTCCTAATGCCAAGTATATACAGTCGAAATTCCGACGGAGGGCTTGCCCGTGGAAAAGTTCGACCATGTGTACACGGCATAACTTTTTTTGCGGGAGGATGCCCCCATGCTTCGGCATATATATATATATATTTTAGGCACAGGTTGTGTTAAAAATTTTTTTATTTTTTACATTTTTTTTTTTGGGCATTTGCTTTGCAGGTATGGTATGGTAAGGTTTTACTGTTATACTGTAATGTTACTTTGTTTTAACGTTAACCATAATTTGCTTAGCAGGTACACCATTCAGTTGCCGCGTGGATTTATTTATCTTGACAGCAACAGCGTTTGCTCCCACGATACATAAAGCAGCGACTCCAACGCTGTAGGAGGTGATTTCACCACTACAGTTAAAAAAAAAAAAAGAGCACATATGCCAAAGCATGGGGGCAGCAGGGGCGGAGGAGCGATTTTGCTCCTAATGCTGCGTACATACAGTCAAAATTCCGACGGAGGGCATGCCCGTGGAAAAGTTTGACCATGTGTACGTGGCATATCTTTTTTGTGGGAGGATGCCCCCATGCTTCGGCATATATATATGGTGCATGTATGTCCATCATTAGAAGTGGGTGGATGAAGGGAGGTATTCTAATGGTGGGCATACCCACGATCAATCTCTTTTTTTTTCGTTAAGCCAACATGACTCTCAGCAAATAGCTTGGGGTGTCTACTTTCCAAAATTGGGTCTTTTGGGGGGGGGTTGTGCTTTTTTGGCATTTTATGGCCTTTGAAACTGTAATAGGTAGTGAGGAGTGAAATCAAAAATTTGCGCCCTTAGAAATCCTGAAGGTGGTGATTGGTTTTCGGGGCCCCGTACGCAGCTAGGCTCCCAAAAAGTCCCACACATGTGGTATCCCCATACTCAGGAGAAGCAGCAAAATGTATTTTGGGGTGCAATTTCACATATAACCATGGCATGTGTGAGCAATATATAATTTAGTGACAACTTTTTGTAAAAAATAAAATTATTTTTATTTTTTGTCATTATTCAATCCCTTGGGACAAAAAAATAAAAAATATTCAATGGTCTCAACATGCCCCTCAGCAAATAGCTTGGGGTGTCTACTTTCCAAAATGGGGTCATTTGGGAGGTTTTGTGCCATCTTGGCATTTTATGGCCTTCAAAACTGTGATAGGTAGTGATAGGTAGTGAGTAAAATAAAAAATAAATGCCCTTAGAAATCCTGAAGGCGGTGCTTGGATTTCGGGGTCCCGTAAGTGGCTAGGTTCCCAAAAAGTCCCACACATGTGGTATCCCCGTACTCAGGAGAAGCAGCAGAATGTATTTTGGGGTGTAATTTCACATATGCCCATAGCATGTGTGAGCAATATATCATTTAGTGACAACTTTGAGCAAAAAAAAAGTTTGTAATATTACCGCAACTTGTGGCAAAATATAAAATATTCCATGGACTCAACATGCCTCTCAGTAAATAGCTTGTGGTGTCTACTTTCCAAAATGGGGTAATTTGGGGGGGTTTTGTGCTATTTTGGCATTTTATGGCCTTCGAAACTGTGATAGGTAGCGAGGAGTGAAATCAAAACTTTTCACCCTTAGAAATCCTGAAGGGGGTGATTGGTTTTCAGGGTGCCGTGCGCGGCTAGGCTCCCAAAAAGTCCCACACATGTGGTATCCCCATACTCGGGAGAAGTAGCAAAATATATTTTGGGGTACAATTCCACATATAATCCCTTGGGACAAAAAAAAATAATATTCAATGGGCTCAACATACCCCTCAGCAACTTCCTTGGGGTGTCTACTTTCCAAAATGGGGTCATTTGGGGGGGGGGGGGTTGTACTGCCCTGCCATTTTAGCAGCTCAAGAAATGAGATAGGCAGTCATAAATTAAAAGCTGTGTAAATTCCAGAAAATGTACTCTAGTTTGTGGACACTATAACTTTTGCGCAAACCAATAAATATACGCTTATTGACATTTTTTTTACTAAAGACATGTGGCTGAATACATTTTGCCCTAAATGTATGACTAAAATTTAGTTTATTCGATTCTTCTTATAACAAAAAGTAGAAAATATCTTTTTTGTTCAAAATTTTCGTTTTTTTCCATTTATATCGCAAAAAATAAAAATCGCAGAGGCAATCAAATACCATCAAAAGAAAGCTCTATTTGTGGGAAGAAAAGGACGCAAATTTTCTTTGGGTACAACATTGCATGACCGCGCAATTACCAGTTAAAGCAGTGCAGTGCCAAATTGTAAAAAGACCTCTGGTCCTTAAGCTGACAATTGGTCCGGGGGTGAAGTGGTTAAATTCCTGGGTTATGTCATTTCTACTGCTGGTTTTTCAATGGACCCAGAGAAACTTTCAGCAGTCCTACAGTGGGTTTACGTCCTCTGCCGCGTTTTCTTGGCTTTGTCAACTTTTATCGGAAGTTCATTCGTAACTTCTTGTCTCTAGTCAAGCACCTGACTGATATGGCCAGGAAGGATGGTAACCCACAGAGTTGGTCTCTGGAGTCCATTAACTTTTATCCTTGAGGTTGACGCTTCTGAGACTGGAGTTGGCATCCTCTTGTCTGAACGTCCTACCTCTGAGAGCGCTATGCATCCTTGTGGCTACTTTTCCAAGAAATTGTCACCTGCGGAGTGCAATTATGAGATTGATGACAGAGAGCTGTTAGCAATCATTTTAGCCCTGAAAGAATGGAGACATCTCCTCGAAGGTACCACTGTGCCAGTTCTCATTCTTACTGACCATAAGAATCTCACATTTTTGCCTGAGGCTAAACGCCTCTCTCCCAGAAGGGCGAGATGGGCTCTTTTCTTGCCTAGTTTCAATTACATTGTCTCATTCTTACCCGGTAGTAAGAATGTAAGGGCTGGCACTTTGTCACAACAATTTTCCTCCACTTCCAGGATGGAGTTGATTCCGCTTCCTGTGATTCCTCCCGATCCTATTATGGCTACTGGCTGTCTCACTTCTTCTTTGTGTGACAAAATTCTTGCTGCTAAGGTTCATGCTCCTCCTGAGAAACCTTGTGGCCGCTGCTTTGTCCCAGAGAGCCTCTGTACTGCCGTGCTCCAGACTAGATTATGAAGTACAGTCCATTGTTGACTCCCATAGGTTCCGTGGGTGCATACAGTACCTGGTGCATTGGAAAGGCTACTGTCTGGAGGAACGCTCTTGGGTGTCATCCTCGGACGTACATGCCCCTGTCCTTCTCTGTGTTTTCCCCTCAATCATGGTGGTACTCTGAGGGGGAGGGGTCATTGAGGAAGGGGTACTGTCAGGGCTGGGCTCAGCCCTTCCTTCTCTGAGCCGCTCAGCTGTTGGCTAACTGCCAGCTTCTATCTCTCCACAGTGACTCATCCGTTGATGATATCTTGCTCGTCAGTCCTGCCTACTTAAGCCATCCAGCCCAGATGATCTCTGCCTTCATCTTGGTCACATCTCTAGAGACGCTCTCCTGTATTTCTGTTAAAGTCTTGCTTGGATGACATTCCTTCTGGCTCCAGATCCTGCTTGCTGTTCTACTACGCTCACCTCTGGCTCCCTAACATTTTGGCTTGTCTGACTTTCCCTTCCGGTTCCTGAAATCTGGCTATGTGTTGACTATGTTTACTCTGTTGACCTTTTTTATTAATATTAAACAAGTGAGATTTAACTGTACTTCTGTCTCAGTCTGATTCATGGTTTCTGACACTAAGCTTCGCACCAGGAGATCAAAATGGCTAATCCACTGCATGCGTGTCGCTACAGGGGCTGCTTTCTGGAGGGCATTGAATCGGCCTGGTCGTTGGTGAGAGGGCAGTCGCCCACCTTTACTAAATCCATTTCTCACGGTTTCACTGGGATACTTTGCACAGACATTTTTGCCTTGGGAATACTTTACTGAACATATCTTGAACACTGTGCATAGACACCTTTAGCTTCTACCATTTCAGGAAATCTTATTGCTTGCAATTACACCATATTGGATACAATTAATGAGCTCAGGCCAGTGAAGACCATCAGATCTGCAACAGGGACACTGCAGTTATTGTTAATACCAGGGTCCTTATACCATTGACTTTAAGTCTGACCTCTCATTAGGTATATTAGTATACTCTTGGCCCTCTTCCACTTCCTCATCATTATCAAAGTTACTGTCGGTTCTGTGTAAGAGAAACAGAAAATAAAGATGAAACTATACATGATAACATAGGGATGACAACATTGAACTTATGTCTATTTACGGACAAAGCTCCATGATGGGGCAAAGAAATTCCAGTTGAGCAAAATGAACACATGGGTTGTGTTTTTTGGAACCTGAACCACTATGATTGTCAGTCTGCTGTTAACGTAGTTCTCTTTGAAAATGATCATGCATTTTTCCCAATCTGGATTTCAATGATTGCACTGAAAAAACAGAACATTTTTTTTAGGTTACTTGCAACTTGCAATTCATTTACTTCCATCCATTTGGAGTTTCTCCTCAGAATATCTACCATCCCATACATGGTGCATTCTACCTGCTATGTAATCTGGTGAACCTTGAAGCAAAGAATCATGCCAACACCTACAGTGGCAGTGTGGTCAGATAATGCTGAATTATTTTGGTCAGGATGCAATTTCCCTGTGACGGAACTGTCCCACACTCCAGTTGAGTGCTTCCGTCAGTATACTGCTTCCTCCAGTCTGCACATAGATATCAGATCTTATAGCTGCATAGTATACAAGACTAGCTGACAAACAGCTTGTATGAAACTGGAATGCTCATTGAACAAACTCGCACAGAATATATACCCCACAGGAGGACATTCCCTCCTGATTATACAGTATTACCCTAACAATACAAACTGCACACAGGAGTATAATTACCATAGCTAAACAACAACCAATAGATACTAGAAACATTAAGTTAATTAAACGTCTAGCCGCCTGGACACTCAGAGGTCTCATTCCAGGTCAGGCTTGCCGGCATCAAGCTCACAAAGTACAATACACATTATTACAAGTATAAACACATCCCCACAGTAGTTTGCTAGCAGACAATAGGTGTGTTAATTAGCACAATCAACAATGGGTGAAAGACAGGTGGCATGAGCTGATGAGATTACCATCTGCTATGAATTTCCCATTGTTGAGCAGTCATGGCTGGTAATGTGCCATCTAGGTCTTTAACCACTTAGAAACCGTAAGGATTTGCCCCCTTAATGACCAGGCCCTTTTTTGCGATACAGCACTGCGTCGCTTTAACTAGCAATTGCGTAGTTGTGCAACTCTGTACCCAAGTAAAAATGATGTCCTTTTTTCCCCACAAATAGAACTTTCTTTTGGTGGTCATTGATCACCTCTGCGTTTTTTATTGTTTGCGCTATAAACAAAACAAGATCATCAATTTTGAAAAAAAAATATTTTTTACTTTTTGCTATTATACATATTCAAAATAAAAATAAAAAAAACTAATGTTTTCATCAGTTTAGGCCAATATATATTCTGCTACATATTTTTGGTAAAAAAAAAGTTCCCAATAAGCGTATATTGATTGGTTTGCTCAAAAGTTATAGTGTCTACAAAATAGGGGTTATGTTTATGGCATTTTTATTTTTTTACTTGTAATGGTGGTGATCAGCGATTTTTAGCGGGACTGTGACATTGCAGCGGACAGATCAGACACCTAGCTGACACTTTTGACACTTTTTGGGAACCATTGACTTTATTACAGTGATCACTGCTAAAAATGTGCACTGACATTGTATTCAGGGCTGTCTTTAATATTGAGTGGAACCTGGGCTAACATTTTCTTGGGCCCCCTCTTCCATGCAATTTCACTCTCCACATGCATTGAGACATACAATAAATAGCAGCTAGACTCAAAATCAGTTTACTGAATCAGATCAGGCAGCGATTGCAATTGGTTGCCAGAAGTTACAGTGTATCATTACCACTCACTGACTGGCTGCTAGAGGTTACAGCACACATTATGGCTCACTGTTTATTTTCTAGAGGTTATAGCACATGACTTCTGCTTGTTGATTGGTTGCTAGAGATTACTGTACATCAATACTGCTCACTGATTGGTTGCTAGAGGTTAATGGACATCCATACCAATCACTAATTGGTTGCTAGAGGTTACTGCATATCCTTATCGCTCAATGATTGGTTGCAAGAGGCTAGTGCACAGCATTACTGCTCACTGATTGGTTGCTAAAGGTTAAAGCACATCATTTTCTCACTGCCTGCACACCATGGACTGGGGAGATGAGGGGACCCATCAATAGACAGAAAACTCCTAGGGGTCCTAGGACTCCTGGGATCAGTGACAATGCTGGGGGGGGGGTGATCATTTGCAATGCTGGGGGGTTGATGGGATCAGTGGTACTGGTGGGGGAGATGGGATTAGTTAGGAGGCAGTACACTGGCAAATTCTGAATCATGTAGAGCAAAGCTGGAAATCTTTGGCAAGTATAGTGGGGGATTCTACCAATGTAATGGGGAATCTACAGTGACCCCCAATGTGAGGGGGGATTTGCACTGACCACCATATAACAGGGGATTTTACACCACCCACCAATAGAAAAGAAAGATTTCTACACTGACACCAATGTAATAACAGCATTTACACCAACCACCAGTGTAGGAGGGAATGTACAATGACCTCCATGTAAGGGGGAATTTGCAATGACAACCATTGTCGAGGAGATTTGTACTGACCACCAATGTAAGGTGACGCTTCTGCACAGTCCACCAATGTTAGGGGGAGTTACACTGACCACCAATGTAAAGGGGAATTTACACTGACCATCAATGTAAGGGCAATTCTGTGCTTACCACCAATGTAAAGGGAAATGTACAATGATAACCAATGTTATGGAGAATTTACACTGACAACCAATGTAATGGGGGATTTTACATCAACAGCCAATAGGGGAATTTCTACCCTGGCTACCAATGTTAGGGAGATTTACACACACCACCAAATTAAAGGGGGCTTCTACATGGACCACCAATGTAAGGGATGATTCGAAACTGACCACAAATGCAAGTTTGATTTTTTTTTTAGTGTTTACCAATATAAAGAGGAGTTTCTACACTGGCCACCAATGTAATGGGAATTTACACTGACCACTAATGTAATAGGAGCATTCACATTAACAACCAATGTAAAGAGGGATTTACACTGACCGCCAATGTAAGGGGGACCTTCACCCTGGTCACTAGTGTGAATGAAAGGATTGTACAAATGTACACCAATCTCATGTAATGAGAGGATTTACACTGAGCACCAATGTAACTGAGTCATTTAGCCTGCATTCACATTCGTGTGTGTTGGGAATACATGCAAAATCGCTTTCCTGACACCACAGAAATATTTTTCCCTTTAGCAGATACACAGCAGTGCCATTAATTGGTAATGACACCCTAATGCATTGGCTGAGATGTGCATGTTTAGAACAGTCTGAGAGCAAAATTACATTTCTAAAGGATAAAAAGTCATTCAAAACCACTCGAGGCTATAATGAATTGTCAGTCCGACAATACACATAAAAGTCATTGAAAAAAATGGCATGGGATTCCCCCACAGGGGAACCCCGAACCAAAAAAAAAAAAATTCCATACCAGGCCCTTCAGGTTACATAAGAGCTGTCACCTGAACAGAAGTGTCACACAGCGGGAGACTCCCATTGAGGTGGATCGTCCTGAGGACGAAGTGGGGAAGAAGCCGGAGGAAGATGCCGGGCGAGAAGACCAAAGGAAGAAGCAGAGGAAGATAGAGGAAGAAGCAGGGTAAGAACAAGATGGAGGAAGAAAAATAAAAGCGAACGAAGAACAGAAGAAGATGGAAGAAGAAGCGGGCAAAGAAGAAGACGTTAATAAAGGAATTTTCAAAAACCAGCTATTGTTTTTTTTAAACATTTTTGACACTTTTTTTGTGAAATGGTAGGGAGGGGTACATTTGTACCCCATTACCAATTCACACGTGGGGACCGGGATCTAGGGGTCCCCTTGTTAAAGGGAGCTTCCAGATTCTGTTAATTCCCCCCCCCCCGCAGACTCCCACAACCACCGCAAAAGGGTTGTGGGGATGAGGCCCTTCTTCCCATCAACATGGGGACAAGGTGCTTTGGGGGGAGCTACCCAAAGCACCCTCCCCATGTTGAGGGCATGTGGCCTGGTACAGTTCAGGAGGGTGGGCGCTCTCTCGTCCCCCCTCTTTTCCTACAGCCTGCCAGGTTGCATGCTCGTATAAGAGTCTGACATGGATTTTTGGGGGGATCGCACGCCATTTTTCTTATAAATTTTGACGCAGGGTTCCCCTTAAAATCCATACCAGACCTGAAGGGTCTGCTCCCAGACTGTTCTAAAGACAGGAAAAATTTGCCACTTTACAGGCATACTATAGACACCCCCCAGGTACGAAATTTAAAGGAATATTACACTTGTATTGTTTCACTTTAAGCATTAATAAAATCACTGCTCCCGAAAAAATTTCAGTTTTTAAAACTTTTATTTGCATTGATACATGTCCCCGGGGCAGGACCCAGGTCCCCAAAAACGTTTTATGACAATAACTTGCATATTAACCTTTAAAATTATAATTTTTGATTTCTCCCATAGACTTTTAAAGGGTGCCTCACGGCTTTGGAATTTGCTGCAAACCCCCCAAATTGTTTGCTATTCTGCGAACAGTCATGTTTGATCGGAACATAAAGCCCATCCCTAATCATGACACAGCATGGGACTAAAACTTCAAGGGATAAGAGAATTTAAACTAGGATAGTTGGCAAGTATGAGGCAGCTGCTTTGGGCCCCACGACAATGATGGTGCCCAGGGCAGCTTCCCCTTTTGCCCTGCCTTAAAAACAGTCCTGATTGTACTAATGACACTGGCAGGGAGGGTAACATCAGGGGCGATCAAAGGGTTAACAGTGTTCCCTCAGTGTGTTTCTAACTGTGTGGGGGGGGGGGGGCTCACTGCATGGACACTCTGATCCGTGTTTCTGACAGCACGGTCTGGCATTTCTGCCGGCTAGAGTGAGACTGGAAGGAAGCCAGAAACAGCTTAGATCCAGTCTCCTTTGTGTAAACACGGAAGCAATGTCACCACATCACTTCCGGCTTACTCGGCTGCCAATGGCTCTATTTAAAAAAAAAATACAGTATTCAGAATCACCGTTTTTGGATCAATCTGAATACTTTGAAGTGCAAAGGAGGGGTTTGGGGTCTTTTAGACCCCAGATCCCTCCATAAAGAGTACCTGTCACCACCTATTACTGTCACAAGGGATGTTTACATTCCTTGTTACAGCAATAAAAGGGATCAAATTATTATTTTATTATTAAAGCGACAATGTAAAAAAACAAAAATAAATAGAATAAATAAGAACTTTTTTTTTTTTAAAAAAGCATCCCCCTCCCCACAAGCTCGCACAGCAAAGGAAACACATAAGTCACACCCAGATATGTAAATGGTGTTCAAATAACACATGTGCGGTATCGCCACGATTGTTATAACGAGAGCAATAATTCTAGCATTAGACCTCTGTAACTCTAACTTGGTAACCGTTATTTTTCTTTAAAGTGCCGCCTATTGAGATTTTTAGGTACTATTGTTTGTCGCCATTCCATGAGTGTGCGCAATTTCAAAACATGACATGTTAGGTAGCTATTTACATCATCTTTCACATTATACAAAAAAATTGGGCTAACTTTACTGTTTAGGTTTTTTTTTTTTTTTTTTTTTTTTTATTCATGAAAGTGTTCCCCCCCCCCAAAAAAATGCATTTGAAAGACCACTGCACAAATACAGTGCGACATAAAATATTGCAATGATCGCCATTTTATTCTCTAAAGTCTCTGATAAAAAATATATATAATGTTTGGGGGTTCTAAGTAATTTTCTAGCAAAAAATACGGATTTTAACTTGTAAGCAACAAATGTCAGAAATAGGCTTAGGCTTAGGGATACAGTTCAGAGTATATAGTGCAGTCTGTGTAGTATGTATAATAAAGTTCAGAGCATATAGTGCAATCAGTGTAGTATATATAATACAGTGCAGAGTATATAGTGCTATCAGTATATTGTATATAATATAATGCAGAGTATACAGTGCAGTCATTGTAGTATATATAATACAGTGGAGAATATATAGTGCACTCAGTGTAGTATATATAAAACAGTTCAGGGTACAGTAGTGTGAAAAAGTGTTTGCCCCCTTCCTCATTTCCTGTTCCTTTGCATGTTTGTCACACTTAAGTGTTTTGGAACATCAAACCAATTTAAACAATAGTCAAGGACAACACAAGTAAACACAAAATGCAATTTGTAAATGAAGGTGTTTATTATTAAAGGTGAAAAAAAATCCAAACCATCATGGCCCTGTGTGAAAAAGTGATTGCCCCCTAAACCTAATAACTGGTTGGGCCACCCTTAGCAGCAACAACTGCAACCAAGCGTTTGCGATAACGTGCAATGAGGCTTTTACAGCGTCCTGGAGGAATTTTGGCCCACTCATCTTTGCAGAATTGTCCTAATTCAGTTACATTAGAGGGTTTTCGAGCATGAACGGCCTTTTTAAGGTCATACCACAACATCTCAATATGATTCAGGTCAGGACTTTGGCTAGGCCACTCCAAAGTCTTCATTTTGTTTTTCTTCAGCCATTCGGTGGTGGACTTGCTGGTGTGTTTAGGATCATTGTCCTGCTGCAGAACCCAAGTTCGTTTCAGCTTGAGTACACGAACAGATGGTCGGACATTCTCCTTCAGGATCTCTTGGTAGACAGCAGAATTCATAGTTCCTTTTATCACGGCAAGTCTTCCAGGTCCTGAAGCAGCAAAACAGCCCCAGACCATCACACTACCACCACCATATTTTACTGTTGGTATAATGTTCTTTTTATGAAATGCAGTGTTCCTTCTACGCCAGATATACTTGGACACACACCTTCCAAAGAGTTCCACTTTTGTCTCATCGGTCCACAGAATGTTGTCCCAAAAGTCTTGGGGATCATCAAGATGTGTTGTGGAGAAATTAAGACGAGCTTTGATGTTCTTTTTGCTCAGCAGTGGTTTTCTCCTTGGAACTCTGCCATGCAGGCCATTTTTGCCCAGTCTTTTCCTGATGGTGGAGGCATGAACGCTGACCTTAACTGAGGCAAGTGAGGCCTGCAGTTCCTTGGACGTTGTTGTGGGGTCTTTTGTGACCTCTTGGATGAGTCGTCGCTACGCTCTTGGGGTAATTTTGGGCGGCCGGCCACTCCTGGGAAGGTTCACCACTGTTCCATGTCTTCGCCATTTGTGGATAATGGCTCTCACTGTGGTTCGCTGGATTCCCAAAGCTTTGGAAATGGCTTTATAACCCTTTCCAGACTGATAGATCTCAATTACTTTCTTTCTCAATTGTTCCTGAATTTCTTTGGGTCTCGGCATGATGTGTAGCTTTTATTGGATCTTCTGGTGGACCTTACTGTGTCAAGCAGCTCCTATTTAAGTGATGCCTTGATTGTGAACAGGTGTGGCAATAATCAGGCCTGGGTGTGGCTAGAGAAATTGAACTCAGGTGTGGACAACCACAGTTATAGTATGTTTTAACAAGGGGGGCAATCACTTTTTCACACAGGGCCATGATGGTTTGGATTTTTTTTCACCTTTAATAATAAACACCTTCATTTACAAATTGCCTTTTGTGTTTACTTGTGTTGTCCTTGACTATCGTTTAAATTGGTTTGATGTTCCGAAACACTTAAGTGTGACAAACATGCAAAGGAACAGGAAATGAGGAGCAAACACTTTTTCACACCACTGTATATAGCGCAGTGCACCATATAATACAGTGTAATGAAGTGGTTAAGGGGAACGCTATGACAGAATTAAGAAAAAAACGTCATGGGGACCCCCCAAAATCCATACCAGGCCCCTTGCCACTTGCCCTCAACATGGGAAGGGTGCTTTGGGGGTGCGCCCCAAAGCACTTTGTTCCCATGTTGATGGGGACAAGGGCTTCTTCCCGACAACCCTGACCGGTGGTTGTCATGGGTCATGCTGGCGGGGAGCTTATCCAAATCTGGAGTTTCTTTGGGGTTTTCTATTTCTTGGGTCCATCTGACTATGTAATTGGCGGTAGATGTACTTTTTGTTTTTACTTTTTGACACTTTTTTTGGTGAGTGGGTAGGGGTACAATACCTGATACCCATTCACATGTGGGGGCCAGGATCTTGGGTCCCTCTTGTTAAAGAGGGCTTCCAGATTTCGATAAGCCCACCGCTCACAGACCCCAACAACTACCAGCCAGGGTTGACGGAAAGAGGCCCTTGTCCTCATCAACATGGAGACAAGGTGCTTTGGGATGCACCCCAAAGCACCCTCCCCATGTTGAGCGCATGTGGCCTGGTATGGTTCAGGAAAGGGGGGCGCTCGCTCATCCCCCCCATCCTGTCCTCCAGGCTGCATGCTCAGACAAGGGTCTGGTACAGATTTTGGGGGACCCCATGCAATTGATTTTTTAATTTTGGCATGGAGTTCCCCCTAAAATGCATACCAGAAACGAAGGGCTTGGTATGAATGGGGGAGACCCCACACCATTTTTTTTCATTGATTTTTTTAATCTATATTGCTGGGAGACGGCAATACATTACAGCCGTGAGCAAATTTAAATGAAATTTTTTCCTTTAGAAATTTCATTATTGCTTTAACGTTTCATAACATTTCATGTTATACACATCGCATATATGCGCCACTTTACAGACAGATTAAGGGGACCCCCCAGGCACAATATTTAAAGGAATATTTCATTTTTATTGTTTCACTTTAAGCATCATTAAAATCACTGCTCCTAAAAAAACGATTGTTTTAAAAACTTTTTTTTTTGCATTAATACATAACTCCTATGGCATTACCTGGGTCCCCATACAATTTTTTATAGCAATAACTTGCATATAAACCTTTAAAATGTGGACTTTTGATTTTTCATGTTCGTGACTCAGACTTTAATAGGGTTTGCATGTTCACTAGAACTTTTTGCCTGTTAAAGGTGTTCTGGTGTGAAGTGACCGGGGGGGGTGTTCGGCTCATCCCTATTTGGTTAGTGGTTAACATGGATCCCGGGCCTAGCCTCCCAGAGTCTGTTTGTTCTGGGGAGACACGAACCTGAATCAGAAACAAGACCACTCAAAGGGTCTCCCTTGAAAGCCAGGGCCCATAGTCAGAGGCTAGCCTGCAGTCCCCTACAAAAGCCTCTGTCTCGGGTGAGTTTGTCACAATTCTCCCCCATCAAAAGTTGACTAACAAGGTACCAGACCTCCACTTAGTCTGGACACGCGTCAGACGGGCTGGGTGAGCTCACATAGGTGGTCAATTTGATTTCCATTCTTGGCCACAGGGAAGGGTTGCTGTCAGTAGGAGTGGGACAGAGGTCATTGACTCTGTCTGGCCACCAGCGCTTCAGATGGGTGCTCTTTACCATTCCAGGGCTTGGTCTGTTGCTGGGGAGAGGGGCCGACTGCCCCAGTTCCCTGAAGCCGTGGAGACACCGTAGGTGCTAGGCAGAGGCCAGTGGCGCTCTGCCCTGTTGTCAGTGATTCAGTTGGAAGTAGAAGCTTCACTACATCAGCTTGTCGCTGGGGACAGGGGCCAACAGCCCTTGCTCCCCGGAACTTCACAACAGGACCTGCATTGACACTGGTCCCCTGTGCTGTATCCACATCTCTCACAACCTCCTTCCGTTTTCTTCTCCCCTGGCGGCCGGTATCTGTACCTCTCTTCTTCTGCTATCGGGACCTTGGATCCAGGTGGAGACCCTGTACTCAACAGTAGACAGTCTTTAGTTCAAGAAGGGCTGCAGCCAATAGCTGACAGTGGTTTCATTAACCCTTAAGCTAATCCACATAAACATATAGATCCCATAATAGTTTCCCCCCAAGGCAGACAGAAACAATAGATCAATGGGATACAGCCACAATAAACACATAACAACCTCCACCTGAAACAATCTAGCAATGGTCTATGAGACACTCACTATTCTAGCAGTCTGAAAGGTGGAATTATTTATCTTAATTTATTTACGGAGGGAGATTGTCCATAAATATTAATGTCTCAAGTGAAAGAGCCCCTTCATTCTTTCAACACAAACCACGCATACAGAACCCAGGATAACAGGAGTAAAACGAAATGCAGAGTCCGGTGTGGTTGTACTGGGAGTCTGGTTAGTACAGACCCGACTGGGCTTCTTGGTCCCCCTGTTCCCCTAATAGGCACAGGTTGACTTACACATAAGTGGGACGGGTTAGCTGAAAAATGGGTTTCCAGAGCTCTCTAAGGTAAGCTGTGTTTCACAGCCCCCCCTCCCCCCCACCCAAGGTGACTCCCATCACATTCCTTAACTGTCTGGGTGCAATTGATGGGAAGCATATCTGAATCCAAAAGCCAGTGGGTAGTGGGAGCAGATCTTTCAACTGCAACAAATATTTTTCTGTGGTTATTTTAAGGGTTGTAGATGTTGATTACCATTTCACCTATATTGACACTGGGGCTTTTGGAAGCAGTAGTGAATCAGCAATTTTTAATAATTATACACTTGCCAAGAGATTGTGTAATAACCAGCTAGATATTCCACCTAGCAGACTGCGGCCTGGAACCAGTCAGCCGACATACCCTTTTGTTTTTGTGAATATTTAACTTTTGCCTCACTCGTGCATGCAAGATGAGTGAGCGCGCATTTGGTATGTTAGCAAACAAATGTAAACTACACATAGCTATGCAATTGATCCCACAGAATGGGGTTTGAGATTGAGCCCATGAGAGTGCCACCATAGGAAACGGCTTCTCGTGGGGGCACTCACTGAAGGTGAGGAGGCAGGAGAGCCAGCAGGGGAATAGAGAATTGGAGGTTTTGGGGCCACGCTCTCTGTAATTCCACTGCACAAAGCAGGCTTTTTTTTAGATTGCATTTGGTTGTTCCTTACAGTTAGCAGCTTTATTATTCTTGCTAATTTTCTCCCAGCCTGGGAACAGCAATTTCATGCCAGATTTGTGTCCATATACAGATGATCTTGTAGATCATACAGTTCTGTGTGATCCTGCACATTAGCGCATCCACATCTAGCCATTCTGCTTGCTGCAGTTTGTGGAAGGCATGCAGCCCTGCTTACTGTCCACACTGGCTTTGCAGCACACATATCACAGCAGCTTCTCTCTCATCACTACCTGTCTGTCTTGCCTGGGGACAGATGCACAGCAGAATTGCCTAATTTCTGCTCTGGAGATGTGACATCACATGTTTTGCAGTGTGGTTTTGGTGCATTTGTGGTAAAAAAAAGTAGGACATGCTTCTGCATTTATGTGAACTACTTCCATTTCAAAGGGTTCTTTCTACACACAGCTGTGCTGGCATACAGTGTTCACCGTGAGCCAGTGCATCTGGTGTGAATGGAGCCGTACCCTTCATCATGAAGGGGTTAATGCATTCTGTGCATTGAGGTAAAAAACACCCCACTACCTGTCTTACCCCTTATGCCTAAACACTTATCTAGCTTCATGTCACCATGCCAGTGCTGTCTCTAACTTTAGCACCGCTCCTTTCACTTTCTGTGCAGTGGAGTCATGGGATCCTCCTTCTGTCAGTTAAATTCCTGTGTGGTGTGGATGGATTGTGGTCGTGGCTTACCAGAGCTGTGTGTGACTATGGACTCAGACATTTTTGTCTTCTTAGCACCGGTCGTGCTACAAGAGGCACCCAGAGGAGGTGACAGCGCCAGCAGGCAACTTGCCAGAAGAGGAGGAAAGCAACATTTCTGTGCAATATTGCACAGAGCTGGAAAGTATTACCTATTTTTTATTAAAAAAATTATAGCCTGTAGTATCGCCTTAATTTTCTCTGTGCTTTCCTTTGAAGCGCCACCCACTTCTTGCACATCACTTTCTCCCCCCCCCCCCCCCCGCTCAACGCTGACCGTGTTCACCCCAAATGCAGGGGGTTACCTTCCGCTCATTTCCTAGGCTTTGCCTTCACTGATAATAAAATATTGAATTACCAGCACAAATGAATTACAAGACAATCCATTTTTCAAGCCTTATCTGTCACATAACGGGGGCAGTAGAGAAAGATAGATGAACAGGATTTACTGCATGTTATATAGATATTATATGGAGATGCAGTGCTGAATGAAATAGTCAAACTCAAAGTTTATATTGCTAACTACTAATGATTTTGAACTGATGGAGGTTTGATTGGCAGACGTATAATTGACATATGAATTATTGAAATCTTTATCACATTTTCCTACGAATCATTCAGTATAGACGCTTGAGATGTGGGCCTTCGACATTTAGCTATATTTCTGTATTCATAGGTTTTTGAAGTTATATACAAACAGGAGATGGGTAAAATGCATATTGAATATTAATATAAATGATCTCTTAGCTCTGTAGCTCGGTATCGCACTCTGATCTCTGACCGCCTGCTACTAGTTTGAATTATTTATCCGTTCTTTGAAGAGTTTCTTCCTATAACATCTTGCATACTCAGCTTGTTAGGGAAAGGTTATCCAAGGGTCCAAAGGGCCATATTTGTCGTTGCCTTTGAAGCACTGTAATCTGTTAACTAGGAGCAGAATACTGTACTTTTGTCCAATTAGCTGAATATGCAGAGATAATCCATGCATACATGCTTCTTTATATAGTCATGCATGATTAGTTATTTCTAGCAGGAACAACCATGCTGGTTTGAGGCATTATAACAACAGTGAGATCTGGTTTATATGACAACTGTGGTAATGAAAAAAAAATATAGAAAGCGACATTTTTAGAGAAGAATTTTGTGGTTGCTTTGAATGTCTCCCTAGTTAGGGACCCAACCAGTATGAGTTTTTGGATCAAGCTCCTGCTGTTATACTGACTTGTCAAACAAGCTGGGAAGCAGTAACTCATTTATTTTGATCATTACAATGTTCTTTTTAAAGATGCAGGGAAATCAAACATTAAAGCAAGCCTGTGGGTTCACTTTACCTTGTAAAGGGACACAGGGTCTTAGAACAAGCGCCTTGAAAAACTTGAAGACCTCCAAAGGTACCAGAGTACTCTAAAAAAAAGTCCATATTCCAATATATTATGATATTCAAATAAAAACAAGATAAGATTTGGTCACGCTGTTGGCTGGAGAGGTAACATACTGCATTTGGTGGCTACTAAAAAGGTATCGGTGGGGGGATGCAGGTGGCAACTCTGGTTTTCATTTACAGCAAGCTGGAATTAGGGGATTTACCAGTTGTCCACAGTAGTAATTTGCAGATATCTGCAGGTATTTAAACTAAAATTGTAAGGCTTAGCTTTGAAGGCAGCCTTTCTAAAGGCAATTTAAAATGGTATTAAACTCAAAAGCAAACATTTATTATATTACTAATTCTTGAATGTAATTGCTACATTTGGTTTTTTTTTGGCTTTTTTTCCTTCGTTTTCATCTAGTGATCGGGTCAGTATACCTGTTGTTTTTCATATGTATCAGTTAAGAGTATTGAGACAAACCATTTACCACTGACAGGGGTGTTTACAATGATAAGCTTTAATTCATGTGTAGCACTAGCCCCCGAAGGAGCTGCTGGTTCTATTTGGGCTTATTGTTACCTCACCTGCTCTCCTCTCTGTCACAAGGGTCCTGTTGGAAAGTAGCCCAAATGATGTTAAATCCGACACTTAGTTCTTTTTTTAACATTTATTCAGGTATAAGCACAAAAGTCTTTCAATAGAGGATCAAAGGATAAAGGGGGATTTCAGGCACATAGTAATTGCGGGTTAGAGGTATTCGTCAGATCCAGAGAACAAACAGCTCCACAGACTGGATCCAGCAACCATCGGATAGGCCCCTCTCACTTGACCTAGCAGCCGATGAGATTCTCAACAAAGTCTCTGCCACAGACTTGTCAATTGAACTTAGAAATCTTGAGATATTTAAAGAACTACCATACAGTACCAGTTTCTATCAGCCGACCCGGCGATACTGTATGGATATTGATCTGGGTTGCGTCAACTGAGTTTCCAGGCTCCTCCAGAGACACCAGCCTTGCGCTCTGTCCTGTATTAGAAAAGTCCTCCCCTGGATCCTCCAGTTTTCTTGGCCCCTCCCCGCAGGCGAGACAGCACCGGACCACCCCTGGATCAGTAGGCCCCAAGACTTTTCTGGGCCTACCCTCTCACTTGCAGAGCCTCTGGCCAGCCAGCCCCGTGGCGCAGGTCCACGCGACACAGACCCCAGGCCAGGAGGGTCATGAGGTCGGATACTGGACCCCGGAAATCTAACCACCAAAAATGGTGTTGGTACCTTAAATACCCTCTCTCAGAATGCACAGCAGGGAAACCACTCCCACTGAGCTATTTCTGAGCAAGAGGTGGTTTTCAATACATCCAGCCTGCCGCATTTCCACACTTACCTGCGGTGACAGCAATACCTATGGTCAAGTGAGAACCAGTGCAACCCAGCTGGACTGGCACAGAAACCAGAACTTTTAGGAAAAAATCAGCCTGAGCCAGCTCCAGCTTCAGACAACTAAATTTGAAAAATAATAGCGTCTGCCCATTAGGAGCAGGGCGCTATGCATGTAAAACCTTTATCACAAAAATAAAAAATAAAGTTTGCTGGAACTGCAGTGTGAACTGGAATTTGCCTTCAATTTGTTAGAGTATCTAAATTTGTTGTCCCCTCCCCCCAAACTGATAATGCTGTTGTCTAAAAGTGTCCCCTGTGGTTCATTCTTCTAGAGCAGGGGCACACTAACACAGGAGGTGTGTTACTGGCTGGATCATCAGCAGAAAACATAGGAAAATTCCTAAAAAAAAAAGAAAACAAATTCAGCCACCACATCCAAGGATTGGTATGCTGCAATTTAATAAATGTTATAAATATTTGCTTTTGGGTTTCATTTTTAAGCCATTAAAAAAAAAAAAAAAAAAAAAAAACAGAATGCATACCTACCAACTGTCCTGGATTCTAAGGGATCTACCAAGATTTTGATACAAATCCTGCAGTCCATGATTCTACTGTGCTACTCTGCACAGCAGGTGTAGGGCATCAAAAATGAGAGCCAAAATCAATTTTTCAGCAGTTTGTAAATCAGATAGCCCTTTCCTGATTGGCTGCAGGTCCAGAACTGAATGTTTATAAGTCAAAATGAGGGAGCGCACTTACTAAACTGCTGAACAGCTATTGATTAACACTGCTGCAGACAAAGGACCCTGCAAGCCTGGTCAGAAGGTCAAGAACTAGGAAGGAGGCACAGAAAGTAGGGACAGCAAAGAGGGAATGGAGCACAGCTTTACACACTTCACACCAAATGTTGACTATTAACAAGAGTGTTCCTCAGTCCCTGCCTGTATCTTTGTGTACACATGTAGTAGGACATACACTGTATTCTGTCACTCTGGATCAATGTGTACAACACACATAGCAGGACCAGGGCCAGTGCTACCACCATGCAAACTAGGCATATGCATAGGGCGCACTGCCACCTAGGGTGAAGCCACGGCATGTCCTAACAAGACAGTGTTTTTTTTTTTACTAAAGATCCACTAAATCCACTAAAAGATTTACTAAAAATCCACTTTGCACTGCAAGTGCACTTGGAAATAAAGTCGCTGTAGATCTGAGGGGGACATGCAAGGAAAATTTTAAAAAAGCATTTTAGCTTGCACAGGATTGGATGATAAAATCAGCAGAGCTTCCACCCCTTAGCCCCTGTACACACGGTCGGACATTCTGCCAACCAAATCCGTCGGATTTTGTCCGACGGATTTTGCCCGACGGATTGTGTCCGAAACTGTTGCATACACACGGTCGGACCAAGTTGTCTGATTTTGCGGTTGCCAAGAACGCGGTGACGTAAGCCATGTACGGCGGGACTAGAAAAGGGAAGTTCAGCACCATGTCCGGCACCCTTTGGGCTCCTTCTGCTGATCTCGTGTCTATCGCGTGTTAGTAGACGTTTGGTGAGAGACGATTCGCGCTTTTCAGATTTGTGATTCAGATCGCTACCGCTCTTCAGTTTGTGCCTGTCTTTGCGTATCTGATAATCAGTGCGTGCAGTCAGTAAGTATTTGTTTCTCATTGTGGACTATATCTTGGTATAGTACGCTTTGAAAGGCATTTTTTATTGTCTGCTTGCTTCTGCTATTCAGGTCGTTCTTTCAGGCCTTTCTGTTTATCGGTGCTTTCTGGTGTCCGTTCTGACCAGCCGACCGTTTTCAAACCATGTTTCGTCTACATACTCGTCGTACAGTTGCTGTGCTGTGCAGGGGCTTCGTGTTGGGGTTCTTACTCTCACACAAGCCCGGTCCATGAACAGGGAGGGGAGGCGTTTGTGGACCAAGAATTGGTTGCGCCAGCGTCACCAGTTCTCGCACATGCCTTTGCTCCGTGAGATCCGCGAGAATAATCCTGATCATTTTAGGAATTTTCTCAGGATGACGGACCCCGTTTTTCACTGTCTGCTGGCTTTGCTGACCCCTTATATCAGTAGGCAGGATACCTGCATGTGGCAAGCCATCACTCCGGAGCAGAGGCTCATTGCCACGTTGCGCTACTTGGCGACAGGTAGAAGTCTTCAGGACCTCAAGTTCTCTACAGGCATCTCCCCCCAGGCTCTGGGGATCATTATTCCAGAGACCTGTTCTGCCATCATTCAGGTCCTGCAGAAGAACTATATTATGCTAAGTTTTATCCTTAAACATCACATTCTATGTATTTCATGATTGCTAATGTCTTGCATTTCTTTCCTCATTCCCTAATTACCATCATTGCAATATGCTCTAATTCATATACTCTGCCCCTTTGTCCTCATGCATATTTGCCTCACTAACTTCCCCACCATGCTCTTCTTGGCCCATAAAACTATAGTCTAGTCACTTACCAATGTCTTTTGGCAGCTCCATAGTATTGCTTTCCCCTAAACACCAACAAATGTGATGTGTGTGCTTCAATTCATGCAAAGTAACCCTTTTTTATTTTTGGAGTTGTGCCAAACTCATTAGTAACCCCCCTCCCCCCAACTGCTACCTCAGCTGATAGCAATCCTCTATCTGATGACTTGACCCAACCCAATACACACTATACCTACCTTTTTCATGATCACATTTATGGACGAATTCACCAAAGCATGTAGTGCAAGGACCTGCCTCAATACTTTCAAATGCTATTTTTATTTTTTTAACGCATTAATTTTCTTGCTATGTACTAGCAGAATGTCAAAATGTGCTTCCATTTTGTTATTATGACACTTCTTACCTGTCCGGTGGGCTGCCAATAGTGTAAGTAAGGAGGGGCTTCCCAAAGTATCACACATTATTTAGGCATTCAGCTCTCAATCAAGTGGAGAGGGTTACCTGTCCTAAACATCCCCCTTCATTTTTTATCAAGGGCCCATCATATGGGGGTGGGGGGGTGGGGGGGGGGGTGATGACTCTCATAAGGGGACCTTATACTTTAGGCTTTAAATACTCAATATTAAATACTTAAATAATGTTATAAGAATTTTTACCAAAAATGTGGGTGTCTAATCTGCTTGCAATGTTGATTTGTCAAATTACTAATTTTTGTTCTTGTTTCACTACACAGTGTCCTTCAACGCCACAGGAAGTGCAGACTGTGGCCTCCCACTTTGCCAGTTTTTTTTAAGTTGTGCCTTTTCCACCAACAGTGCAAACTCAAGTTCAGAGCGAGATGAGGGGACAGTCTCTTCTTCAGATAATGTTATTATGTTGTGGGTCTGCTACACACACACCTTGTTTTTGTTAACTAATGTATGTAGTGAATTACTGACCAAAATCGTGCTCATTTTCAGCACCATGGCAGGAAAATGGCATGATTGTCCAAATTTACACCTCACTGTGGGTGTTTTTTACTAAAGGCACATCCACTATGCACTACAAGTGCACTGCAAAAGTACACCTGAAACTGCACTTGGAGTGCAAAGTGGAGTTGCCTTTAGTAAATCACACTCCTTCTCAGCACAAACTAAAATTTGACTACAGATACATTTTATGCACAATGAAAAAGGAAGCCACACATTGTTGAGAATTCAACTTTTTAATACAAGCACATTCACATGTGCGTTTTGAAAAGGTTTTTACAACAAACCAAGAGATTTTGTGTATCCAAAACAGAGTTTAATCAGATTTTTTTTCCTTGTTGTTTTTGTGTAAACAGGCATGTATCAAACCGTAAAATACAGAACACAGGAACTTACAAAGTTCAACTTTGAAAAGTGAAGACAATATCAGACATGAGTATGTACAAACTGGGCTGATATTGCCTTCATCACATGGGGTGTCACCCCTGAAAAAAACAAATTTGGAAGATGCACACAGTGTGTCAACATGTGCTATATCCCATCATGGGGGTTTAAAGTACATGCTTTGGGGCTGCAACCCCTTCATCTCAGACACTTTCCACAAAACACGTACATTGATCCCCCATGATGGGAGATAGCGCATGTTTACACACTCTGTGCATCTTCCAAATTTGGAATTTCGAAAAATACAACATTTTGTTTTTAAAATAGCAAAAATAAAACCCTATCTAGTTTTTGTTGTTTCACACTCTCCCCAAAACATATACGGTGATATACACTAATGAGCTTACCGGAAGCTGTGTTCTCTGACACTCACCTGTTGTGGTGACAATTTGTCCAACCTCCACAATCTCTCCTTCCTCCTCCTCCTCCTGCTCCTGCTCCTCTGTTTCTGCTTTTTGAAGTTGCCCTTCTTTGGGAGGGGTGTGGTCCCTGGTGTCCTCATACTTGCCGAGTCTTCTCTCCCCTATGAGAATGTAAACAAAGATTAATTAGCACACAGAGGGCCAAAATAGGAATCAGAAACATTGCTTGAAAGTGTTGTACAATTGTGTTTTTGGGCCGAGTTACAAGGTTAGAACATTATTGGACATTATTGGGGACACTTTGTTAAGCTGGAATACTTCCCTGCAGAACGATGTTTCATACGAACGAACGAAACCATGAACTTGAAAGTGGCCATTTTAAAATGCACAATATGAAATCAAAGCACATGGAGCAGTATGCAAGCAAGAATAATCATATGAACTACTTACTTTTTTTAAGAACACGCTTGATCCTTAGGTACTGCTCGTGCTCCCTCAGTTTCAGGTCTGACCAGTGTTTTCTCAGTTGATCCTTGGATCGGTGTACCCCAAAATTCTTATGAAGACTCTTCACAACTTTATTCATGATCTTGGCCTTTCTGATATTTGGGTTTGGGTAAGGTCCATACTTCCCATCATAGTCGGTCCTGTTCAATATGTCCACCATCTCCAACATCTCTCCAAAAGACATATTTGAGGCCTTAAATCTTGTCTTCCTGGATCGGACGTTTCAGGCTCCGGGCTTTTCTCACCCTCCTCCTCGTTAGTGGAACTATTATTAGTGCGCACCTGCATTCTCTCCGCCATGTGCTCTCCCCACTGCGCCAGAAGCGAAGGGGCGGGGAATAGTCTGGAAAGAAAGTCAGGGGCGGGCGGAGTTTCACGCATGCGCACTGTATATAAAATGCAACACGCGTGTATCGTCCGTGCGATCTGGGAAGAGAGTGAGGCGCGGACGCGACGAACGTGGAAACGAAGGTAACATTTTTAACTTGGTGCTTCACTAGACTAGACTGCTTCTATCTAGGCCGATGTTGGGACAAGATTAGGAGGGTTTTTAATGGCATTATTAGTTTTTGAGGGTTTGTCTTGTGTTGTGTCTTGCAGACAATATGGATCCTTTCACAAATGAAAACTTTATGGAGCTATTCATAGAACTGTACATGGAGATGGCCTGCCTGTGGCAGTTCCACAACAAGTTTTATACTGACAGAACAAAGAGGAACGCAGCACTGGAGAAACTGCTTGCTTTGTTGCGGATCATGGTCCCCATGGCAGACATGGCCTATCTGAATCGGAAAATTGGGGCCATGAAGCTTACATATCTTAGGGAGAGAAAGAAGCACCTTAAGTCCTTGAGAGCAGGAGATCCAGATGCTGTTTTTTACCCCAGGATGGTTCACTTTGACAGGCTGCATTTTCTGGTAGACCAAGGGGTACCCAGGCCACCACTCAGGCCACCACTCTCCAGGCTTCTTTCAAGGCATCCTTCACCCCCAGCTGAGGCTTCTGATGTCCAACCTGGGCCTTCCAGGCAGCAATATGTGGTGGGGCCCAGCTTGAGACAGGTATTGCATTGTTGAACATATTTCTTGTGTTACATTTAATGATGTTAAATAGATGTTCTTATTGATCAGTAAGTTGTGATTTCTCAAAGTGGTTTACATATCAAGAGACAGTAGTGACCAAAAATGATTGGGACGGGAAAGAAAAATGCTGGGCTCAGAATGATAGTCTGTTCTATTTGGTAACATTCAATTTGCAAAAGCCAGGAGCACAAAATGGTGTGATTGATGATCAAAAAACTAAAACTATGTCCCCTTTTCATACACAGGAAGACCTCAGTCGGGGGGAGGCTGTGGCAAGTGGCAGCCAGGAGGTCGACCAACGCCCTCCTCCTCCTGCCCCAACTACAGGAGCCCAGCCACAGCCTGGAAGGATGCCTGGTGGGAAGTGCCGAAGGAAGACGAGAGAGTGATGGCCTGGGTTGAGTCTGGTCTGGCAGAAGATGCAGCCTCTTGAAGATCCACATCCTGGGGACAGAAATGGCATCTGAATTTCCTGCTCTCTAGGACTTCGGGACCAGACTTCTCTCCCTGAGATATCTACTCCTCAGGCCACCAATTTTTTCAATTAGAATTTGTTCATGTCTGCATTGGGGGCCAAAGGCTGCACCAAAGTAAGAAGTTTCTCCAGTGCTGCGTTCCTATTTTTAGTTTCTAGCGACCAAAATAAAGTTTTTTTTTGTTTGATGAAATACTTGTGTAATGTGTTTTCCTTCCAAAAGTACAGTTTATTTGTGAGCAGGCAGGTACATTTCAAAAATACAAAGTGAAATAAATAACAAGGGGTACCAACACTAAACAACCTCCTGTAGATTAAAAAAGAAAAACAAAATATCAAAAATAGAATAATGTTGTTGTTGTAAGTTTACACACAAAAAAAACACAAAAAAAGAGAAATGAGCAAACTGTCTTTAAATGAGATTTTTAGGGAATCCCCAAAAAAACATACAAAAAAGAAAAAAACAAATCAAAAATTGTGTAGATGTGACGCAAACTAAAATTGTATTGCTGAAATGGTTAAAAAAGAGTAACGAAATCCGTTCGGGAGAAGTGTGTGTACACAGTGGTGTAGTGGTTAGCACTCTCACCTAGCAGTAAGAAGGGTCGCTGGTTCAAATCCCAACCACGACACTACCTGCCTGGAGTTTGCATGTTCTCCCTGTGCCAGCGTGGGTTTCCTCCGGATACTCCGGTTTCTTCCCACAATCCAAAGACATGCAGGTAGGTTAATTGGCTTCTGTCCAAAAATTGGCCCTAGCATATGAATGGGGACCTTGGATTGTGGGCTCCTTGAGGGTAGGGACCAATGTGAGTGTGTAACATACAGGGATAGGGACAATTGTAGACACTCACTCAGGCTGAACTGGATGGACTGGTGTCTTTATTCAACCTTACTAACTATGAAACTATGAAACTATGAAACTATGAGCATCAAAAGAAGTTTGTTCTTGCAGCATTGTAAAGAACAAGAGAATGCGCTTGATGAAAGAATTTTTAACATTGCAGCGTGACGAATTGACGAATGTGCTATATCGCTTACGAGCAGTAGTTTTACCTGAACGAGCGCTTCCGTGTCGGAATTTGAATGTGAGCATGCGTGGCACCTTATTCGTCGGAGTAGGCTACACATGATAGGAGTATGTCCGACCTGCCCAGTTGGTCGGGAAATATTTCCAACATGTTGGAACATTGGGTCCGACGGATATTCCGACGGAATCAGTCCGATGCATACCACACACAGTCGGATTATCCGACAACACGGTCCGATAGGACACATTCCGATGGATTCTCCGACCGTGTGTACAAGGGCTTAGATTTAGAGCGACTGCACTTCCAAGTGCACTTGCAGAGCAAAGTGGATTTGCCTTTCGTAAATAACCCCCAGTGGCATGTACAGAAACCAATAACCTGCTGCTGAATGCTGGCTTCTCCTCCTCTCCCTCCTGCAGGCATTTAGCGGCTACAGAGAAATGGAGGCGATCGATTTCTCCATACGCCACCCCTCCTATCCAGGTCCTGCTGCCCCGCTGTGATCTCCTGGCCCTACAGCTTTCTCTCTTCTGGCCCCCGCTGTTTCATGTCTCCTGGCCCTGATGTTTCCTCTATCCCAGCCCCCTCACCCCCCCCCCCCCCACAGCTTTTCCCTTTTCTCCTCTCCTGCCGGCTGCTGCAGGGGATCTGTCAGGATGGAGAGAAGGGAAGGGGATGGTAAGTGTGTCATGTACCGGCCCCTTCCTTGTATGAAATGACAGAGTCAGTGATCTGTACCGATCACTGACCCTGTTTTTTGTTTTGGTTTTTCATTCTTAACTGAGAAGATTATAAAGAACGGCAGTTCCTTGCAATTTTGTTGTGCCACGTCCGGTAATTGGTGGTGGACTTTGAAGGCACTTACAAAAAATGAAAAGTAAATAAGAAACAAAATGTATTGATTAAACTATCATAAAAACATTACATAAAGAGACAACTTGAACAACATGGTTATCAATGGTGTAAAGTGCAGTAAGCTGTAAAGCTTGTCACCATACGCATTTCAGAGCGCAGAATGTCTCCTTCCTCAGGGGTACATATATAGCAAAAGCACATTTCTATTAAAAAAACACAAATAACAAAATATTAGGACATGCAAATAATTGTATACATTAATAATCATTATGAAAATCTCTGTATAGTGTACTTACAAATCAAAAAGAAGTGTTACATAGATATTCCATGCTGTTTATAATTAAAAGCAACGAGACAGATCGTTTTAAGTAAAATTAAGTAAAAATAAAAAATAAAAATAAAATGAAATAAAATATAAAATAATAATAAAAATAAATATTGATAATTGTAATGTAGGGGTATATGTAAAATAGAAAAAATATACATTGTCCCATAAAAATGATCAATTAATAATTCAATTCCATATAGTAATAATTTGTAGTATTAGCATATAAAATACATAAAACAATAACCGAAAATAAAATATGCAGCTTGGTGTAAATTTCACCATAATGACAAAAAAAATGGATATTTATATTCAAGCTAAGTATGAATTTGAGCATGCACAGGTACATAAATTTAATATATATTTACAGATGCAAAGGTACATCCAAGTAAAGTGGGTAACCAGATTGCAGGTAGCTATGGGTGAATCAATAGGTGAATGAAAATGATTTTCACCTTAAGGATAGAGAGCTCAGGAAATCATCTGACTGTCCGTCTGGCGTTCCACAAGCAAGTGCTGTGGAATACTGGGCGGACATGAAATTGGTTAATAAATACCCTCTCTCTCCAATCAGCTCCAAAAGTAATTGCAGTATTTTTTTTTTGTCATTATTGTGAAATTTACACCAAGCTGCATATTTTATTTTTGGCTATTGTTTTACATATTTATATGCTAATACTACAAATTATTACTATGTATGCAATTTAATTAATAATTGATAATTTTTATGGGACAATGTATATTTTTTTCTATTTTACATATACCCCTACATTACAATTATTAATATTTATTTTTATTTATTAGTTTATATTTTATATTTTATTTTTATTTTCTATTTTTCATTTTACTTAATTTTATTTTATTCCCCATTTTTATTTTTACTTTCATTTTATTTTATTTATGTTTATTTGTATTTTTCATTATTTTCTTCTCTATAGCTGCTATTAGGCACTTGTGCCTTGGAGCCCATATCAAACCGCATATTATACTCCTATTACTGCCACAGGTACATATATGTTAATATTATATTATATGTATAAATTGATTCTAAACAACTTATTAGATACTACATTAATGAGTTCTTAAATGTATTTAGTCACTTTTTAAATTCACCCCTCTTAAAAGATTTATTCATACTCCTGTTTTTACAGGGCCGAGTGCTACCTTGCCCCAGTGTTTCTCTCAGCCTACTCAGGGGGTTTTGGGATATTAGGGGCATTGCTGTCAATTTGTAGTAAATACATCTGCAAGCTATTCTTGATATCATCTATTTTTGGGAGCCTGGGAGATTAGGAGATCACTCGCAATGTCTGATCTGTCTCGTTGCTTTTAATTATAAACAGCATGGAATATCTATGTAACACTTCTTTTTTATTTGTAAGTACACTATACAGAGATTTTTCATAATGATCATTAATGTATACAATTATTTTCATGTCCTAATATTTTGTTATTTGTGTTTTTTTAATAGAAATGTGCTTTTGCTATATATGTACCCCTGAGGAAGGAGACTTTCGGCGCTCTGAAACGTGTAGGGTGACAAGCTTTACAGTTTACTGCACTTTACACCATTGAGAACCATGTTGTTCAAGTTGTCTCTTTATATAATGTTTTTATGATAGTTTAATTAATACATTTTGTTTCTTATTTACATTTTTTATTTTTTGTATGTGCCTTCAAAGTCCACCATTGGGGATTCCCTTTTGCTAGTTCATTCTTAACTGAGGTATAGTAAACTGTGTTAACTATGCCTCCGTTTATGCATGAATGGGAAGACTCTGTGCAGACTTATTCCTGTTCACTCATTCTGTGCTGCTGAGGCTCCAGAGATGGCGACTGAGGGCTGTGTCCTCAATCTCTTTTCTCTATATCAAAGGTGGAACATCAGAGGTCTGTTTAGACCGCTGATATCCCACCAAAGACCTCCAATGGGGGTTCTAAACAAATTTTTTTAAATTAAATTTGAAAATTTTAAATAAATTAAATGTTAAAATATAATTAAAAAATAAAATAAAAGTAAACAACTACTTACACCAATGAAGTGAAGCAGGCAAAATATAACTAAAAGAAATAAAAAAAACAGTATTTGTCACTATTTCTAATTTGTTTAAAAAAAAAAAAACTCAGGCTAAAATACCCAGGCCTTTGTTTAGGCTGTCTGGGCCTGCTTCCCACTGCCCCCAATATTCCTCACACACTGCAAATGTTATGCATAGCGCTACATGTTGCAGGATTGGATGATGATAGCTGGTGAAATTTAGCAGTTTCTTGTTTTGTTTTAATATTTTCTACAATTTTTTTTTTTTTAATCTTTTTTTTTTGGGGGGGGGGGGGAGGGGGGTAAATAGCTGGTCTTGCCTAGGGTGAAAAATTGTCTAGCTCCGGCTTTGAGCAGGACATAGATCAACTGTGAGTTTCTCCGGATTAGCAGTGGGTATAGGATTGTATATATAGAATTGCATAGTGTGTGTATGTGTATATAAATATAAATATGAATATATTATTATTTTTTATTTATTTTTTCTTCTACTGGTTGATCTAGATCAGGGATCTCCAAACTATGGCCCTCCAGCTGTTGTAGTCTAACTATGTAGCTATGTAACTATGACATACATTGTACTCTGTCACTCTGGATCTGTGTGTGGACAACTGCAGACTGTTTAGACTTAAAGCAGAACTAATGTCAGGATCACTAACCCCTATGCCAACGCTGTGACCCCCATGAGGTTCCCTCACCAGAGCTGGCAACTTCTCCCAGGCCTCTTCCAGTTGCTGGTCTTCAGCCATCTTGATTGGCAGGCATGGGAGTCATTCATCTTGGCTATGAGCTGAGCCTGGCTAGAACTGAGCTGCACATGCTCATGGGTTACGTTCTATTGTTGCACATTGCAGTACTTTAACTAAATAAATCTAGCTAATGGTTTACTGTTTAATCTATAAACTGAATGAGCACATGCATTTGTTAGCAACTATTGTATTTTTCAGCCATTCTGTTTCCTCTTTGTCTTGGCTTTTACACTTTATTTTCTCATTTCATTGTATTAAGCCATTTAGCAATAAAGATGCAGGGGCAGTGTTAGTGCCCTCAGCAGAGGTCTTGCAGCTGCATTATGTTGAAACTGGCTATAATAAGCTGCCTTTTCTGTGTCTCACACTGACTAGCTTTGAAAAATATAGATATTGATAGAGTCATTTCAGTCTTAGCTTTGCTCTAGGGTGCTGAGTGAGTCACTGAAAGTGGGCTAATACTGGAAATTAGAAAGGAGTCAAGCAGAGATCGGAAACAACAAATGTAAACATAGCGTATTGAATTGTACAATTCTGCCATCTGATCTTTAACACTGTGGAGGGTTAGAATAAATAACAAATCCCTTGCCTACGATAATCAATATCTGCTTCCAAATGTATTGTTTGTTTTAATTTTGAACTTTCAATTAGTGTCATTCATTGACAAAATGATTATTTACATATTAAAAAACAAAAGTGTGTTGCAAATAAACTTTTTTTATCATTTTCAACCTTTCAATCTAATTAAATTTTTTGCTTAGCTTTTCAAAGTAAAATGCAAGAAAAGTGTCAATAAGTGTCCATTGACAACAGCGGGGTAGTGGACTATCATTAAAATTCACATGTCGTTCATTAAAATCAATAGGGTAGAGGTCAGCCTTTCCAAATTATAGTTATTTTTACCAATATAAATTCCTTATTTGCCTTAAATAAAAAAAACTGCTGTTCCTGAGCTACCAGTCTAGGTAGCCTAAATCACATGGACTATGGTTACCAGTTATTACAGACTAAATATAATCTATCTTTAGTCAGACAGACCCTGTCTGATAGACTTTGAGTAAAATAAGCGAACCAAAAAAAACTGTGAAAAAGGTTCATACAGACATAACGGTCTGTTCGCCCGATTCGGTTGAGCGTGCATTGATCTGAAAAGCATCCGAATGCTAGAAATAAAAATGACTTGATGCCTTATCATAGCTCACTCTTTGCACTGCTTTACTGAACCCATAACAGTGTTTGAGGCTTGATGTACGATCTATCGTTATAGCAGTGGATGCCTGCTTTGGGAAAGTCAGGGACAGAGATCACTATGTTCAGAGTCATTGCGGTTAAGAATAAGATAGTAGTAATGTGAGTTGGCCCATAATTTCATTTTTTTTTTACATCTGTAATAAACAAGTTTTAACTTTATCTTCTATATCTGTTTATCAATTTATCTGAGTCATACTTATACCTATTATAAATTTTGCCATCATGACAATTTTAAAATTGAAGAGCATCAACAACTAGCCTATCTATCCAGATTTATAGCATTATAAAATATTCTGGACAAAAGAATAAAGACGTCTATATACAAGGAAAACAGAGCAAATCACTAGTTTCTATTGATTACACTCCAGCTCTGGCTGAGGCTCATTTGTACTTTGCCCATTTATTCTTGCAATTTACTTGATGCAGTCATATACATTTGAAATATACCTTTTGAAAAATAGTAAATTTTTTATAACTAAAATATAATCCAGTTTTCCTCCATGTCTCAGAAACCAGGCCAGTACAAAAAGCAGCGTAATTGTTCCAGGAGGGTCACTGCACCAAAAATACCAATTTCTTACACAGCAACCATCTGCTGAGAACACTGTCAGATCAACTGAAACAAGAGTTGAGGATAGGTCAATGTGGTCATAGGGATTATGTTATTCAGCATGTTTTCAAAATTGGAAACTATAAAGTAATAGCACAAACCAGGCTTTCCCTATGATTTGTTAGCGAGATCATTTTGTGGATTTGTTATGGAGGTATCTTACACAACAGTCAAAATGACAGATCATGGAATGATAACCTAAAGGTAAACTCCAGGCTCACAGCTTAATCAACTACTGAAAAGCACATATGAAAATGGTCTTATCTGCCAAAAGATTTGTAATCCTTTCAAGTCCATTTTGTGACTCTTCTACCAGACAGCATAGCCAGGAGAGTCACAGCACGTTCTCGTCTTCCTGCCATCTGAGGAATGAAGAAGTATAAAGATCTCACTTCATTCACATCACCATGCATCAAAGCTTCAATCGCCCCCAAGTCCTACCCCCACCTCTACCAGTTTTAGGCACTGCTGGGATGATAGGAAGCTAATGTCATAACAGTTTCAAAAATAACCAAATAAAATGTGCAACAGCACTAGAAATTAAAGCTGCATGCATGCTCGAAAAACTTTTTGATATTAGAAAGTGAAAACGAGCTGCATTTAGTCTAATGCCGCATACACACGATCAGAATTTCGGCCAGCAAAAGACCAATGAGAGCTTTTCACAGGAAAATGCGACCGTGTGTATGCTCCATTGGAATTTAGCTGGCTGAATTCCTGCCAGCTAAAATTTGAGAGCATGTTCTCAAAAACTCACACATGCTCAGATTCAACTACAAGATGGATGCTATTGGCTACTGGGTATTGAACTTCCTTTTTCTAGTCCTGTCGTACGCGTTGTACGTCACTGCATTCTTGACTGTCGGAATTTGGTGTGACCGTGTGTATGCATGACAGCTTGAGTGAAATCCCATCGGAATTCAGTCGGGAAAACCATCAGAGCTTTTTTCAACCAAAATTCCGATTGTGTGCGCGGCATAATATTTGGAAATACAATGTATTCCAAATTATGTGAAGTTATATCATCAGTTTGACAATATTATACCCACCTGGTAAGGAATAACATAAACCAATTGCAAAAAAAATTTACTGTAACATGTGATCAATGTTACAAAATAAATAATTAGACAAATTAATTAAATAGACATATAATATACATAAAATTAATTAAAATTCCTAAATTTGTGATAGATCCCAAAATCATGCAAAAAAGAACATTTAAAATATTTCAACCACTATGTGATGAGTTAGGGTCCTTTCACACGGGGCGGATCAGTGATGATCCGCCCCGTGGATATCCGTTTGCACAGCGGGGATCACCGGAGCGATCTCTGCTGAGCAGGGAGATGACAGGTCTGTCTCTGCACACTGGGCAGGGATGGACATGTCACAGCACCGCTCTCCCCTATGGGAGATCGGATGACGATGGACCACAGTGTCTGTCATCATCCGATCCGATGACGGATGGAAAAATAGCTTTTTCCTCCGTCACACTTTTTCGGATCGGAGCAGGTCAGATGTCAGCGGACATGTCACCGCTGACATCCGACGCTCCATAGAGCTCTATGGAGCATCCGTTCAGGTCCGCCTAAAAAACTGACAGGCAGATCTGAACGGATCCTCAGTGTGAAAGGGGCCTTATGCTTCAAGTGAAAAATCTCTACCATCCCTCAAAGGGCAAACGTTCACCTTCACAGTTGGCCCTCACTACAAAAGGCCAAACAAGCATGTTGTTGAGAACCAAAACACTTACCTGGCAAAACGAATGGTTGCCTTTAATCTCATCCAGTCTGCGTGTCTAGCCAACAGCGCTCAGAGGAACCACAAATCTCAGCCGCTCAAGCACATCAATGAAAAAAAACATCCAGGGATTATGTTAAGCATTCCCGATCAAAGAGACAAAAGCAGACATAGGGGATTATTTACTAAAGGCAAATCAACTGTGCACTACAAGTGCAGTCGCTGTAGACCTGAGGGGGACATGCAAGGAGAAAAAAAATGGCATTTTTGCTTGCACATGATTGGATGATAGAAATCAGCAGAGCTTCCCCTCATTTCAGATCTTCTTCTCAGATCTACAGCGAATGCACTTCCAAGTGCAATTGTAGTGCAAAGTGGATTTGCCTTTAGTAAATAAACCCCACGGTGCTCACTGCAATAAAAAGTTTTTATAAAAAGCAATAAATGCCCCCCCGTCCCAAAGCACCCACCCCCCCCCATGTTTAGGGCATGTCACCTGGCATGGTGGGGGGAGGGTGTTCACTCGCGCCCCCTTTTTCTCACCTGTGTGTTCAGATAAGGGTCTGGTATGGATCTTGGGGGGACCCCCACGCCATTTTTTTGGTGTAGGGGAATTCCCCTTGGGATCCATATCAGACAGAAGGGTCTGGTATCGTCTTGGGGAGGGAACCTACCGCAAAAAAAGTTTACATTTTGGTGGGGGTTATCAGCATACAGAATTTCAGCAAAAAAGTCGCACCGCAAGTTGGATCATCTTGACTTCTGGTGCACCATCTAATCAAATCAATGGGCTCCCATAAGTAACCATTGATTTTGAATAGAGGCAGAGAAACGCTGGTTGAGGCTTAATGTCGTGTATATAGCGTTAAGCCTTGTTAAACCGCGATTAACAACTTTTACCAGCATCTGGCATTTCTACAGCTCTAGCGCTGGAGCCTCAGAATGTGCTGGTGCTGGATTTTCTTGGAGCTTAAAAATGCCAATGCCTGTTACAGCTCAAAAACACCATGGTGTGTATAAGGCCATTGAATAACATGGAGTGGTGTTTTTAAGCTGCAAAAAAAGCTCAAAAATGCTGCTGTAACAACGTCCATGTGTATGAGGCCTAAGGGTTAAAGGGGTTGTAAACTCTCTACTACCGCTTTTACCTGCAGGTAAGCCTATAATAAGGTTTACCTGTAGGTACCATGAATATCTCCTAAACTTGCATAGTTTAGGAGATATTCACTGTATACACATGCGCACTGAAGAAAGGGCTCCCTCGTGCCCTTTCTTCAGTAGCTGTGCCATGACCGGTGGCTCCCACGCGCATGCCAATCACAGCAAACCTGGAAATAACTCCAGGAGACGTGTCGCCGGTCATAGTGGTTCAGGGACCGCTGCAACAGCTTCGATCTAAGGTAAGTTTTTCATAATGAGCTAGTATGCAATGCATACTAGCTCATTATGCCTTTGTCTTGCAGGTTGTTGTTTTTTTTTTTTTTGAGAGTGAGAGAGAGAGTTTTACAATCACTTTAAAGATATAAACACATGTCCTGAATAGGTATTTATTTCCTTTGGGATCATTTGTGGATTATCGAAGATGCTGTCGAGATTGTGAAGGATTTACTATCTCTATGCAACAGGCTGTTTTAGATACTGGCACAGAGAAATTTAATTTATTATTTATGAAGCAGTTCTGTATCTGCTATTGATATTTTGCTGCCTATGACTTTCTACATTATGTGTCTACTAGGGTGCTGCAGCAATTAGGAGATATTACATACTGTTGATAACCATCTTCGTTCAAAATAAGAACTGTGTTTTCACCTGTCACTGAAATCAGCTCCTTCTTTAATTTTTCTAGCCTGTCCTAGGCTCCAGAAAATTGGAACTTTCCTGTAACTAATTTGTTTACGATAAAAAGTGCATTCACACATAATAAACCATGTGTTGATATATAATAAACCATATAGTATAACAATTCCTTGCAAATATCCCCAAAAAATGTGTCCATGCAAAAAAAAAAATCAAAATCCTTGCAATATATTCTTATTTTAGCAAAAAGTGCCACGCTTTTAAAGTGCAGTGCATTTCATCACTCATCATGTCATCACCACCATCAATATGGAGAAGTCACCAGAGACGCGGGAGTCGGGACCCCTCAATTTGAGTGGGTCACAATGCACCTTATCCCCTGTGGGGATTACTCATCCAGAAAGCAGTCTACAAGGCACCTCCTGAATACCTAATCACAAACGAAACGTACATTGACATCTGAGTGTTCTGGAAATGCAGGAAAAACATGCCAAAATGCACATCCACTTGCCCAAAATGTGGCAAGCAGACGCGCATTTTGAGGTGCGAAAAATTCACCAAAACAAGCAGAAATAATTGTGGAAAGCTCTGCACCCAAAAAAGGTGCAAGAGTTTATTTGGTGTGTCTGTTGTGCATAGGTCAGGCCATTCAAATCAACGGGCTGCGAATGCGGCCTGACTCTGAACCACACTATGTTGGAAATATCACCCATGTAATCATGAGTAAGATTGTTGTCATTGCCCAATCATTAAAAAGAAATAATTTGCTTTACATTTTAACTTTAAATACATTCTTACATTGCAGCCCACCATATTGTTTAGTCCTTCACAGCCCCTTTGCCTCCTGCTACTCAGAGGTAAGAAAACATTGTTGTGTTTTTGAGACTTTATATGATGCAGTGACCTAAATAGGTCATGTACCTCCATCTCTATTTATGCGAACCATTGTATTCTCTTACAGCTACGTGCTTCATGTAAAGTCCCGACTTTTTGTCCTTTCCCTCTCCCTTTTTATTGCCATAAATAGAAATGGAGGCACATATTTAGGTCACTGCCTCATATAAAGTTTAAAAAACACAAAAATGTTTTCTTTCAATGATATTAGGGATGGAAGCACGCAGCTTTGCTCTATCATCTTACACTATATTGGCAATATGTACATTATGTACATATTTGGCTTTTCCCTCCTCCATTCCCCCCCCCCCCCCCCATATACTGCAGAGGATATGATCTTGGATAGGACCCTCAAAAGCCCATTTAATATATGTTATACACTATATGATTGGACATTGTCTGCATGCTGTGGTTGGCTGTTGGTGTTGACTTGGTAGTGGCTGTTAGCTGGTCTGGCTTCTGTTGTTTTAGTGGACTGTGATGTGCACCCAAGTTTTCCCTCCCCCCTCTTATCCCATCTCTCTAACGTGGGGTGGGCAGGTATCCTTGCGCTGCACATCAACGCCAGGCCTAGCGCACGCGCTGTGTCACTTTTGTGGCCCTGCTACGCTGGCGGTTTCCTTTTCCATCTACGTACTCCACGAGGGAAGTTTTGGCATTCACTGCTGGGCTGCCATGCCATCCAGATGGTGATGCCCTCTCCCCTCCTTTTGCACATGCGTGACGTTGGGATGTGCTTTGGCTGCATCCATGGGCGGCCCAGTATCTTTCTTTGGCTCTCTTTTGCATCACAAACCCCCTGGATCAGGTTTTTCATTAATTAAGAGTTCATTTTGTTGTTTGTTTTCCCCACTTGCCCATGGCCTTATTTGCAATTTTTCTTGTTTTACATAGCCCCAATGGTTGGCCTAGTACTTTCACTTACTAGTATCAGACCTCATGTACCTTACTATTATATTATATCCTTCATGTATTTCCCCTTTCACTAATGACACTATTAGTATACTTGCACCCTTGTTTACCTTACATTTTTATAGGGGTAGACTGTGCACCATGGTAATTGTATTATTTACTAATTTTCACAGAAGCCACTGAGATATTGCTCCTCCCAAACACCAGCATCTAGGAAGATCCGGACAGCTAAGATGCTTGTCCGCCCATGGTGTTGCTTTGTATTGCGGTCATGGATCACATTCCCACAGTTCCCGTAAATGATGTTCACGGTGGGCCTTCAGCTCCTTGTAATGCACCTCCCATACACAGCTATACTTTTTTCAAGTAATTTAATAGGGCTTGGTCCACCTGATTTCATGTAGTTGCTCCCTGATGGGTCATGGTTCTCATGGCAATTCTTGTATTATTTTATTCCAGATCACGTGCTTGCTTCTGATGAGTGATAACTATCCAGCCACAAAACGCTTCGAGCTAACTAGAAGCCGTGCTCTAATTTTATATTTATATACGTCCATTAAGCTACATTGATTTGATATCATGTGGGTATAGGATCCACATGTAATCCATTACAGGGTTCTATTTTATTGCAGTCTATGTGGAGGAGTTAGTCTGGAGGTTTTACACAACCAATTTACCATTGAATTGTATCATCCCATATGTGCCTATCTGTATATATATGAATTATATAAGTTACAACAAATACAAGTTATATCTACTATGTCAGCGATCCCTTTGTCAGCATAATCGATGGTTTACATGCTATAACACTCTACGACTTCTAATGCCGCGTACACACGATCAGACTATCCAGCGTACTTGGACCTTCGGTGAAGGCGGCAACATTGACTTCCTTCGCTAGTCCCGTCTCCCTGAGCTGCGTTCAAAATGAACGGACTTTCCTCCGTGTGTGGGCAAGTCTGTTCATTTCAAAAGTACGGACGACTCCCGCCATAGTCTGGCGGACCTAGTCGGCCAGAAAAGTCCGGTTGTATGTGTGCGCTTGTTCGGAAAGTCTGGTGGACTTTCCGGTGGTTTGTCCACCAGACTAAGTCCGCCGGATAGTCTGATCGTGTGTACATGGCATAATCAACAGCGATAAGTATAGGGTTAGTGAGATATGCAGCAGGATTAGGTCTGCACTGGAAAAAGATCTATCTGTTTGAAAATCTGTTCGAAGTGAAGGTGGAAGATCCCATAATAAGCGATTTATGCAACTCCTGCCTGTCCATTTTTCTAAGCATGAACCATTGCCTGGGAATCAAAAGAAGCACCCATTCGCTAAACAACAACTCAACTATTTGGGAAAAAAACCTTACAATAAGAAAGTTTAGTTTACTACTTTAAGAAACAGAATTCCAAGACAACAAGCATTAAGGAAAGCTCAAGTACGTTAAATTTTATGAGAAAAAGGAAATGAAAACAAGTGAAAGATATAATAGGATGAATAGGATGACATTTTACTGCAGTCTTACTATGCCTGCGTGCCAGTGCTTGTTTCCTAGCTTGACCTGACTTGTGACTTCAGACAGTTCTTTATTCCTCTTCCCTTGGCTCATCTGCTTTAGGCTCAAACTAGTTATTTTACTGATGTTGACTGCAACTTGATCTTTGCCCTAGGCTTGTCATTTGCTATGGTACTTTGCCATTTCATTTAGTTCTGACTTCTGGCTTGTTTATGTTTGTGACCCTGTACTCTGATGCAGTATACCTCTCTGATGTCTACCTAGAGATGAGAGGAGAAAGACTTGAAGGTGTGGGTTGAGGTATATTGAGATTAGGATTGCATCAGAAGTACAAAGACTTTTCACATATGACATCAGTATGAAATTGAAATAAGCAATACACAATAAGGTGAACAATGCCTATATCCAAGCAAGGCAAATAACCTTGAAAGAACACTGCTGTAGTTTAGGATAATGGAAATCCTTTCACTGGAGGGTCAAGAGGAGTTGATACTTTTTCGGGGATCTACGTACCCTTCCACAGGGCTAATAACCATAAATAAAAATAAAATAAAAATTGGACTGGATAGGATATAGAAAAATAAATATGTGAAAGTAATCATTCATATACATATTTTTTAGCATATAAACGCCCCTGTTCTTTGATAGCTGCTGGTCTCATTACAGTATCCTGGTTTTGGCTATGATACATTCCTGTCTGTCTGTCGATCTGCAAGGTGATTGATATGGCCATTCTCTGGGTGGAGACAAAACCTGACTTAAAGCCAGACAAGCCTGCAGTCTCATGCTTGTTATAGCATGTGTAATACGTGCCCAAGCTCTCTGTCTATCTTGCACTGCTGTTTGGATTCCCCTGTTTATGCCCTTGGATCAGATTTAGACTATTTTCTGAACCCTGCCTGCCTTTTGACTATGGATTGGACCCTGACTACTCTACCATGCCTTATATGTAAGAAGATTACCCTCGTGCCACAGTAATTATAGAAAAAGGAAAGTACACAAAATTAATAAAAAACAAAACAAAAAGGATTATGGTTGCAGCAAAGCACCGACAGGGGTTCAAACCCTCCCCTAAGTGAGTGAAATCTAAATGTATACAGTGGTGTTGCGCTCCTTAATTAACTATGTCAATAAATATGTGAAGTACACAATGTACAAAAATTAAAAAATGAGTAATCCTACAAACATTTAACTATAAACACATAATTTAACATCCAAAAAGTGCATTAAATAAAGTGCATTTAGGTGCAAAGATAGGTATATAATATATCTCAATCTAAAGTGCACAGATTGCAGTGATAGCAGGATCTACAGCGTAACTAAACGCTTGATAATATAATGTCCAAAGGTGCAGCAGGTATAGGTATATAATATATCTCAATCTAAAGTACACAAATTGCAGTGATAGCAGGATCCACAGCGTGACTAAACGCTTGATAATATAATGTCCAAAGGTGCAGTAGGGAAACAAATAAAGTGATAGAAATATATAAGAAATCTAAAAAAATTATATAAAGTATATTCCACAGTCCGTATTAAATCATGCACTGAAAAAAGTCCACTCTGTGTGCAAATATCTGATAATCCCGTGAGTGAATCGTTATTCCATAGGTGATAACGTGTAAGGTGTCCACACACTGGTAGCAATGGCTACCTTACCTTACTGCTGTAAGGTAACAGCATATATCCTTTTAAGCAGGTGGTAGATGTAAACAGCAATGGGTGCCCCCCTCTCTAGGTCCTCAGTCACAGGCAGCATATACATCCATAGGAGAAGAGAAAACGCTAACAGTGAAGTATGTAATGTAATCCGAACTTTATTTTAAAAGGACATAGTCCAGGGTACTCACATTTTAGCATAAAACATAAGTGCAGAAAAAACTTTACACGAAGCGACAGCATCAAACGAACGAGCAGGTAGTGTGTACTACGACCGTCACTTCCGGTATCCTCCTAGTCCAATCCTACGCGTATCGTCACTTGGACATGTGACTTCATCAGGGAATAAACTATAGGAGGACGCTGACCCTTAAATACCGGGTACAGATCGCGGCCATTTTCTTGTAGCCCGCTAACTACTATAATAGCATTTGAATGGCAAACGCCTTCGGCCATCTTGCTGTAGTCAGTGTATATTAGAAAAGGTACGAACGTTTTGGTCGTCGTTTCCCAATATAAGGAGAGTATGAAGAATTTACTGGGAGATAGTACCACATACACAAAGTTACCAAGGAATCCTGTCTTCAAATGTAGAAGGGAATTGGAGCAGGTGGTACATCTAGGGTTGAAGAGAAACATCCTGAATAAAAAGGAGGCAAAGTATCTAATTCCGGAGGCATGTAGGACCCCGATTATTTACACACTACCTAAGATACACAAAGATAAAACAAACCCTCCCTCCAGACCCATAGTCAATGGGATTGATTCCCTAATTTCAAGAATGGGCGAATATATAGACAGGTACCTACAACCGGTGGTTAAACAAACAAGAGCCTACCTAAGGGATACTAAACAAATATTGCAAAATACAGAAGACCTCTCAGGAAAAGAAGGACCATGGAGTATGGCATCAGCCGATGTCTCGTCTTTATACACAATAATAAAACACCATCAAGCTTGTGAAGCTGTAAAATGGGGTTTAAGAAAGTACAGTACCCTACCATGTTTCCAACGCAAATATCTTGTCAAGTGTCTAGACTTTTGTCTAAAAAATAGCTATTTCTGGTATGATAGAGAGTACTATCATCAAATCACTGGAGTAGCGATGGGCGCTAAGTTTGCGCCGAGTGTGGCATGTCTGTTTATGGCCCAGTGGGAAGAGGAAGCTATATACCATGATAGACCTGAAGAATTAATATTATTTAAAAGGTACATTGATGATATTATCATATTCTGGAAGGGAGATACCAATAGTCTAGTTATGTTTCTGGAAAATCTGAACCTAAACAATAGGAATATTAGCCTATCATGGCAAGTCAGCAGTAAGTCTATATCCTTCCTGGATTTGGAGATTGTACAAGAGAATGACAGATTACGCACTAAGACGCACTTTAAAAATGTGGATAAGAATAGTTATCTACCAGTAGAAAGCTGTCACCACCGTAACTGGCTATGTAACATACCTAAAGGTCAATTTATGCGTTTGAGAAGAAACTGTACAGACACGGAAGACTATCGGACACAAGCAAGAAGGATGGGAGAGAGGTTTATGAACAAAGGCTATAAGAAGGAAGAGATTGAAACAAAGATCACGGAAGTTGAAAGACTGAATAGGATAGACCTTATTAGAGATAAACAAACTGTGAAGGCAGAAGATAATAAGGTGCCCCTTATTCTGAATTATAATGCACAACATAAGAAGTTTGAAAAGATCATTAGGAAACACTGGCACATTCTATGTTTAGATGTGCATCTAAAAGATTTGCTGCCGCAATGCCCTAAATTTGTGTATAAGAGGGCACCAACTCTAAGAGATAAGGTTGTAAAAAACATCCCCGATATACCATTCAATGGGCTGACCTTTTTTACGGGAAAAGGCTTCTTCCCTTGTAAACGGTGTTATGCATGTAAGAAAACGAGATGCCCACCTGAAAAGAAGTTTAGTTTCCAGTCTACAAGTACAGGGAACTCTTATAAGGTGAAAGACTTCATATGCTGTAACACAGAAGGCGCTGTGTATGTTTTACAGTGTAGTTGTGGCCTACAGTATGTAGGCCGCACTAAGAGACCCCTAAGAGTGCGTATAAAAGAACACGTTAAGAATATTATCAATGGGTTCGATAAACATAGTGTATCAAGACATTTCTACACACATCACAATAAAGACCCAACTCACCTCACGTTTTGGGGAATTGAGCCCTATAAGAAGCACTGGCGGGGAGGTCATAAGGTCAGAACACTCAGCCAATTAGAATCCAAGTGGATATTCACGTTAGACACCTTTGTACCTCAGGGCTTGAATGTGGACTTTGATCTTAATTGTTTTATTAGCGATTTTTAGTATTTTAAATATTTTTAGGGGCCCATTTTTTGATGTCTTTTAATAATTTTTAAGTTTTTAACATTGTATTTTAGTGAATGTCATAGTGGGTACTGTTTGACCTCTCTTCCGGTATCTGCCACGAAATTTTTCGTATCACTAAGCTACTCTCCCATCTCCCTCTCTGAGGTAGAATAGTCTACTATCTCTGTCCTGTCTGGGCTAGCTCCCCTTCCCGTAATCATTATTGAATGTAATTGATCTTGAATATTGATATTACCATCTTAAATTAGGATAGGGCTAAATATTTTAATCTATTTTAGGTCTGGAACCCCTGTCTATTGATGGATGATAGGTTTTAGATATGGCCTTTTGGGTTATCTTTTCCCGTTATCATTATTGATTTTAATGGATCTTGAATATTGATATTACCATCTTAAATTAGAATTGGACTAAATATTTCAATCTACTCTAGGTCTGGAACCCCTGTTTATTGATGGATGATAGGTTTTAGATATGGTCTTTTGGGTTAATTTTAAAAATCTCTGGTAAGTCTTGTGACTAAATATATGTTTTAATAAATTTTAGTTTTTTAAATTTACTTCTATGCCATTATTTTCCTTCTCCCTTTAACAAGGGTGACCCCAATAGCTGCATATGTGTACATAATCCAGCGCCACTGTTATTTTATAATATTATTAATCTAAGTTCAATATAATATTCTTGGCAGTTTGGCCGTATATTTTATTGTTCTGTTTTTAGCCTGAGCATTTTTTGGATATAAGCTCTGGGAAAATGCGCTTCCCTCTGACTACTCTGAGGCTTAGGGTTTGTAAAAAGCCATAAGTGCTATATAGCAAGGTCCTGTTATATTATTGTAACCATATGAATATGCTTGTGGCTGCATATTTTATTTTATTTTATTTATTTAGGTTATTGAAGTAGCAATGGGGTCTACGATTGATAACTTATATTCTGTTCCGTCTACGAGTCCCTTGTTACGAGCATAGCTAGTGGCTTGAATTGCTGTCCTTTGAGCTATGGGAAGATGGCCGCCACGACTCATAGCGAGACGGAGCGGGCTTCGGGAAGATGGCCACCAAAACGCTCGTTTTTTCTGAAAGGCTCGGACTGCATTGAGTGGTAAATCTTATGAGGTCTGTCGTGACTGATTCTTTTCCCCCTCTACTCAGTAATACGTATTGGGTCTTGGGAAACGACGACCAAAACGTTTGTACCTTTTCTAATATACACTGACTACAGCAAGATGGCCGAAGGCGTTTGCCATTCAAATGCTATTATAGTAGTTAGCGGGCTACAAGAAAATGGCCACGATCTGTACCCGGTATTTAAGGGTCAGCGTCCTCCTATAGTTTATTCCCTGATGAAGTCACATGTCCAAGTGACGATACGCGTAGGATTGGACTAGGAGGATACCGGAAGTGACGGTCGTAGTACACACTACCTGCTCGTTCGTTTGATGCTGTCGCTTCGTGTAAAGTTTTTTCTGCACTTATGTTTTATGCTAAAATGTGAGTACCCTGGACTATGTCCTTTTAAAATAAAGTTCGGATTACATTACATACTTCACTATTAGCGTTTTCTCTTCTCCTATGGATGTATATGCTGCCTGTGACTGAGGACCTAGAGAGGGGGGCACCCATTGCTGTTTACATCTACCACCTGCTTAAAAGGATATATGCTGTTACCTTACAGCAGTAAGGTAAGGTAGCCATTGCTACCAGTGTGTGGACACCTTGCACGTTATCACCTATGGAATAACGATTCACTCACGGGATTATCAGATATTTGCACACAGAGTGGACTTTTTTCAGTGCATGATTTAATACGGACTGTGGAATATACTTTATATAATTTTTTTAGATTTCTTATATATTTCTATCACTTTATTTGTTTCCCTGCTGCACCTTTGGACATTATATTATCAAGCGTTTAGTCACGCTGTGGATCCTGCTATCACTGCAATTTGTGTACTTTAGATTGAGATATATTATATACCTATACCTGCTGCACCTTTGGACATTATATTATCAAGCGTTTAGTTACGCTGTAGATCCTGCTATCACTGCAATCTGTGCACTTTAGATTGAGATATATTATATACCTATCTTTGCACCTAAATGCACTTTATTTAATGCACTTTTTGGATGTTAAATTATGTGTTTATAGTTAAATGTTTGTAGGATTACTCATTTTTTTATTTTTGTACACTGTGTACTTCACATATTTATTGACATAGTTAATTAAGGAGCGCAACACCACTGTATACATTTAGATTTCACTCTACCATGCCTGCCTTGTACCTGGCCTGTTATTGAACCTCTCTGCTTATCTGCCAACTGCCAGTACTCAGTTCGCGCCTAACCTATCATGGTGGCCAGGCACTATAGCACTGTGTATAAGTCCTGGGGGCAACTGAGTACCAGTGAGCCTAATTGCATTATGGGACAGGGGGCTGCTATAGGTGAATAACACAGAAGTTAGATATAGTGTCTAACCACCTGCATTAGGAGTAAGTGTGACAGTTTCTTCTTTGTGTTTTGATGCAAGCACTGCCCCTCCTTCTGCATTGGAATACAGTTTTTTCTTATATCTTACCCCCCGAAAATGTCTGTCTCATCCCACTTTCACAGCAACTCTGTGGGCCTGCTTGCCTTATGGGAAAGGAGGCTGCTATAGGTGAAGAACACAGAAGCTAGCTCATTTTGCACTGGAATACATTTTTTTTTCCTGTATCTTACCCAAGAATGACTGTGTCATCCCACTCTTACAGCAACTGTGATTCCCACTGGGGTATGCTTGGATCTATAAGTAAGTTTACATGCTTTTTAGTTCAGCTACTCAGCCAAACTTACATATACCACTGGCATGCCCTGAAGACCGAATTGGAGAAAGCCCTGCTACAACTGCTGTCCAATATTAGCCTCAAGTTCTTCCTGCTTACTGAAAGCAACACAGGCTATTCTGCTGTTCTCCAAGTAATCACATCTTTACTATCCAAAGACATACAGTATCTCACAAAATTGAGTACACACCTCATATGTTTGTAAATATTTGATTCTATCTTTCCATGTGACAACACTGAAGAAATGGCACTTTGCTACAATGTAAAGTAGTGAGTGTACAGCTTGTATAACAGTGTAAATTTGCTGTCCCTTCAAAATAATTCAACACACAGCCATTCATTTCTATACCTCTGGCAACAAAAGTTAGTACACCCCTAAGTGAAAATGTCCAAATTGGACCCAAAGTGTCAATACTTTGTGTGGCCACCGTTATTTCCCAGCACTGTCTTAACCCTCTTGGGTATGGAGTTCACCAGAGCTTCACAGGTTGCCACTGGAGTCCTCTTCCACTCCTCCATGAAGACATCACAGAGCTGGTGGATGTTAGAGACCTTGCGCTCCTCCACCTTCTGTTTGAGGATGCCCCACAGATGCTCAAAAGAGTTTGGGTCTGGAGACATGCTTGGGCAGTCCATCACCTTTACCCTCAGCTTCTTTAGCAAGGCAGTGGTCATCTTGGAGGTGTGTTTGGGATCGTTATCATGTTGGAATACCGCCCTGCGGCCCAGTCTCTGGAGGGAGAGGCTGATGCTCTGCATCAGTATGTCACAGCATATATTAGCATTCATGGTTCCCTCAATGAACTGTAGCTCCCCAGTGCTGGCAGCACTCATGCAGCCCCAGACCATGACACTCCTGCCACCATGCTTGACTGTAGGCAAGACACAATCGTCTTTGCACTCCTCACCTGGCCACACATGCTTGACACCATCTGAACCAAATACGTTTGTCTTGGTCTCCTCAGACCACAGGACATGGTTCCAGTAATCCATGTCCTTAGACTGCTTGTCTTCAGCAAACTGTTTGCAGGCCTTCTTGTGCATCATCTTTAGAAGAGACTTCCTTCTAGGATGACAGGCATGCAGACCAATTTGGTGCAGTGTGCGGCATATGGTCTGAGCATTGACAGGCTGACCCCCCACCCCTTCAACCTCTGCAGCAATGGTGGCAGCAGTCATACGTCTATTTCCCAAAGACAACCTCTGGATATGACGCTGAGCATGTGCACTCAACTTCTTTGGTCAACCATGGCGAGGCCTGTTCTGAGTGGAACCTGTGCTGTTAAACCACTGTATGGTCTTGTCTGCTGTGCTGTGCAGTTTCAGGGTCTTGGCAATCTTCTTATAGCCTAAGCCATCTTTATGTAGAGCAACAATTCTTTTTTTCAGATCCTCAGATAATCCTTTGCCATGAGGTGCCATGTTGAACATCCAGTGACCAGTATGAGAGATTGAGAACAATAACACCAAATTTTCAACATCTGCTCCCCATTCACACCTGAGACCTTGCAACACTAACGAGTCACATGACATTGGGGAGGGAGGGAAAATCGCTAATTGGGACCAATTTGGAAATTTTCACTTAGGGGTGTGCTCACTTTTGTTACCAATGGTTTAGACATTAATGCCTGTGTGTTGAGTTATTTTGAGGGGACAGCAAATTTACACTGTTATACAAGCTGTACACTCACTACTTTACATTGTAGTAAATTATTTCTTCAGTGTTGTCACATGAAAAGATAGAATAAAATATTTACAAAAAATGTGAGGGGTGTACTCACTTTTGTGAGATACTGTACATATACATATTTCTTTCGCACAAATATTTTCCTATAGTGCAATTTTTTAAATTATAATGTTTAGAAAAAGATGTACCACTCATATACAGTATTTCTGGAAAAATGCTGGAGGGCAGTTTACTGAGGTTGAACATTTTATGTCTAAAAAATATCTAATACTAAAAGCAGAGCCAAATCAGATTAGAAGATCTTTGCTGTGCTTCTCAAGATATAAAGATTCTTAGAATGTGCAATCTGAACTCTAAGACTACTAACATGCTAGCTATACCTGAATGGCATTTTAATGCAGAGATGGATTTGAAACATACAGTATTTCAGAAAAACCCACAATAACATTTTATTACACCAAATAAACAGCGTGTGTAAAATAAAGTTGCTTCAGTATTATCCCTATGTCCAAGGCTAACTAATATCGGCGATTTGTTTATTATATAAAAATGCTAACTTATTATATGCTCTCATTTTTGACATTTCTATGACCCCATTCCCCCCCTTTTTCTTTTTCCCCATTTTTTTCTAGATTAATAACACAACTATCAGTCCCTCTACTCATGCCAGGTTACTAGGTGTAATCCTCACTTCTGACCTCTCCTTTGAGTACCATATCTAATTACTGTCGAAAATGCCCCCTTAACCTCCATAACATTTCCAAAATTTGCCATTGTTAATAAACAACACCACAAAGCTACTAATTCATTCCCTGGTTATCTTGAGCCTTGATAATTGAAACTTCTTCCTCAATGACCTAGCTTTATACAGGCCTTCTCACTTTAGGCCCCTTTCACATGGCCATTCTGATCAGGTCCGCCTGTCCGTTTTTCAGGCGGACCTGATCAGATTGTCCAGTCACCCCTATGGACTGGCAGCTGTAAATGGACCTGTGTCTGTTTACACCCGCTTACCTTTGATCCAATCGGGTTTGCTAAAAAGACAGAAGAGGACGCATTCCCTTCTGTTTAGGCAGATAAGCATGGAGGGTAGTCGGGTGTAAACGGATAGCAGAATTCTTTTACCCCTGGCCACCCCTACAGAACAGCAGATTTTGTCCGTGTCCGCTCTGGAGAAACTTAGCAGACACGGACCTGTCATCCGCCCAATCTGCTCTGATCAGCAGAGAATCAGCAGATGGATCCCCTTCTGATCAAAACAGAGACTTTCCTGTGTGAAAGGGGCCTTAGTCTTTCATATACACTACTAATAGAGTTATCCACCTTACCAACCATTCAGTGGTTGCCAAACCTTTCTGCCAATCCCTGCATTGGCTTCTACTAGTTCAACATAAAAATTCAAAATACTAACAGCAGCATATAAAGCCATCCACAACTCTGCTTACAGCTACATCGCCAACCTCATCTCAAAATATCATTCAAACCGTCCACTCCACTCCTCCCAAGAGCTTCTGCTCTCTAGCTCCCTCATTACCTCCTCCCATGCATGCCTTCAGGACTTCTCTGGAGCCTATCCTATGCCTTGGAACAGCCTACCCCATTGTGCCCAGCTATACCTTACCTTGTCTGCTTTTAGGCAATGTTTAAAAAATGTACTTCTTCAGGTAAACCTATGGCACCTCCTTTTGTTCTGTAAACTGCTGCACAAACTTTTGCTGCTATACAGGTGTATCTCCAAAAAAAATGAATATTATAAAAAGGTTCATTTATTTCAGCAATTGGATTGAAAAGTGAAACTCATATATTTTATAGATTCATTACACACAGAGTCATATATTTCAAGAATTGTTTTTCTTTTAATTTTGATGATTATGACATACAGCTAGTTAAAACCCCAAATTCAGTATCTCAGAAAATTAGAATATTGTAAAAAAGTTCAATATTGTAGACCAGGATGTTACACTCTAATCAGCTAATTAACTCAAAACACCTGTAAAGGTTTCCCAAGCCTTTTAATTGTCTCTCAGTCTGGTTCAGTAGATTACACAATCATAGGGAAAACTGCTGACTTGGCAATTGCCATAAGACAGTCATTGACACCCTCCACAAGGAGGGTAAGTCACAAAAGGTCATTGCTAAAGAAGCTGGCTGTTCACAGAGTGCTGTATCCAAGCATATTAATTTAATGAGTGTAAGGAAAAAGAGTAGTAGAAAAAGTAGTAGAAAAAGTTCCACAAGCAACAGGTATAACCGCAGCCTTGAGGGGATTGTGAAGCAAAGGCCATTCAAGAATTTGGGGGAGATTCACAAGGAGTGGACTATGGCTGGTGTCAGTGATTCAAGAGCCACCACACACACAAGCAGACGTATCCAGGACATGGGCTACAACTATCGCATTCCTTGTGTCAAGCCACTCCTGAACCAGAGACAAAGTCAAAAGCAACTTACCTGGGCTAAGGAGAAAAAGGACTGGACTGTTGCTCAGTGGTCCAAAGTCCTCTTTTCGGATGAAAGTAAATTTTGCATTTCATTTGGAAATCGGGGTCCCAGAGTCTGGAGGAAGAGAGGAGAGGCACAGAATCCAGATTTTATGAGGTCCAGTGTGAAGTTTCCACAGTCAGTGATGATTTGGGGAGCCATGACATCTGCTGGTGTTGGTCCACTGTGTTTCATCGAGTCCAAAGTCAGAGCAGTCCTCTACCAGGAATTTCTAGAGCACTTCATGCTTTTCTCTGCTAAATCAGCTTCATTGAGAGGCTGATTTCATTTTCAAGCAGCACTTGGCACATGCCCACACTGCCAAAAGTACCAATAGGTGGTTTAATGATCATGGTATCACTGTGCTTGATTGTCCACCAAACTCGCCTGACCTAAACTCCATAGAGAATCTGTGAAGTATTGTCAAGAGGAAGATGAGAGACACCAAACCCAACAATGCAGATGAGCTGAAGGCTGCTATCAAAGAAACCTGGGCTTCCATAACACTTTAGCAGTGCCACAGACTGACCCCTTCCATGCCACATCGCATTGATGAAGTAATTCATGCAAAAGGAGCCCGACCAAGTATTGAGTGCACACTATACTGTACATGGACATACTTTTCAGTAAGCCAACATTTCTGTATTAAAAATCCTTTTTTTATTATTGGTTTTATGTAATATTTTGATTTTCTGAATTTTGGGTTATTACTAGCTGTATGCCATAATCATCAAAATTAAATATATGACTTTGTGTGTAATGAATCTATATAATATATCAGTTTCACTTTTTGATTTGGATCACTGCAACTTTTTGATAGCATTCTAATTTTTTGAGATGCACCTGTATAAATAAATAAATATATATATATATACTGTATATAAAAAAATAAATAGGGCAGGCTCAATGACCCGCATGATTTCTTTTCTGCCGTCACTCTTTTATGTCTCTATGTATAACAATAATAATTGTCAGAAAACGTTTAGTGCATATGTAATGTTATGTTCCTGTTTAGAGACTGAAATAACAAGGGTGGCCCCTTTTGCACCTTTAGTTCTCAGCCTCCCCGGAGTGTAGGACACATAGGAGTCAAATCACAAACGCTTATCACATGAGATATTTGTGTTTTATACAATATATCTCATGTGATATGTAAAATTTTAATTCACTATTGGTAAATAGCACAAATGTAATAACCTGTAATAAATATTGCAAAAGCAATGCAATAATACATTCATTAAAATACACAAAAAAATGCATGTTGTATTTATCGGCTTATAACACGCGCCGGCTTATAACACGCACCCCAAGTTTAGGAGGGAATTTTAAGGAAAAAAACTTTTAGGAGGGAAGTTTAAGGGGAAAAAAAACTTACATTTATATGCCCATCGGTGTCATCTGCAGCCTTGTCCACCATTGCAGCCTTGTCCACCATTGCAGTCTTATACAGCCTTGTCCACCATTGCAGTCTTGTCCCCCATTGCAGCCTTATGCAGTCTTGTCCCCCATTGCAGCCTTAATGCAGTCTTGTCCCCCATTGCAGCCTTATGCAGTCTTGTCCCCATTGCAGCCGTGTCTATTTTATTTGCTATTTGTATTTTTTTTTTTAAATGCCACCGCCGAGATACAAAGCCAGATGTGTATCTCGGCGGCGTGCGGTAGTTCTCAGTGGGCCTCCGGCCGCCTTTCGGCTCTTCTCTCCAGCTTTCAGCCGCCTTCGGCTCTTCTCGCCAGCTTTCGCCCGCCTTCGGCCATTCTCGGCAGCTTTCGGCGAAGAAGAGAATGAGCCGAAGGCGGCGAAAGCTGCTGAGAACGGCCGAAGATGGCCGAAAGCCGCCGATAATGGCCGAAGGCGGACGAAAGTCGCCTTGAAGAGCCGAAGGCGGCTGAAAGCCACCCAGAGGCTCAGAATTTCGGGGGATCGGCGTATAACACGCACCCACGATTTTCCCCTGCTTTTAAGGGGAAAAAAGTGCGTGTTCATAGTTAGTAAGGTTGAATAAAGACACCAGTCCATCCAGTTCAACCTGAGTGTATACAGTTGTCCCTATCCTTGTACATTGCACATTCACATTGGTCCCTACCCTCAAGGAGCCCACAATCCAAGGTCCCCATTCATATACTAGGGCCAATTTTGGACAAAAGCCAATTAACCTACCTGCATGTCTTTGGATTGTGGGAGGAAACCGGAGTACCCGGAGGAAACCCACGCAGCCACAGGGAGAACATGCAAACTCCAGGCAGGTAGTGTCATGGTTGGGATTTGAACCAGCGACCCTTTTTACTGCTAGGTGAGAGTGCTGACCACTACACCACTGTGCTGCCCATAAATACGGTAATTAATTATCTCATTGTGCAGTCGCTGACCAAATATGGACGGTCTTTGTTTGATCAGTGATGTCACTTTGGTGACCCGACCCCTTTCTTTACTTAAAGCAGAACTCCAGGCAAAAACTTATTTCCATGTCCTTGTTGATGATTTCCTACCTTTACCAAACATGGCATCCATCTTCTTCTGAGCTCTGTAGATCTTCTGTAATAGCCTGCTGATTTTTAAGAAAAAACATTACTACCCTGTGATATCCTGTTTGTAAGACTAGTGGCTGCTATTCCACCTGTACTCCCAGCTACCGGTCTTGGCACTTCCCATTTGTAGTTCTCTGCAGCAAGAAGAGACTTGTACTACCTGATTGCTGTAGTGGGCGAAGGGGTCTGTACCTCCTCCTCTCTCCTCCTCTGCTCCCTACCAGCACCACCCCCAATGTGCCCCTCCCACCACCCTCTGCCACCGCCACCTGTCCGCCATCTTTCAATGCAGCAGGGATCGTTAGGAGACACCAGCCGGATGACAGAGCAGAGATCTCCGGCTTTGACAGATTTTGTATGTGAAACACCGATTGCCGTAAGGTTCTGCCTCCTGACCGGCATTGGAACATTGTGCTGTCTATAACAATGTCAGTCCAGGAGGCGGGACATTACAGCATTCAATGTTTCACATACAAGATCTGTAACAGCTTGGGATCTCTGCTCTGTCATCTGGCTGGTGTCTTGTAACAATCCCGGCTGCACATATGGACACTGATGGGCACAGATAGGCTGCACTGGTGGGCACTGATGAGACTGAACTTATGGGCACTAATAGGCTGCACTGGTGGGCACAGATGCGATTACACTTATGGGCACAGATAGGCAGTACTGATGGGCACAGATGAGGCTGCACTGATGGGCACTGATAAGCTGCACTGGTGGGCAAAGATGAGACTGCATTTATGGCCACAGATAGGCTGCATTAATGGGCACTGAGGGGGCACTGATCAGGCTGCACTTATGGGCACTGATCAGTGATCAACTGCACTGATGAGGCTGCACTAAGGTGTAACTGATGGGCACTGATGCAGCACTAATGAGAATGCATTTATGGGCACTGATAAGCTGCACTAAGGCGGTACTGATGAGGCTGCACTGATAATTTTCACTGATGTGGCACTGATGAGGCTGCACTGATAATCTGCACTGATGAGGCTGCACTGTGGTGGCACTGATGAAGCTGAACTTATGGGCACTGATAAGCTGCACTGATGGTCACTGATAAACTGCACTGAGGTGATACTGATAAGCTGCACTGATGGGCACTGGTGAGGCTGCATTTATTGGCACTGATGAGACTGCACCTATGGGCACTGATGAGACTGCACTTATGGGAACTGATGAGGCTGCACTGATGGGGACTGAGATAGCACTGATAAGGCTGCACTTATGGGCACTGATAAACACTGATGAGCACTGTGGCGGCACTGATGAGGCTGCACTGATAAACTGCACTAATGGGCACTAAGGCTGCACTTATGGGCACTGAGGAGGCACTGATGAGACTGCACTTATGGACACTGATGAGGCTGCACTGATGGGCACTGAGGCGGCACTGATGAGACTGCACGTATGGGCACTGATGAGGCTGCACTGATGGGCACTGAGAAGGCACTAATGAGGCTGCAATTAGGGGCAATGATAAACTGCACTGATGGGCACTGAGGCGGCACTGTTGAGGCTGCACTGATAAACTGCACTAACGGGCACTAAGACTGTACTTATGAGTACTGAAAAGCCCCACTTATGGTCACTGATTAGACTGCACTGATGAGGCTGAACTTATGGGCACTGATAGGCTGCACTGATGAGCAGTGGACAGTAAACTGGGGGCTTTACCAACAAGATCAACTGCCAAATAACTGTGGGAGGTTTCCCCCATCCCTGCAAAATCTGCGGTATTTTTTTATGTCTTCTTTTCAGTATAATGTGTATTATATGTGACGTTACATATCACAGAGACCGGTATTGTGGTAATATTGAAGCTTATTGAGATTTCCTTACATTAGAGGGTTCCACCATTATTGTGTTATTGATTAGTAAGTTAGCCCTACACTTTTTTGTTTTTTTCTCATGTCTGTATTTACTTGTGCCACATACTAATATAAAGCACCATGTCCTGGCTCTTTCTTTCTGTGGTGCGACTAGGGATTTTCTCATACACCATACAAGCACTGATTGCTGTTAGAAAGATCTCAAAGTTACAGCAGAAGGAGAAATATTTATAATACTGAATTACAGTATACAATTATATCATTATGGGATGTGTCTACAGTTCGGTAATGATTACAAGTAATCAAGTAAGGGCAATATGTTTACCTCCTGTTGTGGCTGGGGGGAAGAGCATAAACATGCTTTGAATTTATATTATGGTGTCTGTACCACAGACTTGAGATTTTTACTTCTGTAACGGGTATGGAAAAATTGTACTTTGGGTGTCAGTGCCGCCTTCACACCGTAACCCTATAGAGGCACTCTAGATGAAAGCAAGAATTGGCCTCACTGTCAAAAATTGCAATGATATGCACCTGTCAAACAGGTGTGGAAAGCTTGTTCTTTGGGTGTCGTGGTACCTTCACACCGTAACCCTATAGGGGTACTCTTGATGTAAGCAAGAATTCGCCTTGCTGTCAAACAGGTGCGGAAAAATTGTTCTTTGGGTGTAAATTGTGCCCATGAAACCTACACCAAAAACATTCTTCCAGATGAAATCAACACCCACAACACTAGGCAGCCTAGAAGTCCTACAGAGATTCTACATCCCAAAAACACCTAATTGGTGACACCGTCATCAGGGGCTTCATAGCTGCTGGTAATCCAGGACTGATTCATTTTGATAAAAGTCAGACGGTCCACGAAGTCTGTGGACAGACACATGGTCTATGATTAGTAATAGAGCCTCCAGCAGTACTAAATGCCTGTTTGGAAAGCACGCTGCATGCAGAGCAACCCAGCAGCTCAATAGCAGGCTAGGCAAATTCTGGCCAGTGGTCTATTCTCATGACCCAGTAAGCCAGTTGATTGTGACTGGAAAGCTCTCCATCTCTATTTTTGCCTCTAGATAATTGTCCACCATGTGATGCAGATACTGCCAATGGAATGTGGAAGCTGACAGCCCTGGGCAGTGAGGACTAAAAAAATCGAGAATGCATCACTTAGGCCGCGTACACACGGGCGGACTGTTCGCCCAACCTTGTCCGCTGAACAGTGTTTGGGCGGACAGTCCGCTCGTGTGTGGGCTTTCAGCGGACAGTTTCAGCGGACAGTTGGACGGACAAAGTCTTTCGGAAATTCCGAAAAACTGTCCGCTGAAACTGTGTTTGAGCGAACAGTCCGCCCGTGTGTGGGCCTGTCCGCTGTACTTTCGAAATGAGCGGACTGTTCCCGCTCGGAAAGTCCGCCCATTTCGAGCGCATGTACAGGTAGGCGGGGCCCGCGAGGGAGACGTCGCGGGCTCCGCCGCCTGGAATGGGCTTAAAGGGGAACCCCAACGCCGAAAAAAATCGGCGTGGGGGTTCCCCCAAAGTCCACACCAGACCCTTGTCCGAGCACGCTACCCGGCCGGCCAGGAAAGGGGGGCGAGCGAGCGCGCCCCCCCTCCTGAGCCGTACCAGGCCGCGTGCCCTCAACATGGGGGGTGCCTTGGGGAAGGGGGGCCGCGCGGCCCCCCCACCCCAAAGCACCTTGTCCCCATGTTGATGAGGACAAGGGCCTCTTCCCGACAACCCTGGCCGTTGGTTGTCGGGGTCTGCGGGCGGGGGGCTTATCGGAATCCGGGAGCCCCCTTTAAGAAGGGGGCCCCCGGATACCGGCCCCCCACCCTATGTGAATGAGTATGGGGTACAATGTACCCCTACCCATTCACCTGTGAAATAAAGTACAAAAAAAAACACAACACAGGGGAAAAAATATTTTATTGCACAGCTCCGGGGGTCTTCCGTCTTCGGGGGTCTTCTCGCCGGACTCCTCCGCTATGTGTGTGTAGCTCTTTTACTAGCGGAGGAGTCCGGCTTTCTTCCTCCCCGCCGCCGGCCTCTTCTCCCGACTTCGGGGGTCTTGTCCCCCTCTTCGGTTCTTCTGCCGGGCCACCGCGCCTTCTTGTAGCTCTTTTACAGGCGGTGGCCCGGTCTTCTGTCGCCGCTGCCTTCCGTTCTTCTGTCGCCGCCTTCGGTTCTTCTGCCGGGCCACCGCGCCTTCTTGTAGCTCTTTTACAGGCGGTGGCCCGGTCTTCTGTCGCCGCTGTCGCTGTCGCCGCCTTCCGTTCTTGTTCTTCTTCTTGTTCTTCTTCTTCTTCTCCAGGCGATGTTGACACGTCGCTCCCTCCGGCCGGAATGCCAGAGCCGCGCTGTGCGGTCACTTATATAGTGACAATGGGGCGGGGTCACATGGTATATGTCACATGGGTTGGTCACATGGGTTGATGTCACATGGGGACTATGACATCGTAAGGGGGCGGGGTCACCATGTGACCAACCCATGTGACATATACCATGTGACACCGCCCCATTATCACTATATAAGTGGCAGCGGAGCGTGTCTCTGGCATTCCGGCCGGAGGGAGCGACGTGTCAACATCGCCTGGAGAAGAAGAAGAAGAACAAGAAGAAGAACAAGAACGGAAGGCGGCGACAGCGACAGCGGCGACAGAAGACCGGGCCACCGCCTGTAAAAGAGCTACAAGAAGGCGCGGTGGCCCGGCAGAAGAACCGAAGAGGGGGACAAGACCCCCGAAGTCGGGAGAAGAGGCCGGCGGCGGGGAGGAAGAAAGCCGGACTCCTCCGCTAGTAAAAGAGCTACACACACATAGCGGAGGAGTCCGGCGAGAAGACCCCCGAAGACGGAAGACCCCCGGAGCTGTGCAATAAAATATTTTTTCCCCTGTGTTGTGTTTTTTTTTGTACTTTATTTCACAGGTGAATGGGTAGGGGTACATTGTACCCCATACTCATTCACATAGGGTGGGGGGCCGGTATCCGGGGCCCCCTTCTTAAAGGGGGCTCCCGGATTCCGATAAGCCCCCCGCCCGCAGACCCCGACAACCAACGGCCAGGGTTGTCGGGAAGAGGCCCTTGTCCTCATCAACATGGGGACAAGGTGCTTTGGGGTGGGGGGGCCGCGCGGCCCCCCCTTCCCCAAGGCACCCCCCATGTTGAGGGCACGCGGCCTGGTACGGCTCAGGAGGGGGGGCGCGCTCGCTCGCCCCCCTTTCCTGGCCGGCCGGGTAGCGTGCTCGGACAAGGGTCTGGTGTGGACTTTGGGGGAACCCCCACGCCGATTTTTTTCGGCGTTGGGGTTCCCCTTTAAGCCCATTCCAGGCGGCGGAGCCCGCGACGTCTCCTTCGCGGGCCCCGCCTACCTGTACACGCGCTCGAAATGGGCGGATTTGCCTCCGCCTTACGTGGGCGAGTCCGTTCATTTCAAAAGTTGAGCGGACTGTTTGGCAAACAGTTCGTTGAAACAGTCCGCTCGTGTGTGGGCAAGTCCGCTCATGCAAATTTTGAGCGGACTGTTTGCCGAAACTGTTTGACGAACAAGGTTGGGCAAACAGTCCGCGCGTGTGTACGCGGCCTTAGGTAGCCGCCTTCTCCACCACTCCTCTGTTGACCAACAGAAGGCTCAAAACTACGTTTTCCATGACACTGTAACCTACCAGAGTCGGGAAAAGCATTCAATAAACTCCCCTTTAGGGTGTCCTCAAGAGATTTAATCTTCTGCACTCACTGTGGGGATGGGAGGAGTTCTGAGACTTTCCCCTTGTTGTGCTTTTTAAGGACGTTTTCCCGCACAGTATTTACTAAGTGATTTTTAACTAAGATATTTTTAAGATACAGAATCAATCTATATGACACAGTCTATATATGTGAAACTTATTCAAGGAGACGAGTGATCATACAAAATAGTTACATTTATTGGTTGACAAAAGACAAATATTTACATGAAATATTAAAATACAGATTGCATTACTTGATCATTTTGACAATTACTGGAAACACCCTCAAACTGGGCGTAGTAGTACCTTGGACACCATTATCACCATTATCACTTCTCGGTAGAATCAATAACCCTTTGATAATTGACAATTAAACAGAATGTCTGTATTTCACACGTCCAACCGTTACTATACTGCAGGTAAGTACCGTATATACTCGAGTATAAGCCGAGATTTTCAGCCTCTTTTTTGAGGCTGAAAGTGCCCCCCTCGGCTTATACTCGAGTCATCGCTGTCTGCCCGCTCGATCAGCGTGTCGAGCAGACAGACAGCGGCCATTCTATAATTCAAAAGCCGCGCCTCCGGCTCCGCCTTCGCCTGTGATAGGCGGAACACTGAATTTCCCAGCAGCCTGTGTTCCGCCTATCACGGACATCGTATCATCCTCGTACTACGGACGAGGATGATACGATGTACGTGATAGGCGGAACACAGGCTGCTGGGAAATTCAGTGTTCCGCCTATCACAGGCGAAGGCGGCGGCGCAGCTTTTGAATTTTACAATGGCCGCCGAGGCGCCGACGAAGAGGGCACGGGACGGAGGCAAGGCAAGGCACGGCACGGGACGGGACGGGACGGGACGGAGGCAAGGCACGGCGGCGAGGCACGGAGGCAAGGAGGCAAGGCACGGGACGGAGGCTCGGGACAAAGGCTCGGGACACAGGTAGGCTGGACACACACACACACACACACACACACACACACACACACACACACACACACGGATGGATACACACACACACAGGGATGGATGGATGGATGGAGACACACACACACAGGGATGGATGGATGGATGGATGGAGACACACACACACAGGGATGGATGGATGGATGGACACACACACACACAGGGATGGATGGACGGACACACAGGGATGGACGGACACACAGGGATGGACGGACACACAGGGATGGACGGACACACACACAGGGATGGACAGGCATGTCTTACCCTCGGCTTATACACGAGTCAATAAGTTTGCCAGTTTTTTTGGGGGTAAATTGGGGGCCTCGGCTTATATTCGGGTCGGCCTATACTCGAGTATATACGGTAAGTGGTTAACAATGTGAAATAAATTAGACATTTGTTTGTCAATAAAATTGGCATCTATGCAAAAAGAAATTTATAATGAAAAATAAATTTAGAGAAAAATCTAAAAGGCGGTTATTGATTCGGGAGAAATATTTTCAATAATAGAACATTCAAAAAAATCAATATTTAAGAGACCATAGAATAGATGATAAACATATATTTACCCATTTCCAATATGGCTATTAGTGTGGAGTGTTGGTTACCAGGAATTTTAAGATGGCTGCCGTGGCTTCAACATGGATCCTTTTACAGAGGAATTACTTTGTGTGATACACGGATACACCAGCCCCCTGATTCTTCGACCAAATTGAAGTATATATCTACATATAAATAGCAAAGTGCCCGTCTATTCAATAGAAATATAAAAGAATAACTCAGAATGTTTCCCTCTCTTTATAGCATATATTTAAACTGCTATTTTGAAGCACCTCCCTGCAAGCATATATTGTCCGGATGTTCCCCCCATCCACCATTGAGGCTCTTCATTTTTTGCAATACGGGATTAGTTTGATTTATTATGTAAACACACAGTGGGTAAGTATGTGATCTTTCAGCCCCCTTGATTCTGAATGACCTAAATGTTTTGCTCCCTTAATACTCATCTACTTAATTTTGTATATGGCAATGCTTTGTGTAGCAATCATATTTATGTGTTTGCTTTTTTCTCTAAAGCTTATTGTGAATAATGGAACATGCACTATTTAATTATTTTCTTTATGTTTTTATCCATGCAGTATTATTCTTGTCAATGATATTCAAAGCTCCTGAAGAAACTCGTTTATGAGTGAAACATGTCGAGCATCATACTACATTGACTGAGTTCACTAATGATTCTTCTAGATCTCTATGTATTGTATGGATGTATATCTGTATTTATAGTGCTGTTTTAGCAAAATTTGTTATTATTTTTTTGTATAATAAATTTCTAAATTTTTTTTAAAAAAAAATCTTTTTGATTGCTATGTGATTTTCTTTAATATATGTAATGTTTGATACCGTTAAAAGTCCCGCTGAGGCTAGTCACCTCTCCCCCTGTTTCCTTTTCCTGTAAAAGAGAATTTAAGTCATCTTTTATGTATATAATGTAAAAAGAAAGTGCATAAAGAAGAAATATGACACTTATGTTTCATAATGGAATCCTCAATTAAGCTATAGTCATATGTGATTCCATTGTTGGCAAATGTCAGGGATTAAATCATCCATCTATGCAGATGTATAATGAAAGAATATCTTCTTATTAATAATTGGTTCAATAATTAATAATTTCACGCATTCTAACTACCCTGTAAAAGGAAGATGCATATACTTACCTATTTTCTATCTGTTTATTGTCCTCCTAAATTTCCTTCTGTGTCTGCACCCTCTTGGACTGGCATATAAAGGACCCGACTCTGGCTGAGAAAAGGGAAAAGGAGAAGAGGCATGACGTTTTTCAGCTCTTGATAAAGATGGCTGTATTAAGGCCACAATCTCTTTGAGGCAATGTGATATAAATGCAGAGAATACTTGTTCTAGTCAAATTGTTGCATGCTTGAAATAAAGCTAAAATCTAATGCCAAGACAGGTGTTAGAATTAGTTCTTGCTCTGGTGTTCATCGTCACTCTGAGATAAAGTGTTGTGCACGCCTTCAGCAGAGCTAATGTTTGCCTGTGATTCTGCATTGGCTCCCTTTCGCCTCCACCGTAGCTCCAAGTGAGAGTTTTTCATTGTGGGGTACTCATGGAATAGGGTGAGAGTATTCGGTAAAGCATAGAGTAGGCACATCATTAAGGATTACACAGCAATTAAATCGTCCTGTAATGAATCCTCATTGTGAAAGGAAAAGAGGAAGTGCCTGAGTACCTCATATGTGCTTTAGGCCGAAGTGGCATTAAAAAATGAGACCAGTGGTGTTATTTAACACCTGGTCATCCAGGTGTTACATTTTAGAGCCAAGTTTGAAAAGTTTACACTATGAAGTGAATATATTCTAAACATAGCCCCATTATATATAGTAACAGTTGTCCTTGACAATAGACTATAATTAAAGACCTGGCTTTTTCCAGTGGGCATCTCCCTGAAGGGGCCTTCATGGACTGGGTTCCAAGGTGATGTTCAATGGTATAGCACCCTGCAGTTAACTCAATGTGTTGTAAAAAGTGCAAAGTTGAGCACCCACACAGGATCCAGTGCCAAAAGCAACATTACAGTCCACCCCTACAGCATGGGGTCCGGCTACGGCTCCAAAGATTTTCCAAGGTTAAGCCGCCGACGATCTGGGTACACTGCTTCTATACTGGCATTAGAAAACAGTGAAAGTTTGAGTAAAGAATCGAAAGATAAAATAAAGAAAGAAAGAATAAACGAATGTTTCTTAAGAGTTTCTCTGTGAAGAAGAAAGGGTCAATCACCTTCAGACACTAGAACAAAACTGAGGATTCACAGAGTGGGGTAGGGTTATAGAGAAATCACCCAGGGGCCACATCCTCTAAAGCTTTGCCAGTGTATACATCTATAACCGTGGTGTATAAATATTCGGTGTCCTCTACTGTACAATAAAAATATAATGTTTTGCTTTTAAAGTGTATTTGGGCAAATGGTCACAAGCTGCAAAATCCCCTTTGGATATAACATTCCTGCTCTCAGCTGTTGTAATTGATTAGGTTATAACTTTTATTTAAGAACACTTGAAAATGTTTAACATTGATACACTTTGAAGAAATAATCATTTTATGTTTTCTTAGAGAAATGCAGTAATAGGGCACTCATATCACATTCCTGATGGTGTTGAAAAACTGTATTGAGCCAAACGGCTCGATATTCACAGGCTTTCAGCAAAGTGCTGTGCCTAAATGAACATTGACCGAAATACTGATCCATGTTAATCCATATTGACACTGCAGTCCCTATTTCATTTGCATTACTCCCCTGGATGGCAAGGACCAATAGTCAAACACAGGTACTATTTAAATTCTAAAAGAAAACTTTACTTTTGCAGATAACAATAAAATGTATAAAACTGCTACACAACTGATTTATTAGTATTAAAGCTATTTTTTTTTTTTTTTTTTTTTTTTAATCTGCATCCACTGTTATTTTTTAAAACTTGAAAAAAAATCAGAAGGTTGCTTCATTACACTATGGAAAGCTGGTGATGTGCTATACAACCTTGAATGTGCAGAACCCTCTTCCCAGAAATCTTATCTCATATTTGTGTGGTATTGTGTGAGAATTCTGCACTGAGAATGTAGTTAAAGCGGGAGACCCATGAAAATGTTTTTTTTAAAAGTCAGTGGCTACAAATACTGTAGCCGCTGACTTTTAAAATAAGGACACACACCTGTCACAGGGTGCAGCGATGTCAGCAGTCCTCGGATGCTGTCGCCGCCAACTTTGCTGTGGGAATCAGGAAATGAAGCCTTGCGGCTTCACTTCCCGATTCCCTACTGTGCATGTGCGAGTTGCGCAGGGCAATCTAAATGGTCCGTGCTGTCTCTGGGATCCGTGTGTGTCCCAGCAGACAGCGCGAAGCATAGACTCCTGTGGGAGTCTATGCCCGGATGTGGGTGCAAATACACCCCCCCCCCCCCCCCCCGAAAGGTGGCAAATGTGACACCGGAGGGGTGGAGGGTTCCGAAAAGCGGAGGTTCAATTTTTGTGTGAACCTCCGCTTTAAACTATAATTATAGACAAAACTTTTTTTTGTTTTGGATGGAGTGGAGAGGGATAAGAACGCTTGTCAGTTTCTATTGCTGTCTGTGCCCCTGTTAAGGAGATTCACCCTCTCTATTTATCTTACTTACCATTATCATTGAAAATGAAAGAAAAACCCACATGTTAGGTTATCCCTAGAACAGTAATATAGGGGAAATCTTCCAATGAGGACACTAGTTCATGTGACCAGGGGATCCCCAAGGAATTCCTTGAATTTGCAGGAATTTCCTCTCCCCTTCTGTTTGGCTATGGAACCGTAAGTGAAGGGAAATCTCTGCGATAGGCAACAAATGCCAGAAAAAAAGCTGACAGGGTTATAACCCTCCCTCCCTGGAAGTCATTTGTTCAGTAGCAGTATGCTACCACCACTCAATGACTTACTGCTGTTTTCTGATTTGTTTCACATAGTAACCAAGCCAGCAGGAAATCTATGGCCAATTATGTAAATTCCTCAGCCAGGTTCAAGGGGGGGGGAGTGCATTCTCATTGCCCGACCCTTTCCAACTAGGCTGCATGCTTGGATAAGGGTCTGGTATTGATTGTTGAGGAATCTTATCTTTTTTTTTCCCATACCGGGCCCTTATCCAGTCATACAGCCCAGGTGGACAGGAACCACACCAGGCCATGTGCATTGAATAGAAAAAAAATAACTTGCCATTCTCACTGAAAATCCATACCAGACCCTTATCCTTGATAAGGGTTTGGTATGGATTTTGAAGGCCTGGAATTCCAATTTAGAATAAGAGGGCCAGAGATATATGCCCCCCCTACACCACGTGAATTAGTAAAGGGGGGATCGTAAATGAATACCCAGAAGTTAAGTTCTTTATTAAAAAATTTAGCTCCTGATTTCCTACCAGTCTGCACTCCCACCCCCTGGACAGCTGAGTGTAGAACAGAGTGTTGACTCTGCAGGCTCGGCTCATACAGTCTAATCACTGTATTGGCAGAGAGAGGAATATGGGCTATCTTCTGTCAGCTCACATTCTATACACCAAATCTGACCTGGTGGGGATCTGTGCTTTGAAATAGAAAGTGGAGTTATATACTTAGTTAATGTGGTGCACGTAACTAATGTAAGTTTTCTGCACCATTATATCGATACAAGGTCATATGGAGAAATTATATTTTTCACAAAACAATATTGACGGTTAAAATTTTATTTTAAACACAACAGGAACATTTCAAGTGTAAACTGAACAGTAATCTGGCAATTAAGATACCCACTTGTTTCCAGAAAGATCATAAATAAAGATGTATCAAAAGTACTAAAATTTATTGGAAATTCAGTCACCCCCCCAAAAGGATAGATGCAATATGGAACAATCAGCGCAAACAATAATGTATCATAAATGTTGCAAGCTGAACACTTTAGGTTAATCACATCACCTAATAGAATATACAAAATAAGTGCACCGCAATAATGATAAGTCCATAAACACAGTGTTCACAAAGGAACTACAAGTCCCAAGCAAAAGGAGATGAAGAAACCTTGTGATGAATATCAGATTTCTGTGCAATACCACCTTCACTAGCTGATAAAAATTGGGTGCTTACCAGATCCGATGGACCTCTGAGCTAACAGAAGGTAAAACAAGCTTTGTATCCATAACGGGATAAAGGTAACCAGCACTCCAATGGACCAGATCAGCCGAAATTGGTATAAAAGAAAGGAACACAATCTAAGTGCTCTCCGTCAAAAAATAATCATTTATTTAAAAGCTCTATTGCCAGGTTCCATACAGCAATAACAGGTTTAAAAATTATCAATCAATGACACCCAGTGTGAATGTCCAGAATTGGCAGTATTAGCAGCGTGTAAGGTACGATGACAGCGGGTGACGTCCGCAAGATAGCCTCTCCCTCATACGCGTTATGCCCTATGGGACTTTGTCAGCAAGGGCAGGGCTTTCACTTCACCCGTGAGTTTAAATAGGCAGCTCGTCTCCATGGAGATCATGGGAAACAGAAAGTTCTTGCTCCAAACCACGATCTCACATATCAATGGGGACACTGAGCTGACCAATACAGATACAAGAAAAGGAAAGGGGGGGGCTCACATAACCCTTCAGACTTTTCCTAAGAAGTTCAACTTCTATTTAACATTACCAAAAATATGTAATAGGACACACTCACAGCCATTGTATTACAAATACAAATATACACATAAAAAATAACATATTAAAAAATATTCACAATTAACCGTGGAAATGTAAAAACCTATCAGACACACATAAAATCCCTATTTATCAGATATAAAACAGTTTAAATCAAATTTGGCATTAAAACCCTTCTGGAACTGAAACTTTTGTCTCATATATCCAGAAGGATTCTCGTCCACTTGTTAACCCCTTTCTCTATTCCTCAAAATTTTAAACACCTGGGGTCCCTATTGTGAACAAGCCCGCAGTGTTTTGAATCACTTTGCGTTTGTAAACCCTTTTTTGATGTTGTTCACATGCTCAGAAATGCAAACACCTAGAGATCTGGAGGTCCTGCTAACATACTGGAGTCCACAATCGCACTCCAGCATGTATACTATCCCCAGGATATTGAACATGATTAGATTTTTAATAAGGTATTTTTTATTAGTAATAGAAAGGTAAATTACTTTCAACTTTTAACATTATGTTTAAATTGGCTGCATGAGGGACATTTCCCGAAGGAATAAAAATCAGCAAGAAAGAGAACAATCTGTTATCCTTAGCTACAGGGGGATCTATAACCCCTGGAGCTATGATATCTCTGAGGGTGGGGCTCTTACAGATAAAATGTGGATGTGGGGGTAACACTGTACCCAAAACCTTATCCTTTCTCAGGACCTCCCAGTGTTTAATGATAATTTAATTTTCTCAAATTTCTTACGTTGAATATTGTAATCCAATATAATTTTATATTCATATTTATTATCTTTTTTGTTCTTATTAGAATCCCCTACCAACAGAGATCTATCTAGGTTCCCAATATTCTGAATCTCACTCTCAATTAGTTCTCTCTGATAACCCTTCTGTAGAAAACGTTCCTTTAACACTTTAGACTGTGTGTAATAATCAGATTCCTGGGTACAGTTAAAAGTCAAATAAACTGACCTCTAGGTATGTTACAGAGCCAAGACCTATGGTGGCAGCTTTCTAACGGGATGTAACCATTTCTATCTGTCAGTTGAAAAAAAAAATGTTTTAAAAGTACCCCCTTCTTTAAAAATCTCTAGGTCAAGGAATATCATGCTTAAAGCATCGGCGTTCCAAGACAGCCTAATATTTTTATTATTGCCATTGAGTTTGGACATGAACAATTGTAGACTATCCAGAATCCAGATCCCCCTCCCAAACCATGATGAGGTCATCTATATATCTATGGTACCTCACTAACTGTGCCGGTTGGTCACAAAATATTGTTTCATCCTCCCAAAGTGCCATAAATAAATTTGCGACACTTGGGGCAAACCGAGCCCCCATGACAACTCCGAGGGTCTGCAGATTATTATTATTATATTATTATTAAGGATTTATATAGCATCAGCAGTTTGTGCAGCGCTTAACAAAATGATAAAATTGTCCATCGTACCAAAAATAATTCCTGGCCAGACAAAACTCCAATGATTTTATGAGGAATTCTCTATGTGAACCGAAGAGATCTGACTTGTCCAAAGCCCATCTTACTAATGTTAATGTGTCCTGGTGTCCAATGATGGTATATAAAGAACTAACATCTGCAGTCACCAGGAGACTATTGGATTGGCATGGAGTGGCCTCAATAATTTGAATGATGTGCTGTGTCTTTGAGGTAAGCAGTAATTGCTGATACCAGTGGTTTCAAAAAAGAATCTATGTACTGTCCCGGGCATGCAGAGACTGAGTCTATGCCATTTACAATGGGCATGCCCGGAGGGGACTGGGCATCCTTATGTATTTTGGGCAAAAAATACACTATAGGTCCTCTGCATACACTGGGATTCAGAAACATAGCCTCTTTTTTTTATTTAGAATATCACTGTTTTTTCTATGTTGGATTAACTGTTGTAACTTGCCTTTAAACTGAAACAAAGGATCATTGCTCAATAGGCGATATGTGCCTCTGTCTGCCAGTAACCGCTCCATTTCTACTTTAAAAAAAGGTCTTGCTCATAACCACTAGACCTCCCCCCTTGTCCGCTTTGTGGAAAAGCACATTTTTATTTTTTCCAAAGATGAAATTCCTTGTTTGAGGTAGAGGAGAACCCCAACCTTTTTAATTTTCATTCCCTCCAAGTCACCAAAAACCATGTTCTTAACCACTTGCCGCCCGCCCACTGTCAAATGATGGCTGGGTGATGCGGTTCTCGTTCTGGGTGGATGTCATATGACAGCTTCCCACAACAACTGCTCTCACGTGCCCCTGGGGGTGCGCAGTGCCGCGATCACGGCCGTGCTGTCTTGCTAGGACACAGTGCGACCCCGATCTGTGTAAAGAGCCTTTAACTATGTGATCGTCACATGTAAACACAGAGATGTCGGTAATCAGCGCTCCTCACCTCACACTGACAGAGTGTAAGGAGAGGATAGCCAATCAGCGGCATCTCCTCAGAGGGGACAGCTAGGTATGTAATTAGGGCACTGATCATCAGTGCCCTGATTGCAATTAAGTGCCCACCACTGCCAGCAATCAGTGCCAACCAGTGGCCACAATTGCCACCAATCTGTCCCCACAAGTGCCAGCAATCAGTGCCCACAAGTGCCAGCAACCAGTGGCCATTAGTGATGCTAGTCAGTGCTGGCTATCAATGCCCATCAGTGCTGCCCATCAGTGCCACTTATCCATGCCACCTATCTGTGCCCACCAATGCCGCATATCTGTGCCCACCAGGGCCGCCTATCTGTGCTGCCTATAAGTGCTCATCGGTGCTACATATCAGTGCCACCTATCATTCCCCATAAGTGCGGTATATTCGTGCCTCCTCATCGGTGCCACCTAATCCGTGCCCATAGGTGCCACCTCATCAGTGCCCATAAGTGCCACCTCATCAGTGCCCATCAGTTCCACCTCATCAGTGCCCATCAGTGAAGGAGAAAAATTGCTTAATTACAAAATTTACTGACAGAAACTAAGAAAAACATATTTTTTCCAAACTTTTTTTTTTTTTAGGAAAAAGTTAAAAACCCAGGGGTTATTAAATACCACCAAAAGAAAGCTCTATTTGTGTGAAGAAAATGCTAACAATTTCACATGGTTACAGTGTAGCATGACCACGCAATTGTCATTCAAAGTGTGACAGTGCTGAATGCTGAAAAATGGCCTGGGCAGGAAGGGGGTGTGAGTTCCCTGTATTGAGGTGGTTAAAGACTTAAATATGTCTATTATCCCCTCTAGGGGGATTAAAAACAGACTTGTTGGCCAAATTGGAATGGACCCCAATGAGCACCCCCAAACCAGGCTAAGAACTTCTCTCCCCTGGTTTGGAGAGGAAATATTGTTTGATGTTGACACGGGTGACATGATAGCCCCACCCTTGCCGATGAAGTCCTGTAGGATGTAACACGTACGGGGGAGTACATATCTTGTGGACGTCACCCTCTGTTATCGGACCACACACGCTGCTAATGCTGCCAATACCAGACATCCTCGCTGGGTGTCATTGATTGATTTTTAAACCTGTTATTGCTGTATGGAGCCTGGCAACACGGCTTTTAAAAAAATTACTCTTTTTTGACGGAGAGCACTTAGATTGTGTTCCTTTCTTTTATACCACCAAAAGGATAGTTAAAGATTTTCACTTCTGTCTATTTAAACCATGAGGATCATATAGTAGTTTCGCAACTTTTTTCCTTTAGTATTCATAAATATTATTTCAAATCAAAAAATAGTACTGATGCAACTTTTTTTAGACTACTGTGTCAGGTAAATGTATATATATATATATATATATATATATATATATATATATATATATAGACACACACACACACACACATATACACATACACAAAACACATTTTGCTACTCCTCCTGAGTATAGCGATACCACATATGTGAGGCCCAGCATGCAGGGAGCACCACCAGGTATTCTAAGGACATAAATTACACATCTAATGTCATGATGACCTATCACCGTTTTAAAGGCCCTTAACCACTTTCAGACCGGACCATTTTGCTGGTAAATGACCAGAGGTCTTTTTACACTTTGGCACTGCGCTGCTTTAACTGGTAATTGCGCGGTCATGCAATGTTGTACCCAAACGAAATTTGCGTCCTTTTCTTCCCACAAATAGAGCTTTCTTTTAAAGGTATTTGACTGATTCTGCGATTTTTATTTTTTGCGATATAAACGTAAAAAGACCGCAAATTTTGAAAAAAAATGATATTTTCTACTTTTTGTTATTAGAAAAATCCAATAAACTCAATTTTAGTCATACATTTAGGCCAAAATGTATTCAGCCACATGTCTTTGGTAAAAAAAAAGTCAATAATTGTATATTTATTGGTTTGCGCAAAAGTTGTCACATCTACAAACTAAGGTACATTTTCTGGAATTTACGCAGCTTTTATTTTATGACTGCCTATCTCATTTCTTGAGGTGCTAAAATGGCAGGGCAGTACAAAACCCCCCCAAATGACCCCATTTTGGAAAGTAGACACCCTAAGGAAATTGATAAGAGGCATGTTGAGCCCATTGAATATTTTATTTTTTTGCCGCAAGCGATTGAATAATGACAAAAAAAAAAATTTTTTTTTTTTTTTACACAAAGTTGTCACTAAATGATATATTGCTCACACATGCCATGGTTATATGTGGAATTGTACCCCAAAATACATTCTGCTGCTTCTCCTGAGTACGGGGATACCACATGTGGTCGACTTTTTGGAAGCCTAGCCGCGTACGGGGCCCCGAAAGCCAAGCACCGCCTTCAGGATTTCTAAGGGCATACATATGTAATTTTACTCCTCACTACCTATCACAGTTTTGAAGGCCATAAAATGCCAAGATGGCACAAAACCCCCACAAATGACCCCATTTTAGAAAGTAGACACCCCAAGCTATTTGCTGAGAGGCATGTTGAGTCCATGGAATATTTTATATTTTGCCACAAGTTGCGGGAAAATGACAAACTTTATAAATTTTTCACAAAGTTGTCACTAAATGATATATTGCTCACACATGCTATGGGCATATGTGAAATTACACCCCAAAATAAATTCTGCTGCTTCTCCTGAGTACGGGGATACCACATATGTGGGACTTTTTGGGAGCCTAGCCGCGTACGGGGCCCAGAAAACCAAGCACCGCCTTCAGGCTTTCTAAGGGCATACATTTTTAATTTCACGCCTCACTACCTATTACAGTTTTGAAGGCCATAAAATGCCAAGATGGCACAAAACCCCCACAAATGACCCCATTTTAGAAAGTAGACACCCCAAGCTATTTGCTGAGAGGCATGTTGAGTCCATGGAATATTTTATATTTTGCCGCAAGTTGCGGGAAAGTTACAAACTTTTTTTTTTTATTTTTTTTTTTCACAAAGTTGTCACTAAATGATATATTGCTCACGCATGCCATGGGCATATGTGAAATGACACCCCAAAATAAATTCTGCTGCTTCTCCTGAGTACGGGGATACCACATATGTGGGACTTTTTGGGAGCCTAGCTGCGTACGGGGCCCCAAAAGCCAAGAACCGCCTTCAGGCTTTCTAAGGGCGTAAATCTTTGATTTCACGCCTCACTACCTATTACAGTTTTGAAGGCCATAAAATGCCAAGATGGCACAAAACCCCCACAAATGACCCCATTTTAGAAAGTAGACACCCCAAGCTATTTGCTGAGAGGCATGTTGAGTCCATGGAATAGTTTATATTTTGCCGCAAGTTGCGGGAAAATTACAAACTTTTTATTTTTTATTTTTTTTTTCACAAAGTTGTCACTAAATGATATATTGCTCACGCATGCCATGGGCATATGTAAAATGACACCCCAAAATAAATTCTGCTGCTTCTCCTGAGCACAGGGATACCACATGTGTGGGATTTTTTGGGAGCCTAGGTGCGTACGGGGCCCCGAAAGCCAAGAACCGCCTTCAGGCTTTCTAAGGGCGTAAATCTTTGATTTCACGCCTCACTACCTATTACAGTTTTGAAGGCCATAAAATGCCAAGATGGCACAAAACCCCCACAAATGACCCCATTTTAGAAAGTAGACACCCCAAGCTATTTGCTGAGAGGCATGTTGAGTCCATGGAATATTTTATATTTTGCCACAAGTTGCGGGAAAATTACAAACTTTTATTTTTTTTTATTTTTTTTTCACAAAGTTGTCACTAAATGATATATTGCTCACACATGCCAGGGACATATGTGAAATGACACCCCAAAATAAATTCTGCTGCTTCTCCTGAGTACGGGGATACCACATGTGTGGGACTTTTTGGGAGCCTAGTCGCGTACGGGGCCCCGAAAACCAAGAACCGCCTTCAGGATTTCTAAGGGTGTAAATTTTTGATTTTACACCTCACTACCTATCACAGTTCTGAAGGCCATAAAATGCCAAAATAGCACAAAACCCCCCAAAATGACCCCATTTTGGAAAGTAGACACCCCAAGCTATTTGCCGAGAGGCATGGTGAGTATTTTGCAGCTCTCATTTGTTTTTGAAAATGAAGAAAAAAAAAAATAATGTATATTTTTTTTCTTTTTTTCAATTTTCAAAACTTTGTGACAAAAATGAAGGTCTGCAAAATACTAACCATACCTCTCGGCAAATAGCTTGGGGTGTCTCCTTTCCAAAATGGGGTCACTTGGGGGGATTTTGTGCTATCTGGGCATTCCATGGCCTCCGAAACTGTGATAGGCAGTGAGGAATGAAATCTAAAATTTACACCCTTAGAAATCCTGAAGGTGGTGCTTGGATTTTGGGGTACCGTACGCAGTTAGGCTCCCAAAAGGTCTCACACTTGTGGTATCCCCGTACTCAGGAGAAGCAACAGAATGTATTTTGGGGTGTAATTTTACATATAACCATGGCATGTTTGAGCAATATATCATTTAATGACAACTTTGTGCAAAAAAAAATAAATAAATAATAATAATGTATTTTTTCCACAACTTTTGTCAAAATATAAAATATTCCATGGACTCAACCTGCCTCTCAGCAAATAGCTTGGGGTGTCTACTTTCTAAAATGGGGTCATTTGGGGGGGTTTTGAACTGTCCTGGCATTTTATGCACAACATTTAGAAGCTTATGTCACACATCACCCACTCTTCTAACCACTTGAAGAAAAAGCCCTTTCTGACACTTTTTGTTTACATGAAAAAATATTTTTTTTTGCAAGAAAATTACTTTGAACCCCCAAACATGAAGTGTTTTTTTAAAGCAAAAGCCCTACCGATTAAAATGGTGGGTGTTTCATTTTTTTTTTCACACGGTATTTGCGCAGCGATTTTTCAAACGCATTTTTTGGGGAAAAAACACACTTTTTTTTATTTTAATGCACTAAAAATCACTATATTGCCCAAATGTTTGATGAAATAAAAAATATGATCTTAGGCCGAGTACATGGATACCAAACACGACATGCTTTAAAATTGCGCAGAAACGTGCAGCGGCGACAAACTACGTACATTTTTAAAAGCCTTTAAATGCCTTTACAGGTGACCACTTTAGATTTACGGAGGAGGTCTACTGCTAAAATTAGTACCCTCGATCTGACCTTCGTGGTGATACCTCACATGCATGGTGCAATTGCCGTTTACATATGCCACCAGACCAACGCTTGTGTTCCGCGTTGCGCCTTAGCAGGGGGGGACAGGGGTGTTTTTTTTTTTTTTTTTTTTTTTATTATTTTTTTTGCTTTTTTATTTTTTTTTTAAACTGTTCCTTTCATTTATATATATTTTTTTATGATTTTTATTGTTATCTCAGGGAATGTAAATATCCCCTATGATTGCAATAGGTAGTGACAGGTACTCTTTTTAAAAAAAATTAGGGTCTATCAGACCCTAGATCTCTCCTCTGTCCTCAAAGCATCTGACCACACCAAGATCGGTGTGATAAAATGCTTTCCCAATTTCCCAATGGCGCTGTTTACATCCCGCAAAATCTAAGTCATGAAATGCTCGTAGCTTCCGGTGTCTTAGGCCATAGAGATGATTGGAGCCATTCTGGTCTCTGATCAGCTCTATGGTCAGCTGGCGGAACCACCGGCTGCATTCTCAGGTTCCCTGTTGGGACAGGAGAGCCTGAGAAAACCATGGAAGATGGTGCGGGGGGGGGGAACATTCCCTCCCACTGCTTGTAAAAGTAGTCTAGAGGCTAATTAGCCGCTAGGATTGCTTTTACATAAAAGCCGACCGCTGGCTGAAAAGAATGATACCAAGATGATACCTAAACCTGCAGGCATCATTCTGGTATAAGCACTCAAAGTCCCGCAACATACCAGTATGTTGCTGGAACTGGTTGGGCATATATTGTATTTTTTTTTTCATGCAGCCTGTGGGCTGAACGAAAAAAAAATATTGATCGGTGGGTATGCCCACCATTAGATACCACCCTTCATCCACCCACTTTCTAATGGTGGGCATACATGCACCATTTATATATGCCGAAGCATGGGGGCATCCTCCCGCAAAAGGTAGGAGCAGATCGCTCCTCCACCCCTTATGCCCCCATGCTTCGGCATATATGCTCTTTTTTAACTGTGGTGGTGAAATCACCCCCGACAGTGCTAGAGTCGCGGCTTTATGTATCATGGGAGCAAACGCTGTTGCTGTCAAGATAAATAAATCCGCTCTGCAGCAGAATGGCGTACCTGCTAAGCAAATGATGGTTAACAATAAAACAAAGTAACATTACAGTATAACAGTAGGACTTACCATACCTGCAAAGCAAATACAAAAAAAATCGCAAAAAATAACACATTTAACACAATCTGTGCCTAAAATATATATATGCCGAAGCATGGGGGCATCCTCCCGCAAAAAAGTTATGCCGCGTACATACATTCAAACTTTTCCACGGGCAAGCCCTCCGTCGGAATTTTGACTGTATGTACGTGGCATTAGGAACAAAATCGCTCCTCCACCCCTTATGCCCCCATGCTTCGGCATATATGCTCTTTTTTAACTGTGGTGGTGAAATCACCTCCGACAGCGCTGGAGTCGTGGCTTTACGTATCGTGGGAGCAAACGCTGTTGCTGTCAAGATAAATAAATCCACGCTACAGCTGAATGGCATACCTGAAAACAAAAAATGGTTAACAATAAAACATTGCAGAATAGAATACAGTACAAAGGAGCAGAACAATAGAGAGAGAATAGAGAGAGAGAGAACAATAAAACGACAACTATTTTTGGTTTTTTTATTTTATATTTTTTTTGGTTTTTTTGGTTTTTTTACTTTTTTTTTTTTTTTTTTTTAACACTTTTTTATGTAACTTTAACACTTCTGTTGTAACGGTTCCAGCGGTTTGGGTCTCTCAAAATGTGATGGCATCTTGGGAGACCCTGTGAACGTGTGCCTAGCTTGTGCAATGCTGTACCCTACGCTAATACTCAACTAGTTCATGGTAGCGTTCAAAACACTCACCCTGACAAAGACCAGCCTGGCCAGGACAGCGGGGACAATAAGAACGGGTGTCACGCCTAAATCCGCGCTTTCTGCAGACACGACATTTTCTTTGGGGGGCTCGTTGGGTAGGGGTACTCGGGAGGACATAAGAATAATGCCTCTCATGCAGCCGGCTTACTGCATCTGGTAGGGGAAGGTGAGGTGGAGCACCGCCTGGATACAGAAGGGCTCTGACGATATCCTCCTGGAATTTGAGGAAGGATCCAGTCCGTCCTGAAGCTTTGTGTAGTACATAAGCATTCAGTATAGCCAATTGGAATAAATAAACAGACACTTTTTTGTACCAGCGTCTGGACTTACGGGCAACTAGATACGGCGCCAACAACTGGTCATTGAGGTCCACCCCTCCCATGTTAAGGTTATATTTGTGGACACAGAGGGGTTTCTCCACAATACCAGTCGCCGTAGGAATTTGGACCGTCGTGTCTGCATGAAGGGAGGTAAGAACGAAAACATTCTTATTATCCCTCCACTTCATAGCGAGCAAATTATTACTGCGCAAGCAGGCTCTCTCCCCCAGCCTAAGACGGGACTCTACAAGCCGCTGGGGAAAGCCCCGGCGATTAGGTCGCACGGTGCCACATGCTCCAATCTGATGATCAAACAAGTGACTAAACAGTGGCACGCTTGTGTAATAATTGTCCACGTACAAGTGGTACCCCTTTCCGAATAAGGGTGACACCAAGTCCCACACTATCTTGCCAGCGCTTCCTATGTAGTCAGGGCAGTTCTCCGGCTCTACGTGACTATCTCTTCCCTCATAAACCATGAAACTACGTGTATAGCCTGTGGCCCTGTCACAGAGCTTATACATCTTGACCCCGTATCTGGAACGCTTGTTGGGGACGTATTGCTTGAATGACAAGCGACCAGAAAATTTAATCAGGGACTCATCAACGCAGACAACTTGATCGGGAGTAAACAAGGCTGCAAAACGTTGGTTGAAGTGGTTTATGAGGGGCCGAATTTTGTAGAGCCGATCGTACTCAGGGTCTCCACGAGGACGACAGAGTTCATTGTCGCTGAAGTGCATGAACCGCAAAATCATCTCGTATCGTGCCCTGGACATGGAAGCAGAGAACACGCGCATATGGTGAATTGGGTCAATGGACCAATATGACCGCAACTCACTCTTTTTGGTTATGCCCATGTTGAGGGAGAGGCCCAGAAAGATTTTAAATTCGGAAACCGTAACTGGTTTCCATTGTCTGGCAAGGGCGGACTGGGGAATAGTGGCGATGTGTTGAGCAGCGTACAAATTGGTTTGGTCCACAATAGATCTATAGAGATCTTCGGTGAAAAACAGTGAGTAAAAGTCAAGTGTCGTAAAATCAACTGTTTCCACGTTAATGCCAGGTTGGCCAGTGAATGGGGGAAGTACGGGTTCTGCAGAAGTGGTGGGCACCCAAATAGGATTGGCGAATTCTGCAGGAAGGGCACTATGGGTACGACGGGCCTGTCTTTGTTTTCTTGGTGGCAGCGGGACACTACTTGTGCTTGCCACCTCGCCAGCTTGAACTGCACTTATGGGACTCGCCACGTCACCACGTGTTACTGCAGTGCTGGATGTAGGTCCAGGGTGTACTAGGCCGCTGGTGCTTGCCAGTTCACCAGAAGGCTGAGCGGCTCTAGTACGTCTCTGCTCCATACGAGTGACCTGCGGTTCCTGCACCTCAACAACAGAATACATACGGGATTGGGCACACCTGTTCTTAGCAGCGGCCTCATCTCCGTCGTCAGAGCTATCTGTCATGGAGCCGCTGTCCTCTACAGGTTCGTATTCTGAGCCTGAATCTGACAGATGAGTGACGTCCTCTTCACTATCTGTCATGCTCAGAAACGTGTAGGCCTCATCACTAGTGTACCTTCGCTTTGCCATTTTGGGCTCTAAATTTAGGGGTACACTAGTGAGACTCACAGGTAAAAAAGCACCTAGCCTGTCAGCGACTGTTTCAAAACGCTACAAAAAAAACTGTTAGCGATCGCAGGGATCAAGCCTGACTCTGCGAACGCTGCAGTTATGTGTGTTGTGTTTTGTAAGTGACAGTGATCGATCGATACTGCACTTGGGTGGGCTGGGCTGGGCTTGGCGTAGGGGCTAAACGCAGGTGCTAGCGGGTATCTGGGCTGATCCCGCTAACAATGCGTTTTGGGAAACCTAAAATGCTGGCAACGATAATATATATCTGATCAGATACTATATTACTAAGGGAGGTGTATGCTTTGCGCGTGGGTGTTAGCGGTACTGGCACTAACCTGACGCTGGGGCGACGCAGGCCTTATCTGACCCTAAAAAACTTATATCACCCGCCGGGTGATCAGGGGGTTAAACCTTTATTAGGTAATAAATGGCGGGTGCCCTGAAACAAAAAAAAAATAACTAACCAACCAGCGTCACCTGTAACAGTTATATGGTGATCACTGGTGAAAGGGTTAACTGGGGGGCAATCAGGGGGCTATGCGGTAGTATATGGGGGTCCCTGACGCTATAAAAAGCTGCGGCGAACCCAAATACTTACCTGCCTATCTAGGGTCACCTGTGACACTAATACAGCGATCAGAAAAAAATCGCTTATTAGTGACACTGGTGACGGGGGGTGATCACGGGGTTAAACCTTTATTGGGGGGGGTTAGGGGGGCACCCTAGAGCTAAAGGGGGCTAGCCCTAACTGCCCTAACAGTTATTACAGTCACAAATGACACCAATGCAAAAAAAAAAAAAAAAAAAGAAAAAAAAAAAAAAATGCACTTGGTGTCACTGTGACTGGGGGGGGCAGGGGTGATTGGGGGGTGATTGGGGGTGATCAGGGGGGTGAAAAGTGTGCCTGGCGTGTTCTACTGTAAGTGTAGTGTTGGGTGCAACTTACCGATCCTCTCTCCTCCGTGCCGGAACGAAAAAGACCGACACGAGGAGAGATTACATCATTTCCTCTCCTGTGTTTACATTACAGGAGAGGAAGTGATGTCACCGAGCATTTTCATTCGTCGGGAGCGATCGCGAGGGGGTGGCCATGAATGAATGGCCGTCCCCTCGTCCGGGATCGCTCCCGAACGAATACCGACCGCCGCAGGCACCGGGCGGGGGCCCGATCGGGCCCCCGACCCGCGGGAGGCAAGGGACGTACATGTAAGCCCTTATGCCTGCCCGTGCCATTGCACCGACGTACATCGGCGTGCGGCGGTCGGCAACTGGTTAAGCACCAGGACAATGGAATTGCCAACAAAATTACCCCATTTTGGAAAGCAAACACTTCAATGTATAATCTATGAGGCATAATGAGTCTTTTGAATGGTTATTTTTTTTCCAAAAGTTTTTGGAAAATGTGGAAAAAAATGAAAATTCATTTTTTTTACACAAAGTTGTCCATTTATAAGATATTTCCAACACATAGCATGTACATAGCAAAAAGGACATCCCAAAATACATTCTGCTACTCCTCCTGAGTATGACAATACCACATGTGTGAGACTTTTACACAGCCTGGTCACATACAGAGGCCCAACATTGAAGTAGCACCTTCAGGCATTCTGCGAGCATAAATTACACATCTAATTTCTCAACCCCCGTTACAATTTTGAAAGCCCTGCAGCACCAGGACAATGGCATTGGCCACAAAATTACCCCATTTTGGAATGCAAACACCCCAATGTATAATATATGAGGCATAATGAGTCTTTTGAACAGTTAATTTTTTTCCAGACGTTTTGGGAAAATGTGGAAAAAAAATGCAAATGAATTTTTTTACACAAAGCTGTCCATTTATAAGATATTTCCAACACATATCATGTACATAGCAAAAATGACACCCAAAAATAAATTTTGTTACTCCTCCTGAGTATGGCGATACCATATGTGTGAGAATTTTACACAGCCTGGCCACATACAGAGGCCCAACATCCAAGTCGTTCCAGGCGTTCTAGGAGCATAAATTACACATATCATTTTCTTGGCAACCTATCATTTTTGGCCCTTCATATTTCTAACACATAGCATGTACATACCAATAATTACCTTCCAAAATAAATTCTAAAGGAAGGGGTAAAAAAAAAAAAAGCATTACCTGTGGTTTTAGTAATGTCCACAGAGGATAGAATTGGTTGAGGCAGCAGGCAGGGATGTGCTTAGAGACAATAGTAATTATCCAGGCAGCAGGCAGGAATATTGTTTATAATCAGCACAAGGAAATTGTTAGCACAGCCAAAGCATTTGTCCATAGGAATTGTCCAAGCCGAGACAGCCAGCAAAGCCATAATATTGGTCTTGGTACACTGTTACTCAGTTGCTCACACACTTATTATTGTATCGCTCTCCAGCCCTTCGTAAACATACTGCCTCTTGCTACAGCTAATTATTTCCATAGTCCACGTAGCAGGCAGATATGTGGTCAGTTCATGCGGCAGGCAGAGGCATGATAGCAGTAAGTCAGCAGCAGGCTGAGGGCCTCAACCAGGTAAGACCTGCGCCCAGGGGCACAGGGGTAAAAATCTCTTTGAAGTCTGCAGACCAGATCCATCCAGAAAAATAATTCTGGAGCCCCTCACATATGTGAGGCCCTGTGTACTACAGTAGCAGTGCAACAGATCAGTGCAAGCAGTAGGTAAAAGCATACTCGATAAAATAGGCCAGGGTCAGTTCATGTAAAAGCAGTCCAAGTGGTAGGCAGAAGTGTAGTCAATAAAACAGGCCAGGTTCAGTTCACGTGGAAGCAGCCCAAACGGTAGGCAGTGGCATAGTCTAAAAACAGGCCAGGGTCAGTTCACGTGGAAGGAAGCAGCATGGTTATTTGAGGAAGCATGGAAAATGGTCAGCCCAGATGATGAAAATGGTTAAAAATATGTACTAATATTTTAGGGATGTATGGTAAAGTCGGAAGCATTCACCGATGCAAAGGCTGGGTTGGGAGGGATACTGGGGACAATGGTAGCTGGTATCTCTTCAAAATCCTCTTTTGCTGCTTACGCAACATTTCTTTTGGTGTATTCGGCCTGCTTCAGATGGTGGAATGTTGTCCGGGAAGTGGCACTCATGAAAGCGGCTAACAGCATCAGAGCGAAGGTTTTCTGGGGGGTAACTTTATTGGTAGATGAGGGAAGTGACAATTTTTTGATGAATTTTAGGAAGTGGGTGGGGCTTTCTGTGGATATGGTGACTGATGAGTGACAGGCGATGGTCACTGATGGGTGACAGGTGCACGGCTGACAGTCACTGATGGCAGTCGCTTTATGGCCACTGATGGGTGACAGGTGCACTTTATGGGCACTGATGGGTGACAGGTACACTTTTATAAGCACTGATGGGCACTGATGTGGGGGGGGGGGGGTAGGGGCGATGTGACAGGCTCTTTTATTTGTGTGCTTGGTGCAGTACAATACACAGACACAGATCGGCAACTCACTGTAGAGCCTCATCGTCCCTCCGTCATTTGACGGTGGACAGGTGGCAAATGGCTAAGAAATACTACACTACTGTATGTGAGAATGTATGTGATGAGTTGAAGAAGCCTGTGACGACACAAAGTTGGTGTTTTAGGCTGGGTTCACACTGCTTTATTGGACCCATTTGGCTAGGAGGCTGGGAAAGTCACCTAAAAGATAAGACTCACCTTTTTGCAGTTATCATATTCTTGAAGCACTGGACTATTTTTGGATTTTTATTGAGGCGTCAGATGTCGAACCCCCTCCACTGTTTCCAAAATTAAAAAATATGTTTGCTTTTAGTTATAATTGAAACCTCTTTCAAATTAGTCTATGGCCAATTTTAATGTAGCACAACAACCCCACAGGAGCTGCTTGATTGCCGGGTTCTTGGGCCTTTTCCAGAGGTGACCCCCCCCCGTGACTAAATCCAACATCTCACTGACATACCAGTAGTGATAAACAGGCTTTGTTTACTGAAAAAATCCCTTACAGGGCTTATTCCTGCATAAAGCAAATCTTAACTGCATCTGAGCACCACAAACCGTAAACACTATTTGATTCATTTTAAAAACTCAAAGCAAACTCTCCCATCTCCACTCTTTATTTTGTTGAGAAATCACTTTGAAAAACACCCCCCCTCCCCCCCCAGCATTTGTAGTCATACCCATCTAGAGTAAGGGAAGATGGTTCATGTAGTATTTACTTCCTGGAATCCATCTGCCCTTAGGCTAGGCATGCAGGCAGGAGTGCGTGCTTAGAAGAATTGTCCATGAAGATCCTTAGGATATATGACAGCACTTTGGCCTATGCAAAAAAACAGGAAACAACTAAAGAAATTAAAAAAAAAAGTTTAAAACAATAAATCTTCCTATCTATTTGCTAAGGCCAACTGCATAAGGATTAAAAATAGTTAATGTTGATTAAAGAGGAAGTAAACCCTGATGGGTTTACTTCCTCTTTGATTCCCTGCAAAGGTAAAGCATAATGGACTACTATGCATCGCATAGTAGTCCATTATGTGTCACTTACCTGACACAGGAGCCAGTGAAGTCACCGCTATCCCCTGTAGTCCGGAGCATCCATCTTATCGGTGGGTCTCGCTGCTCCGCCGCTGTCATTCGACAAAGCCGCGATGACGTCACTCCCGCGCACGCTAACGGGAGCCGCCACTCGCGGCATATCGCCGTTGACAGCAGGACGCTCAGTGTGCCTGCGCACCGCTGTCTACGGCACATGCACCATAGACAGCGGTGCCTGTCTTTCGGCAAATATCTCCTAAACCGTGTAGGTTTAGGAGATATTTCTTGGACCTACAGGTAAGCCTTAATCTAGGCTTACCTGTAGGTCAAAGTGGTTTGTAAGGGTTTACTACACCCTGTAGTTTAGGTAGGGAGCACCTCATCATTAATTTACTTGCCAAGAGTAGTCATTTTTTTTTTTCAATCTATGTTTATTAATGTTTTTTCTCCATCACAAACACATCGTGAAACACACATGGAAAATAAAAAAATTCCAAAATACATACAACAATAACATATTACATTTTATACACAAAAAAAACAAAAAAAACCTCCCTAATATATATAAAATTTCTCTCCCTTTCCTCCATTCCTCCTGTCCAAAGCACCCCCCCCCCCCCCCCCCGCATGCGCCATAGACAGCGGTGCCTGTCTTTCGGCAAATATCTCCTAAACCGTGTAGGTTTAGGAGATATTTCTTGGACCTACAGGTAAGCCTTAATCTAGGCTTACCTGTAAGTCAAAGTGGTTTGTAAGGGTTTACAACCACTTTAAAGGGGAACTATATGCTCCTATCCTTTATGTAGCACCCTGTAGTTTAGGCAGGGAGCACCTCATTAATTTACTTGCCAAGAGTAGTCATTTTTTTTTTTCAATCTATGTTTATTAATGTTTTTTCTCCATCACAAACACGTCGTGAAACACACATGGAAAATAAAAAATTTTCAAAATACATACAACAATAACATATTACATTTTATACACACAAAAAAAAACCCTCCCTAATATATATAAAATTTCTCTCCCTCTCCTCCATTCCTCCTGTCCAAAGTCCCCCCCCCACACACACACCAATCCTACCTTTTTGAGTTATCATACCTTAACTGTTCTATGAGGGGCAAAGTGTTGGGTCTCGGCTCCACAATACAAAAAAAACACTTTCTGATGAAGTGTAAAATGTATAGAGGTGAGGCCTGAAATGTGAAATGCATAGAGGTGAGGCCTGATGCTTACAACCATAGGAGCCCTATACTATTGCTTGCACAGCTGAGATGCACCACGCACATTGTGAGCTTTATACTGACGTTGGACCGGTTTCTGCTTCCACCTGAGCGGATTTGTTTGTGATTTCATGCTGGACTATGTAAGTGTTCTTTTTAACCACTTGCCGACCGCCTCACATTGATATATGTCGGCAGAAGGGCTCGTACAGGCAAACTAACGTACCTGTACGTTGCCCTTTAAGAGGCGGCCTGCGGGCACGCGCACCAGTGGCAAGCTCCACGAGTCAGGTCGCGGGTCCCGCGGACTCGATCACCTCATGGGGAGGAAGAACAAGGAGATACTAATGTAAACAAGCATCTCCTCGTTCTGCCTAGTGACCGTGTCACTGATCTCTGCTCCCTGTGATTGGGAGCAGAGATCAGTGATGTGTCATACATAGCCACACCCCCCCACAGTTAGAACCATTCCCCAGGGCACACTTAAACAATACATTGCCCCCTAGTGGTTAACCCCTTCACTTCCAGTGTCATTTACACAGGAATCACTGCATTTGTATAGCACTGATTGCTGTATAAATGACAATTGTCCCAAAAATGTGTAAAAAATGTACGATGTGTCCGCCATAATGTCGCAGGCACAATAAAAATCACAGATCACCGCCATTACTAGTAAAAAATAATTATTAATAAAAATGCCATAAAACTATCCCCTATTTTGTAAACGCTATGACTTTTGTGCAAACCAACCAATAAACGCTAATTGCGTTTTTTTTTTTACCAAAAATATATAGAAGAATGTGTGTTGGCCTAAACTGAGGAAAAAAATGTTTTTATATATTTTATATATTTTGGGGGATATTTATTATAGCATAATGTAAAAAATAATGCGTTTTTTCAAAATTACTCCTGTTTTTATAGCGCAAAAAATAAAAACTGCAGGGGTGATCAAATACCACCAAAAGAAAGCTCTATTTGTGGGGAAAAAAGGACATCAATTTTCTTTGGGAGCCATGTCGCACATCCGCGCAATTGTCAGTTAAAGCGACGCAGTGCCGAATCTCAAAAAGTGCTCTGGTCAGGAAGGGCGTAAATTCTTCAGGAGCTGAAGTGGTTAAGCAATAAAACATAAAGCGGTATTACACTATATCCTGCCTTCTGTGACTCTTTGTTGGGGAGCTTTTTCACAGAGCTATTTTATGTAAGTTGATACATGCAGTGGAGTGATGTTATAAGGTGAAGACACCTACATTTGTATACCTGCAAAGTGGTCTGGGACCCAGATTCCTCCATATATGATTGCTTGATTGGAATGGGATGCAGAAAGGAGCTACAGCATTAAATTAAGGAGTCCTTCCCATTAGTCATGCTTTGAGGTCACTTTGTGGCCGAGGTGAGCGCACTTTGTTATCACTTTGGGTAAAGCACTTTTAGCAAGTTTACTGAAGCACGTGTGCACTTTATTTTTAAGGTGTTGGAACATACACAAGAAGATTTGTTCACATGATTATTATGGACATTTTTGATGGTTTATTTTTGCACTTTATTAATTAAATATACATTGTATATTAACAATTTGATATTTGATTTCTGTATTTTTTCCTTTGCACCCTTTATATATATTTTTTCTTAACTATTCTATAGCTGGTAAATAGTCTGTTAACCCCTATACTTCCATCTGATCCCAAAATAAATGGTGTCAAACCTGGTAACATCAGCCATGGTTCCCACATTTCACATAATTTATTTGCTAAACTCCTATTCTTATATACCTGCCATCCCTTTAGCAATGCATTATTTCATTGCTATCAATTTTGCAATAAATAGCAATCCTATTGGGTATCCTAATTACCGGGGTATATAATTATTTTTCTAATTGTCCTAGCAGGCATATTCTTGGGTATATCTGTATCTGGGTTTCATATGCTTGATTAATGTTTTTTTACCACATTGTGCCAATAGCTAAACAGTTTAGGGCAGTACCAAAGCATATGTATTAAATCAGCAGATACTCTTGAACATCTTGGGCATTTCGACATATCCCGCCTCCCCCATTGGTATAATTTAGCTAGTGTCCTATAAGCTCTATATATTATATATAATTGGGTTAGGCATTGCTGTGGAGATACTGATATGGACTGTACAAGTTCCAATATACACTGCAATGTTTCATCTGTCATTTTTCCAAGGTCTTTTTCCCATCCTATTCTAGCTAAACAACTACTTGCTTCCTGTAAGTGCTCAGTCAGGCAGCCATAGAGAGTGGAGATTAAACCCCTCTTAACCTGTATTTTTGCAAGGACAACCATAACTGGCATATGTGTATCTTAACTGTTTTGTCTTTAAACTGACTCTGTAACGCATGGCGTAGTTGTAAATGTTGATAAAAAGTGCGGAAGGGCAGTAGACATTTTTTCTATGAATCTTGAAATGTTTTTAATGTGTTATCTGTATAAAGTTGTGTAGTATATTTTATCCCCTTTTCTCTCCATACCAAACCCTTTTAATTTACCTATTTCTTCATAATTTTATTTACCCATAAGGTGGAGTATACCGAGGTATAACTATATTGCATAATGCATCTCATTTCCTGCCAGATATGTAATTATTATTATTATTATACAGGATTTATATAGCGCGAACAGTTTATGCAGTGCTTTACAATATAAAAGGAGACAATAAAGTTACAATACAATAAAATACAAGAGGATTAAGAGGGCCCTGCTCAGAAGAACTTACAATCTAATAGGGTGGGGCAGGTGGTACAAAAGGTTGTAACTGTGGGGAATGAGCTGATGGAAGTGGTAGGAGATTAGATGGAGATGTGATAGGCTTTCCTGAAGGGATGAGTTTTCAGGGATCACCTGAAGGTAGCAAGAGTAGGGGATAGCTGGACCAGTGGAGGAAACAAGTTCCAGAGGATGGGAGAGGCTCTGGAGAAATCCTGGAGATGAACACGGGAGGAGGAAACGAGAGAGCTTAAGAGTAGGAGGTCTTGAGAAGAGCAGAGAGGACGATTTGGGTGGTATTTGGAGACAAGATTGGTCATGTAACTCAGGGCAGAGTTGTGAATGGCTTTGTATGTTGTGGTTAGTATTTTGAATTTAATTTGCTGGGTGATTGGGAGCCAGTGTAGGGATTGGAGGAGAGGATTGGCAGACACTGAGCGATTGGTAAGGTTGATTAGTCTGACAGCAGCATTCATGATAGACTGAAGAGCAGATAGCCTATGGAGAGGCAGGTCAATAAGAAGGGAGTTGCAATAGTCAAGGGGAGAGATAACGAGGGAGTGAATGAGGAGTGAATGAGGAGCTTGGTGGTTTTATTTGTTAAAAAGGGGTGAATTTTAGAGATGTTACAGAGGTGAATTCTACAAACTTTTGACAACGATTGGACTTGGGGCTGAAATGACAAATCAGAGTCTAGTATTACACCTAGTACCCTGGCGTGAGGGGAGGGACTGATAGTTGCATTGTTGATTTTGATGGAAAGTCATGGAGGAAGGCACGTTCAGGGGGGAATATTAATAGCTCAGTTTTAAAGTGAGAGGGGTTTAAGGAAGTAATGCAACATCCATGCTGATATATCAATTAGTAAGTTAGTAATGCGAGAGGAGACTGAAGGAGTGAGGGGAGGAGTAGACAAATTTGTCTGTCATCGGTGTATAAGTGGTATTGAAAGCCGTGGGCAGTTATCAAGTGACCAAGGGAGGAGGTGTAGATAGGGAAGAGAAGGGGTCCAAGCCTTGGGGGACCCCCACAGAAAGGGGCAATGGATAGGAGGAGACAGAGTTGTAGGTGACACTATAGGAGCGCTGTGATAGATAGGCAGAGAACCAGGATCGAGCAGAATTTCGGGGGCCAAAGGAATGTAGTTTATTGAGAAGGGGTGGTCAACAGTATCAAAGGCCACAGAGAGGTCAAGTATTAGGAGTATAGAGTACCCCTTTTGTGGGTAATTCCATTGTCCTGGTGCTCCCGCGCCTTCAAAAATGTGATAGGTACTCAGGAAATTAAATGTGTAATTTATGCCTTTAGAACACCTGATGGTGCTACATGGATGTTGGGCCTCTGTATGTGGCCAGGCTGTGGAAAAGTCTCACACATGGGGTATCACCATACTCAGGACGAATAGCAGAATGTATTTTGGGGTGTAATTGCAATTACAGCCTGCACCCTGTGTGAGAAATAACTTGTAAATATGACAATTTAGTGAAGAGAAAAAAAAATATATATATACAGTATATATATATTTCTTAATTTTCCAAAGCATTGTGGGAAAAAAATTGCAACTTCAAAAGACTGTCTTCTTTCCAAAAAGGGGTCATTTGGGGGGTAGTTGTACTGTCCTGACATTTTAGGGGCTCAAGAAATGCGATAGGCCATCAGTGCATTAGGATTGATACATTTTCAATAAGGCGTAGCTTAGTTTGTAGAGTCTATCAGGATTTTTTTACCAAAGACATGTAGCAGAAAACATTTTGGCCTAAATTGTCAACAATATTTGATTTTTTCAGTTTCTTTTAAAACAGAAAGTAGAAAATATTCGCTCTTTTTTCACTTATATCACAAAAAATAAAAAATGAAGTGGTGAATAAATACCACCAAAAGATAGCTCTATTTGTGTGAACAAAATGATAAAAAATGTAATTTGGGTACTGTGTAGCATGACTGAGTAATTGTCTTTCAAAGTGTGAGAGTACCGAAAGCTGAAAATTTGTCTGGGAAGGAAGGGGGTGTAAGTGCCCAGTATTGAGGTGGTTAAGAAGCAGTTTACATCCAAAGAAGTGGATTTTGACTTCCTTTCAATAGCCTATGATGAAAGCTCAGTTGCTGATTTTTATGAGAGGGGTGGACGATGAAATGAATGTGACTGAAGAGCTACTTGAGCCTTACGGACCAAACAAGAGGAAAAGGTTTGTTTGTTATTTCTGCCATAGATGACATGAAACTTACTGGGAATATTACTGATGGGGCCCCTGCCATGGCTGGTAAATGAAATGGATTAGCAGCCCTAATCTGTAACAAGGTGATCGAAGAAGGAGGCAAAGCTATTAAACTCCCTTATATAATTTGTCACCAAGTTCTCTGTCCTAAACATCTCAAATATGACCTTGTTATGAAACTGGTGGTAAAGACTTAATTTTATTCGGCCTAAAGCCCTGTGCCACCGCCAGTTTAAACAGTTTCTATTGGACATCCAGACTGAATATGAAGATGTTTTATATAATAACGATGTAAGATGGCTCAGTCGGGGGTCTTTTCTACTCTCAGAATCTGAGAATTCTTGGAAACAAAGGCACCACCGATGCGAGAACTATCTGATCCAATTTGGCTGGCTGATTTGGGGATTCTAATTGAGATTACCAAGTATCTGAATGTACTAAACACGAGTCTTCAGGGGAAAGATGCAGCAGTGAACTGGCTTTATTCACACCTCAAAGCCTTTTGAACAAAGCTGCAACTTTTCATAAGGCAGTTGTCACAAACGGAGCCCAATACCATACATTTTTCAGCGTTGCAGGAAATAATAAACAGTTTTCCACAGGACAATATCAGTGCGCAAACGAACAGGTATGCAGCAGACATCACATCTTTGGCTGGGGAGTTTAAACGGCGCTTTCAGGATTTTGCAGCTATTGAAAAGGAGACCAGCCTTTTCTCCTCTCCATTCTCTGTTGACTCCGAAGATGCTCCAGATCAGCTGCAGCTCGAGCTCAGTGAGATGCATTGTGACAGCAAGTTACACAGTCGTCACCAACAGCTCTCTCTTGTGAACTTTTTCCGCCAACTGGATAAGAGCCGGTTTCAAGAGATTCGGACATTGGCTAAGAAACTGCTGAGCTTGTTTGGCTTAACATATATGTGGCTATAACAGTCCACAAGTTGTGCAGAAAAATGAATATTCCTGTGAGGTATTGCCAAAACACAGATTCAATCTGAATATGGTGCTGGAAACTTGAAACCAGTTGTCTGAAGACACATCTACACGACCATTCAAAGATGAAAAGATGGGTACTCTTACCGGTATGGTTGGACACACATGCCATGCGACAGTGGGTCATAAAGGCTTAGAGTCATGTATGACCCACTGTCGTATGGCATGTGTGTCCAACCATACCGGTAAGAGTACCCATCTTTTCATCTTTGAATGGTCGGTGTAGATGTGTCTTCAGACAACCGGTTTCAAGTTTTCCCCCACCATTCCTAAACATATATGTGTGAGAAGACTCCGCTATGCTATTCTATGCTATAAACTTTAACAAGAACCGTGTGACGACAAGACTAAGTGACTCTCACCTGCGTGACATTTTGCGCATCAAAACCACTGCCTTTGATCCAGACCTAGCCTATGTGCTGCAGTCCAGATCTTAGTTTCACCCTTCACATTAGTGCAGGCAAGTTTTTTTTTTTTCAATTGAGATGAATATATTGTAAAATCTCAGTTAATGTCAGTTGGTCTAAATCAGTTATGAATATATTTGGGCACAAGATGTATACTTGGTGTTATGTTCCTGTTCATATTTTTTTAACTTAAAAGTTGAAAGACAACCTTCATTATAATATGTAATGTACTTTACAATGTTCCTGACATATATTTCAGCTTCCTGGATTTTTTTTTCGTCTGGCCTTCAGATATGACAGAGTGACCCCTGTTTAGATTTGTCATCCATGTGACGAAATGAAAAGTATGCCGTTTGCAATAAACTTTGCATAAAATATTTAATTTGCATTTCATTTTAATGGTTCAAAGAAAGTCAGGCAAAACGGTCGGCCCTCACGCATGTTCACTTCATGAAGTTTGGACACCCCTGCTTTAAGGGGTTTATTAACATTGTACTCCAAAACATACCACTAGATGGCAAGCAAGCTCCATCTTTGTATAACTCTATTGAAGCGTCCCTATTGCAATGCTATAGTCATTTACGGTAATGTCACTAAACGCTGATCACTAAATAGACAAAGAAAAGAATATATCAAATTCCATACCATCATTTATTGTCACTTTTCTACCTTTAAATAGGAACATCTATCAACACATCCTCAATTAAGATTTAAAATCTGCTGTGCTTCAACGTTCATTATGATAGCTAAATTCAATCTGCATGGTTTCATTGTACATAAGAATTTAACCACCCTCCTCTACTTGCTCTTGAGATGGACTAAAGTATTACATGTCACAAGAACTTTCCCTTAATGAAATCCCATGCATACAATAAGGACACATACACAGTACACAAGTCAGGTGCGTTGTTTTATGGTATTTTTAGTTTGCAGTGCATGTGACCTCAATACACTACTAGGGCGGGCCAAAAGCTTATATCACCCTTCTACCCAAGTCCTGGCCTTAGCTTCAGAGTAGGTCAACCTGGTAATGTGAGCTGTGACTCCATTTGTAGACCTATCTCATTTCTTTAGACTGCAAATTAATACAAACACCACTATAGTCAGGTGGATTAAAAATGCCCTTTCAAAAACGTATCATGCGCAACAGCTATCCCCTCCAAACAGATTGCTTCATTTCCTCCAACCAAGGTTTGTGACTTGCAGGTATTAAAGGAGACATAATTTGTTGTCTATATGGTAGAAGAACGCTTCCCTTCTTGTTGACTGGATTGTCATAAAAGGAAGGTAGCACCACTTCTTTGGACCTATAAACTGTATCAGGCTTCAAGATGATTTTATCTCGAAGAATGGAACAATATGCCTCTGACATGGAAAGTTCATGTATTTCAGTTATTTTGTAAGCATAAAATAAGGATACTAATTGAACTGTTTTGGGAGTAAAAATCTTTTCAGAACAGTACTCAATAGTCTAGAATAGGGTTTTTATAATACTATAGCAAGGTCCCAAGTAGGATCTTAGAATTAAGACTTGTCAAAAAATAAAGTAATGTAAAATAAGTTTCTTAGCCCCTTCTTGCAGGGATTCTAGAACCAATGCAAAGATAGGACAGTTTATATCCATGGGAAATTCTGGAGATAGTAATCCGAATCTGATGTAACTTTTTTCCGGTTGGCTAATAGAGTGTAAATTACCTTCTCAGGTAATGTTTAAGATTTCTTGCTCAGATAACATATTGTGAGTTGAAGTGCCTATATCTGGGGTTATTCAACTGATTTATGATAAATAAGGTTAACCTTGAGGGGCACAGTCCTCAGAGTTCGGGTTGTGTAACAGAACGAAACATGTCCTTGGCCAAAAATGTTTTTTAATGTATTGACTTAGGGAATATTCTGCCTGCCCGGGTTCTTGCTTTCTCAGGAAGTCCCCTAAGGAATTTATTTTCCCTTTTGGGTTAATAGCAAAATTGACAGGAGGTTTCTTTCTGTCCAGAGAAGGGTCTGTTTCCGTAATGTCACCTTGTGCCCCCCCCCCCCCCCATTGATGGTTGCTGTATTGAACAGCTGCTGTATTCTCCAAAAGTATCATTGTATGTTAACCACTTAAGCCCCGAAAGGATTTACCACCTTAACCGCTTCCCACACGCCCAACGTCATATGACGTTGCAGACTTTCAGAGGTGATATCTGAATGCATACTTGCCAACAGTCCCGATTCTCCCCGGACAATACTGTAAATTGGATTCTAATTCCGATCTGAGTGTGTCCCGCTCAAAATCCAGATTTTTTGGCTTTGTCCTGGGAATCGGGACTGTTTTTGGCACCGAACATCGGCACTTGCTATAATAACATGGCCGCCACAAGATCTCCTTCCAGCTAGCAGGTGTCTTTTCCCTTGTGTTCAGTGGAGAGGGGAGTGGTCTCAATTCCGTTCAGCCAATCTGCTTCTCTCTCCAGTGTACAAGTAGACAATTGTCTTGCACACTCACTGAAGCTGATTAGCTGCTCGAATCAGAGGCCTCTCCCCTCTCCACACACATTGAACACAATCAATACACGCGGATTGCTGGGGGAACCAGCGGTGCATGGAAGGACTGCTGGGGGCACCTGCAGTGTAAGGAGGGATTGCTGGGGGGAACCTGCGGTGTAAGGAGGGACTGCTGGTGGGGAACCTGCGGTGTAAGGAATGACTGCTGGGGGGCACCTGCGTTGTAAGGAAGGACTGCTGGAGGGCACCTGCGGTGTAAGAAAGGACTGCTGGGGAGCACCTGCAGTGTAAGGAAGGACTGCTGGGGGGCACCTGCGGTGTAAGCAAGGACTGCAGGTGGCACCTGCAGTGTAAGGAAGGACTACTGGGGGAACCTGAGATGTAAGGAAGGGCTCTGCTGAGGACACCTGATGGCATCTGGTGGCAGATGATGTGGCAAGTGACACTCAGGGCTCCCACTGATTCTGCATTATGGTGAGTAGAATGTTTTAATTCTATATTACAATGCAATAATAGAAATAATGCGATTCAATCATCCTGACACCATAACAACCTTGGTGCCGGGATGATTGAAACACTAACACCAGGTGTTGGGAGTATCTTTATCTGCTGATTGTTAAACTTTCTATTGCTATTGTGGTGTAAGATCTGGGTCTTCTCTCTCCTTCCCTTCTTTCTTTCTTTCTCTCTCCCTCTCTTTATCCCTCCATCCCTCGTTCATCTCATACTCGAGCCACGCCCCCGTTAGGGCCGGTTCACACTGCGGGCGATGCGAGGCGACACGACTTGCCTCGCCGCAATCTGACAAGTCGCCCCCATTCTGTACAATGGAGCCGTTCTGAGAGGAGCGACTCGAGTCGCTCCGACTCAGAAAAAAGGTTCCTGTACTACTTCTGGGCGACCTCGGGGCGACTTGCATTGACTTCTATACAGAAGTCATTTGCAAATCGCCGCTGAGGTCGCGGCAGGTCGCGGCGAGGCAAGTCGGTGTCGCCTCGCATCGCCCGCAGTGTGAACCGGCCCTTAAGCCACGCACAAAATTTTGTTTACATCACTACCATTTTTTCCGCTGATTACATCACGCCTACAAATGAATATTTACAAATATAAATGTTGATGTGTTCAAATAAAATACTATATATAATGTTTGGAGGTTCTGTGTAATTTTCTAGCAAACAAATGATGATTTTTATTTGCAGGAGATAAATGTAAGAATTGGCCTGGTAGGCAAGTGATTATTGACCAGGCCATTTTTTGCGGTTTGGCATATCGTTTCAACTGACAATTGCACGGACATGCGACATTGTACCCAAACAAAATTGACATCCTTTTTTTTAGAGCTTTCTTTTGGTGGTATTTGATCACCGTTTTTATTTTTTTTGCTATAAACAAAAAAAGAGCGTCAATTTTGAAAAAACAAAACAAAATAAAACCAATTTTCTGCTATAATAGCCATCCAAAAAAATGTAAAAAATTGAATTTCTTCATCAGTTTAAGCCAATATGTATTCTGCTATGTATTTTTTGTAAAAAAAAAAAAAAATCGAATATTAATTGGTTTGCTCAAAAGTTATAATGTCTACGAAATAGGGGATAGATTTAGGGACTTTTTTTTATTGTTTTTACTGGTTTGCTATCCCTACCTTTTGAGATGAAAAATGGGACGAGACAGGGGTGTCCCCTATCACCCCTACTGTTTGTGCTGTCCCTAGAGCCACTGCTTGCCTCGATTCGTAATGACCCACAGATTAAGGGAATTGAAATAGGAAAGGAAGAACATAAATTGGCCGCTTTTGCCGATGATGTTCTATTCTATATTAGTAAACCAAGCAATACTATGCCGAAGCTGATAGAAGCAATAGCACAGTATGGCCAACTCTCGATTTTTAAAATCAACCAAGCTAAATCAGAGGTACTCAACATTAATACGGGTAAACTGGAAAAGTGTAGGCTCCAAAAAGAGTTTGGGTTCCCTTGGCGGAAGGAATTGAATTACCTTGGAATAAAACTTACAACCTCAGTGGAGAAATTGTTTAAACTAAATTTCATCCCATTACTAGATGAAATCAAGAAAGAAAGCAATAGATTGGTAAATAGATCACTGACCTGGATGGGACGTATTAGCACACTTAAGATGTTCATTGTACCAAAAATTTTATATAAATTCCAGATGATCCCCATAGAGGTACCGAAGTATTATTTCACGAAGATTAAGACACTGCTAAGGGGGTTCATATGGAACAATAAAAAACCGAGAGTTTCCTTTACCACCCTGAAACGAAGCAAAAGTCAAGGGGGGCTAGCTGTACCCGATATACAAAAATACTACAACGCAATCGTGTTGTCGAGAGTAGTAGAGTGGGTAAGGGAAAATAATAAGGAGAAAAGATGGGTAAATATAGAAAATGCTTTTAGTAAGACACAGTTGAATAAGATAGTATGGAATCCGCCAAAACACAGGACACTTGATGTAGACACAAATATCCTGACACGTAATACACTTAGGGTATGGGATAGGGTATACAAGCAATTGAACGGCCAGTATAATTCCCCACTTATAGAGTTAAAAGAAAATGAATACTTCCCTCCAGGGTTAAAGATTAATAGTGGGAACTGGCTGAAAAAAGAGAAGGCACAGGTTAGGGACTTTATAAAAGGGGGGAGGATTTTGCCATTACACGAGTTAAAACACAAAGGGGAATTAGGAAGAATAGACGAGTGGCGGTATCTTCAGTTGGCCCACTTTGTGAGAAGCCTACCACAGCCATTAAAAATGGAAGAGGAGTGGTCGCCCCTTGAGAAGTTATGCTTAGCAGATAACCCTAAGGGGATCATTTCCAAGCTGTATAGGCTACTGACCGAGAAAGGAGATCTGGAGAGCCCGCCCTATATACAGAAATGGGAAATGGAATTGGGCACACAATGTGATAAAAAGCACTCAGGGGAAAATTTATAAACTTATACACAGGTCGGCAGCCGATAGCAGTACAGTAGAAATGAATTATAAATGTATCTCTAGATGGTACGCTACCCCAGACAAAATTCATAAATTTCAACCAAGTAAGTCAGGAGATTGTTGGAGAGGGTGTAGGGAATTGGGAACAATGACCCATCTGTGGTGGAGCTGTCCTAAAATAAATAAATACTGGAAGAGGATCTTGCATTATGTAAAAGAAATCACAAACACCATAATCCCAGAGGATCCATGGATAGTATTATTCCACGGTACTAGAGAGGAAATTAAAAAGTATCAGGAATCACTGGTCCCACACCTCTTAAATGCAGCCAAAAGATTGATACCCAAAAATTGGCAAAAAGAGGAAAGTCCATCAATCTGGGAATGGATCGATGCAGTGGAAGAGACTTACCGTATGACTAGGCGAAGGGAAAGCCATGACGATAAGGGATCGGTAGTAGTAGATAAATGGCAAGAGTGGAAAAAATTTAAAAAATCATGGAGCTATGCTGAGCATATAAGAATATAAGAAGGTAATTAGAAGTAGAATTAAACCTCCACGCATAGTTAGGTAGGGGAGGGGATGGGTGGGAGATGGGGGGGGTAAGGTACTTTTTCTTCGGGAAAAAAAAAAAAAAAGATTTTCTTTTTTGTAATATAAATTAAAATATAAAGCTACAATGATGTTTAAAAAAGATAAAAAAAAAAAAAAACAATAAACATTATTGAACGGAAAAAAAATGCACTGATCAATGTATAAATTAGACTGGCAGGGAATGGGTTAATACTAGGAGCGATCTTAACTGTGTTCCCTGGGTATGTTCTAACTGTGTGTGGGGTGGGCTTACTGGGACAACACAAAGATCGCTGTTCCTGATCACTAGGAACAGCAGATCTATCAGAACAGGGATCGGCCTTGTTTAGATAGGCAGAATGAGGATTTGCCTCTCTGTGCCGCGATCATGGGTGGCAGGCGGACATTGAGTCCGCTGGACGCACGCGCCGCCCACACTATGTCATGCACGGACCAATGTACAGGTACGTCCGTTTGCGCAGCTGAGCCGCCTTGTCACAGTATATCTGCAGAAGGCAGCCGGCAAGTTGTTAAAGTGATATTTAAAAATAAAATTTCCTTTAATAACATACATGTTATACTTACCTGCTCTGTGCAGTGATTTTGCATGGAGCAGCCCTGATCCTCCTCTTCTTGGGTCCCCCACTGGCGCTCCTGGCCCCTTCCTCCTGCCCCCAGAGCAAGAAGCCTGCTATGGGGCACCCAAACAGGCTCAATCATCCTGAGTCACTGCTCTGTGTGTTCATTCACACCTCTCTCTCCTCATTGGCTCACTACCTGTGATTGCGGTCTCAGTCAATGATGAGGGTGAGCCCCCAGAGAGTTGAGGCTCCTGTGTACATCGTTGAATCACGATGGGTCTCAGATAAATATTGGGATGCATTAAGGTAAAAAACCCTCTGCCTTTAGAACCACTTTAACCCATGATCAAAAGATTGAAGTGATGCAAATGTTTTAGCTCCCATTTGAGAAGCTGTTTGACAAGAAGGGGGGCAGTATTCCTTGAGCCACTGTTTGGTCCAAGTGGGCTCCACAGGCACTGATATCTAAGGAATCATGATTGTCATCCCAGCCTAACAGAAGAAAATTTTGTAAGGGCCTTTAGTGTAGCTGTGCCAATAGCAGTGCTGGAATTGCTGAGGTCATCAGCAAGAGAGACAAGAGCAAGATATTGGCTGGGGAGAGCATGATAATCTGGCAAACAGGAAGTGCAAAGGCATGGCTTAAAAAGCTTAGCTGAGAAGACACCTTCTCCCTCCTTTTGGGACCCAGCACAGCAGGTCACGTGAACTCAGCCTGGCAAATTCTGAAGGTATCCAGCAGCAGCAGGGATTGCCAGTTCAGTGTAGATGTACTTAGGAAACTGGAATCGGAGTAAGATTACAATAATATTTATTAACCTCCCCGGTGGTAAGATTATGTCAGATTTTTCAATGTCAAAGTGGTACATTGTTTTGCATAGAAATTTGGCGTTTTATATTGTATGCCTGTAATTCTTAGTAATAACACACTTCCCGGGTATGATCAAGTTTGAAACACAAAATCAAATTATAATATCATAAATTATACTATAATAAATAACTATAAATAATTACTGTATAAAAAATAACAGTATTATAACAATAATAATAATAATAAAATTAATTTCCCCACAAATCACTATCGCTCAATTCTGAAAATGTTCTAATTCACTATCGCTGTTTTCTAGCTGATCTAAAACCACTTTTTATGTAAAGGTACACTCTTTGGTTGCCATGGACAATCTCAAGTTTCCAGGCAGAAAGAACAGTGTATATAATATAAAAGTGCATGAAGGGCACTGGGCAAAGCACTAGGGACAAAAGGGAGGCAAAATGATTTGATACAGTAATGTAATCTGTAAAATAACAGTGTACTGTATGTGCTATGTTTTTTGTACTTTTTGAATTTGCCGGGCGGACGATCTGGCAGAGGACACAGCAAAGGGACATTGCAGGATCCTGTTGACAAGGTAAGTACGCTGTACCAGGATTGTGCAATGCTTGGGGTTACCACTAATGGTACTGAAATTTAACCCTGAGCCACACTCTAGAATACAGCCAGGAGGTTTAATGTATATGATGCATTAAGGTGGAAAAACGCAAACCTTTACAACCCCTTTAACCACTTCAGCCCCGGACCAATTAACATCCTAAGTACCAGAGGTCTTTTTACAATTTCGCACTGCACTGCTTTAACTGGTAATTGCGCGGTCATGCGATGTTGTATCCAAACGAAATTTGCGTCCTTTTCTTCCCACAAATAGAGCTTTCTTTTGATGATATTTGATTGCCTCTGTGATTTTTATTTTTTGCGATATAAATGGAAAAAGACCGAAAATTTGGAGAAAAAATGATATTTTCTACTTTTTGTTATAAGAAAAATCGAATAAACTCAATTTTAGTCATACATTTAGGGCAAAATTTATTCAGCCACATGTCTTTAGTAAAAAAAATGTCAATAAGCGTATATTTATTGGTTTGCGCAAAAGTTATAGCGTCTACAAACTAGAGTACATTTTCTGGAATTTACACAGCTTTTAATTTACGACTGCCTATCTCATTTCTTGCGGTGCTAAAATGGCAGGGCAGTACAAACCCCCCAAAATGACCCCATTTTGGAAAGTAGACACCCCAAGGAAGTTGTGGAGAGGCATGTTGAGCCCATTGAATATTTTTTTTTTGTCCCAACTGATTGAATAATGACACAAAAAAAAACTTTACAAAAAGTTGTCACTAAATGATATATTGCTCACACATGTCATAGTTATATGTGGAATTGCACCCCAAAATATATTCTGCTGCTTCTCCTGAGTACGGGGATACCACATATGTGGGACTTTTTGGGAGTCTAGCCGCGTACGGCACCCCGAAAACCAATCACTGCCTTCAGGATTTCTAAGGGTGCAAATTTTTGATTTCACTCCTCACTACCTATCACAGTTTCGAAAGCCATAAAAGGCCAAAATAACACAAAACCCCCCCAAATGACCCCATTTTGGAAAGTAGACACCCCAAGGAAGTTGTGGAGAGGCATGTTGAGCCCATTGAATATTTTTTTTTTGTCCCAAGTGATTGAATAATGACACAAAAAAAAAAAAGTTTACAAAAAGTTGTCACTAAATGATATATTGCTCACACATGCCATAGTTCTATGTGGAATTGCACCCCAAAATATATTCTGCTGCTTCTCCTGAGTACGAGGATACCGCATATGTGGGACTTTTTGGGAGTCCAGCTTCGTACGGCACCCCGAAAACCAATCACTGCCTTCAGGGTTTCTAAGGGTGCAAATTTTTGATTTCACTCCTCACTACCTATCACAGTTTCGAAGGCCATAAAAGGCCCCCAAATGACCCCATTTTGGAAAGTAGACACCCCAAGCTATTTACTGAGAGGCATGTTGAGTCCATGAAATATTTTATATTTTGCCACAAGTTGCAGGAATTTTACAATTTTTTTTTTTGCACAAAGTTGTCACTAAATGATATATTGCTCACACATGCTATGGGCATAAGTCAAATTACACCCCAAAATAAATTCTGCTGCTTCTCCCGAGTACGGGGATACCACATGTGGGGGACCTAGCCATGTATGGGACCCCGAAAACCAAGCACTGCCTTCCGGATTTAAATATAAACTGCTACCAAAAAAAACTGTTAGCGATCGCAGGGATCAGGCCTGACTCTGCGATCGCTGCAGTTATGTGTTTAGTGTTTTGTAAGTGACAGTGATCGATCGATACTGCACTTGGGTGGGCTGGGCAGAGGGGCAAAACTCAGGTGCCAGCAGGTATCTGGGCTGATCCCGCTAACAATGCGTTTTTTTTTAAACCCTAAACTGCTGGGGATGCTAGTATAGATCTGATCAGATCAGATATTGATCTGTTCAGATTCTATACCACTACGGGAGGTTTATGCTTTGCGTGTGGGTGTTAGCGGTACTGGCACTAACCTAGCGCTGCCTGGGGCGACGTAGACCCTGACCCTAAAACCTAATTGATATCACCCGCCGGGTGATCAGGGGGTTAAACCTTTATTGGGTAATAAATGGTGGGTGCCCTGATGCTATAAAAAGCAAACTAACCAGAGTCACCCAGAACACTTATACGGTGATCACTGGTGAAAGGGTTAACTAGGGGCAATCAGGGGGTTCAAATTTTTATTAGGTAGTATATGGGGGTCCCTGGCTATATAAAAACCTGACGGGGAACCTAAATAACTAACTGGCTAACCAGCGTCACCAGTGACACTTATACTGTGATCGCTGGTGAAAGGGTTAACTAGGGGCAATCAGGGGGTTAAAACCATTATTGGGTAGTATATGGGGGTACCTAGCGCTATAAAAACCTGGCGGTGAACCTAAAAAAATAACTAGCTACCTAGCGACACTAGTGACACTAATGCAGCGATCAGAAAAATGATCGCTTAGTGACACTGGTAAAAGGGGGTGAAAGGGTTAACTAGGGGCAATCAGGGGGTTAAAACCATTATTGGGTAGTATATCAGGGGTACCTAGCGCTATAAAAACCTGGCGGTGATCCTAAAAAAATAACTAGCTACCTAGCGACATCAGTGACACTAATGCAGCGATCAGAAAAACGATCGCTTAGTGATACTGGCAAAAGGGGGGTGAAAGGGTTAACTAGGGGCAATCAGGGGGTTAAAACCATTATTGGGTAGTATATCGGGGTACCTAGCGCTATAAAAACCTGGCGGTGAACCTAAAAAAATAACTAGCTACCTAGTGACACTAATGCAGCGATCAGAAAAATGATCGCTTAGTGACACTGGCAAAAGGGGGTGAAAGGGTTAACTAGGGGCAATCAGGGGGTTAAAACCATTATTGGGTAGTATATCGGGGTACCTAGCGCTATAAAAACCTGGCGGTGAACCTAAAAAAATAATTAGCTACCTAGCGACACTAGCGACACTAATGCAGCGATCAGAAAAATGATCGCTTAGTGACACTGGCAAAAGGGGGTGAAAGGGTTAACTATGGGCAATCAGGGGGTTAAAACCATTATTGGGTAGTATATCGGGGTACCTAGCGCTATAAAAACCTGGCGGTGAACCTAAAAAAATAACTAGCTACCTAGCGACATCAGTGACACTAATGCAGCGATCAGAAAAACGATTGCTTAGTGATACTGGCAAAAGGGGGTGAAAGGGTTAACTAGGGGCAATCAGGGGGTTAAAACCATTATTGGGTAGTATATCGGGGTACCTAACGCTATAAAAACCTGGCGGTGAACCTAAAAAAATAACTAGCTACCTAGCGACACTAGCGACACTAATGCAGCGATCAGAAAAATGATCGCTTAGTGACACTGGCAAAAGGGGGTGAAAGGGTTAACTAGGGGCAATCAGGGGGTTAAAACTATTATTGGGTAGTATATCGGGGTACCTAGCACTATAAAAACCTGGCGGTGAACCTAAAAAAACTAACTAGCTACCTAGCGACACTAGCGACACTAATGCAGCGATCAGAAAAATGATCGCTTAGTGACACTGGCAAAAGGGGGTGAAAGGGTTAACTCTAGGGGCAATCAGGGGGTTAAACCTTTATTGGGGGGTGGTAGGGGGCTACCCTGGACCTAACACTAACTGCCCTGACAGTTTTTACTTTTACAACTGACACTGAATGTAGTGATCAGTAAATAAATGATCACTGCAATCAGTGACACTGTGACTGGGGGGGGGGGATCAGGGGGCGATCGGGGGGGATCGGGGGGGGGGGGGTTTGTGTGCCTGTGTGTGCCTACATGTCAGTGTAGTGTTGGTGCACACTTACTTTCTGTCTTCTCCTCGTAGTCCGGTCAAAAAGACCGCCCCGAGGAGAATGACATCACTTCCTCCCTGCCTGTGTATATAATAAACAGTGGGAGGAAGCTTCTCATTCGCCAGGAGCGATCGAGAGGGGATGGCCAGAAACCAACGGCCATCCCCTCATCCCGGATCACTCCTGAAGCGAACCGGACCGCCGTATCCAGCGGGAGGGGGTCCGATCGGACCCCCCACCCGCTGGAAGGCAAGCACGTACATGTACATGCTTGTGCCTGTACATGCCATTGTGATGATGTACAATGGCATGCGGCGGTCCTTAAAGCGGAGGTCAACCCTAAAGTGGACCTTCCGCTCATCGGAACCCTCCCCCCCTCCGGCGCCACAATTGGCACCTTTCAGGGGGGAGGGGGGTGCAGATACCTGTACAGTACAGGTATCTGCACCCACTTCCGGGATAGCTCTCTGCGGAAAGGGGCGTACATTACGCCCCTTTCCGCAAGTGCCCGTCCCTTTCCGCAAGTGCCCCGCTGCCTGCTGGGAAACACACAGATCCCAGAGGCAGCGGGGACCGTCCTTATTGCGCAGCGCGACTCGCGCATGCGCAGTAGGGAATCGGGAAATGAAGCCGAAAGGCTCCATTTCCTGATTCCCATACCCAAGATGGCGGCAGCAGGACCCGAGAGACGATCTAGAGATCGGCTTCGGGTGCCGACATCGCGGGCACGCTGGACAGGTAAGTGTCACTATTTTAAAAGTCAGCAGCTGCAGTATTTGTAGCTGCTGGCTTTTAAAAAAAAAAAAAAACGCCGAGTCCCGGCGGACTCCCACTTTAAGTGGTTAAGAGATATTTACTGTACCTATAGGTAAGCCTTACTATAGGCAAAAGTCATGCATGGGAGTTTACTCCCACTTTAAAAGTGCTTATAGTATTTCCATGTGGATGCTTCCATGGTCTTCACTCAATGCAATGCCTCTCTTACAGCTTTGGCAAACAGCCAAAGCTTCATCATACACCTCATTGGGGACCACCTTCTCTTTTTAGTGGGATAAGGTGCAGAGAAGTAGAAAGAGGAAGTGAATATTGTTAATGCAGAAGAAGGTTGAACTGATGTTCCAGGTGCAGATCTTAATTAGGGTGTCATGAACCATTGGCTTTATTGGGGAGGAAACATTTCTGTTATCTGCATCTTCCTCTTTAGATGTTTCAATGATGACAACTTTACACTGGGCCTTATTTTGAATAGCCATACAAGCCCATCATTGTCCCTTAGTGGAGTCTCTGAAATCTGTGTAGATTCTGTACTTTAAACGACTGTAGAGAAGGGTTTGTTTCATCTCCGTGTATATATACTGAGGACAGTCACTTTTCTGGGTATATGTTATGCCCCGTACACACGAGAGGGATTAAGTCTGACAGACCTCCAAAGGAGTTCCGCCGGAGTTCCGCCGGAGTTCCGACGGAGTTCTGGCGGACTTTTCGACCGAACGGACTTGACCACACACCATCACACCAAACTCCGACGGAGTCGAACGTGATGACGTACGACTGGATTCGACGTAGGAAGTTCCTAGACAGTAGCCAATAGCTGCCCTAGCGTCGGTTTTAGTCCGTCGGAGTAGCACACACACGAGCGGATTTTTCAAAGGGGACCGGGTCCGGCGGAGTTCCGTCGGGAAAATTTAAAGCATGCTTCATTTCTAAAGTCCGTCAGACTTTAGCTTCGCTAAAGTCCGTTGCAGCCCACACACGATCGGATAGTCCGCCGGACTCAGTCCGTCGGAGTTTGGATGTCGAAAAGTCCGCTCGTGTGTACGGGGCATAAGGGTTTGCAACCACTTTTAAGCAACCTTCATCTCTAAAAGGATGTCTTCCTCAACATCAATCACACTGAAGCACTAGGTTGCCCTCCAAGCGTCACTTGCATTCATTTTGCATCCTGGTTGTCATTCAACCCCCGAAGGGCATGGTGTATGGATTGGGAGGGGTGGAGGGTGTATTCCACGACACTATGTTTCTTCATTTTCCATTGCCAGACATTTTATTTTCATTCAGCTCTCAGCAGGGAACCCCGCTGACAGCTGATGATTCATCGGTTGTTAAGGACGCGGCGGCTGCCCGCTCCATAACCATTATGTTGTTTACTAGTTGTTAATGATGCCAGCGGCTGCCGGTTCCTTAACTTTCACATGACAGGACCAATACTTATTTACCGCATGCATTTATTTCTTTCCTTTTGTGAATTGACATTCATACCTGTTTTATGAGGTACTTATAGGATGTTTTTGCATTATGCGGTATATACTACATAAAGCAATAGTGAATTGACATTTTCAGGATTGCATGCAGTATTTGAGAAAACAATTTTCAGATTTCAAAGCTGTTACACTTTGAATGACAATTGCGCAGTCATACAACACTGTACAATTTACAATTTTTTTTAGTCAGATAGAGCTTTCTATAAGGCTGGGTTCACACTAGTCTCGGATAATCAGATGCATTCCCATAGAAGATTATGTGCCTGTAATTCGCACCGCAATGCCTAGAAAATGCACACTTATTTTGGGCAATGCGGAGTGCGAATGCAATGCACACATGTGAACCAGACTCATTGAAACTAGTAGATTTTAAAATGTTCTGAAAATTCATTTACTTGGGTGTGAACCCATCCTTAGAGGTATTTAATCACTACTGTTTTTTATTTTTTGCTAAACAAATGAAAAAAAAACTAAAATTTGGGGAAAAAAAGTTTTAGTCTGTTATAAAATCTTCTAAATAAATCATTTTTCTTCTTCACTGATGTGCACTGGTGAGGCTGCACAGATGAGGCAGCACTGATGGGCACTGAAAGGCATTACTTGTGGGCATGGTTGGGGCTGCCCTGTCATGATAATCAGCTGACTCCTGCTGACTCTCAGCCTTCCCTCCTGGGTAAGAACAGTGCCGCCATTCTCCCGAAGTTTAAAAATTACGTGGGTGCTTGGCTTGTCGCCGCACCCTCCCCAGCAGCCCACCCAAGCTATCATGGGCCCAGGAGTCGGGGACACGATCCCCCTGGAAAGAACCGATGGCCAGCACCCCCGTCTGAACAGACGCCTGGACAGGTAAGGAGGGGAGACAGGATAATGGCCTCTGAAGTTCTGGGTACACCACTGTACCCAGGGTCCTTCAGCTCTCAGGGAGGCTCTTCCAATTTCTGCTGCCCCCCCCAAGGAAAAGATAGGGTAAACCCCCCAGGAAGGATAAGAATATCCTACCAGACCCAGAGGCTTCCCAGGCTTCCGGTCATTTGGAAAAAAACAAACACTTTTGCTGTGTAGGGAGAAACACAATCAAAAACTGAGGATCAAGGGGAAGGGTGGGGACTTAAAACAGCTGTCGATTGATTGTGTTTCCTGTAGGGAGAAGCCTCTCATCTCTCAGGTGTGCTGTCCGGGAAGATGATATTTAATCCACGTTTTCCGAAGACTTGTGGAAAAAAATGAACCGTTCAAAAGACTCATTATGCCTCATAGAATAGACATTCAATAGAACACTGGCAGAGTTTCCTCAGATTAGGTGACCCATCAGATTTTGTAACGGAAGTGACGTTCCTTCGCCGCCATCTTGCTACACCCCGCACTTCTCCACAGTAAGGATACAGTGAGAAGGTGGCACACAGACATCTTGTTACACCCACTCAAATCTGGCATTTCACACTTATTTTTACCACTGAACAGAGCTTATAAACAGAAATAAAGTATTTGCAAATCCGTGTAACTGTTTTGATGTTGAATTGCAAAAGCAACGGTGTTCAGTCAGATCAGCAAACCTGTGAGATGAGCAGGCTTGCCGCTGCTTTTACAATTCAACATCAAAACAATCAGGCTGATTTAAAAACACTGAATGTCACTACATAAGCTCTGTTTAGTGGTAAAAATAAGTGTGAAATCTCAGACTCCGTTGGGTGTAACAAGATGTCCACTTGCCACCTTCTTAGTGTATACTTACTGTGGAGGAGTGCAGAGTGTAGCAAGATGGCGGCAACTGAACTTCACTTCCGTTCAGTGTTACCAACCGACAGTATTTTTACTGGCAGCCAGTAAAAAACAGGCAATTTTCTCCTGCCAGTAAATGCCAGTAAAAGTAAAAGGGCACCAGTAAAAAATATGGCTGTGATGCTTGGCTTGGTCCGAAGTCGGCTGAGACCATCCGAGTGCCTGCTACAGTGTGATTGGGTGGCTCTGGCAGAGGCGGTGCCTGAACATGTCGTGTGCTGTCATGGTGCAATGGAGCCAAGCAGATTTCTTGCACTCTTGTCCCCTGTCCCACCCTGAGACACTCACTATATTTAAAATAAAATAAGAAATATGTTTTTTGACTTATTATCTACCTTAAATCATATTGCTAATTGCATATTGTATTTGTTTGTAGCCTAAATACTCTCATTTGCACTTAAAACTGTAATTTTGTAACTTTTGGAAATGCCAGTAAAAACTTGGCTATGCCAGTAAATTTTGTGTGTTGTATCAGTAAATTTCAATCTGGTAGGTTGGCAACACTGCTTCCATTACAAATTCTGACGGGTCGCCTAATCTGATGAAACAGCGGTGTTCCGTCACATATGGAATGTGTAACGGATGTGACGTTCCATTGCTGCCATCTTGCTACACCCCGCACTCCTCCACAGTAAGGCATAGCTCCCAACTGTCCCTGATTTCGAGGGACTGTCCCTGATTTGGAACAATGTCCCTCTATCCCTCTTTCCCCCTCATTTGTCCCTCATTTTGGTCTGATCCATATAGTTGTATATAAAATGCACTTTTTATCTTTCAAAAAGTGTTTCCTAGTGCTAAACCTTTCATCCAATTTCTATATTCTTGCGTTTGTGCATTTTAACCACTTCCCGACCGCCGCACGACGATGTACGTCGACAGAATGGCACGGGCAGGCATAAGGGCTTACATGTACGTCCTTGCCTGCCCGCCGGTCGGGGGCCCGATCGGGCCCCCGCCCGGTGCCTGCGGCGGTCGGTATTCGTTCGGGAGCGATCCCGGACGAGGGGACGGCCATTCATTCATGGCCACCCCCTCGTGATCGCTCCCGACGAATGAAAATGTCCCGTGACATCATTTCCTCTCCTGTAATGTAAACACAGGAGAGGAAGTGATGTATTCTCTCCTCCGTGTCGGTATTTTTCGTTCCGGCACCGAGGAGAGAGGTTCGGTGAGTTGTACCAACACACCACACATACAGTAGAACATGCCAGGCTCACTCACACCCCCCCTTACCCCCCGATCACCCCCCAATTACCCCTGCCCCCCCCAGTCACAGTGACACCAATTGCTTTTTTTTTTTTTTTGCATTGGTGTCATTTGTGACTGTAATAACTGTTAGGGCAGTTAGGGTTAGCCCCCTTTAGTTCTAATGTGCCCCCCTAACCCCCCCAATAAAGGTTTAACCCCGTGATCACCCCCCGTCGCCGGTGTCACTAAGGCTGGGTTCACATTGCAGCGGTTTATGAGAACGAATGTGATTCGCACCGCACTGCAGTGCAAATCACATCCGATCTCTGTGCAATTCGAGTTCAGCCATACAGATAGTATGGCTGAATTCGTGTCGCACCCGCCGCACCCGCCGCAAATTCGCACGGGACCCTTTTTTTGGCCCGCAGCAGAATCGGATCGCATGGGTGTTCACACCATGCGATCCGAGTTTGCAGATCGCACTGCGATATGCGAACTGATCTGGGGGTATCATTAACATTTCACTGACACTCCCAGCAGTTCGCATAGGGCAGTGTGAACTGCCGCCGGGAGGCATGCGATGCGGGAACCCGCCGCGGATTCATGGCGTTCCCGCATCGCTCCAGTGTGAACCCAGCCTAATAAGCGATAGTTTTTCTGATCGCTGTATTAGTGTCACAGGTGACGCTAGTTAGGCAGGTAGGTATTTAGGTTCGCCGCAGCTTTTTATAGCACCAGGGACCCCCATATACTACCGCATAAAGCCCCCTGATTGCCCCCTAGTTAACCCTTTCACCAGTGATCACCATATAACTGTTACAGGTGACGCTGGTTGGTTAGTTATTTTTTTATAGTTTCAGAGCACCCGCCATTTATTACCTAATAAAGGTTTAACCCCCTGATCACCCGGCGGGTGTCATTTGTGACTGTAATAACTGTTAGGGCAGTTAGGGTTAGCCCCCTTTAGTTCTAAGGTACCCCCCTAACCCCCTCAATAAAGGTTTAACCCCGTGATCACCCCCCGTCGCCAGTGTCACTAAGGCTGGGTTCACATTGCAGCGGTTTATGAGAACGGATGTGATTCGCACCGCACTGCAGTGCAAATCACATCCGATCTCTGTGCGATTCGAGTTCAGCCATACAGATAGTATGGCTGAATTCGTGTCGCACCCGCCGCACCCGCCGCAAACTCGCACGGGACCCTTTTTTTGGTCCGCAGCAGAATCGGATCGCATGGGTGTTCACACCATGCGATCCGAGTTTGCAGATCGCACTGCGATATGCGAACTGATCTGGGGGTGTCATTAACATTTCACTGACACTCCCAGCAGTTCGCATAGGGCAGTGTGAACTGCCGCCGGGAGGCATGTGATGCGGGAACCCGCCACGGATTCGTGGCGTTCCCGCATCGCTCCAGTGTGAACCCAGCCTAATAAGCGATCGTTTTTCTGATCACTGTATTAGTGTCACAGGTGACGCTAGTTAGGCAGGTAGGTATTTAGGTTCGCCGCAGCTTTTTATAGCGCCAGGGACCCCCATATACTACCGCATAAAGCCCCCTAGTTAACCCTTTCACCAGTGATCACCATATAACTGTTACAGGTGACGCTGGTTGGTTAGTTATTTTTTTTATAGTTTCAGGGCACTCGCCATTTATTACCTAGTCTCACTAGTGTACCCCTAAATTTAGGGGTGTCTACTTTCCAAAATGGGGTCATTTGGGGGGGGTTTGTGCCATCTTGGCATTTTATGGCCTTCAAAACTGTAACGCCCTTAGAAAGCCTGAAGGCGGTGCTTGGTTTTCGGGGCCCCGTACGCGGCTAGGCTCCCAAAAAGTCCCACATATGTGGTATCCCCGTACTCAGGAGAAGCAGCTGAATTTATTTTGGGGTGTCATTTCACATATGCCCATGGCATGCGTGAGCAATATATCATTTAGTGACAACTTTGTGAAAAAAAAAAAAAAAAAAGTTTGTAATTTTCCCGCAACTTGTGGCAAAATATAAAATATTCCATGGACTCAACATGCCTCTCAGCAAATAGCTTGGGGTGTCTACTTTCTAAAATGGGGTCATTTGTGGGGGTTTTGTGCCATCTTGGCATTTTATGGCCTTCAAAACTGTAATAGGTAGTGAGAAGTGAAATCAAAAATTTACGCCCTTTTATCTTGACAGCAACAGCGTTTGCTCCCACGATACATAAAGCCGCGACTCCAGCGCTGTAGGAGGTGATTTCACCACTACAGTTAAAAAAAAAAAAGAGCACATATGCCAAAGCATGGGGGCAGCAGGGGCGGAGGAGCGATTTTGCTCCTAATGCTGCGTACATACAGTAAAAATTCCGACTGAAAAGTTTGACCATGTGTACGTGGCATATCTTTTTTGTGGGAGGATGCCCCCATGCTTCGGCATATACATATGGTGCATGTATGTCCATCATTAGAAGTGGGTGGATGAAGGGAGGTATTCTAATGGTGGGCATACCCACGATCAATCTCTTTTTTTTTTCGTTAAGCCAACATGACTCTCAGCAAATAGCTTGGGGTGTCTACTTTCCAAAATGGGGTCATTTGGGGGGGTTTTGTGCTATTTTGGCATTTTATGGCCTTTGAAACTGTAATAGGTAGTGAGGAGTGAAATCAAAAATTTGCGCCCTTAGAAATCCTGAAGGTGGTGATTGGTTTTCGGGGCCCCGTACGCGGCTAGGCTCCCAAACAGTCCCACATATGTGGTATCCCCGTACTCAGGAGAAGCAGCAGAATTTATTTTGGGGTGTCATTTCACATATGCCCATAGCATGTGTGAGCAATATATCATTTAGTGACAACTTTGTGTAAAAAAAAAAAAATAAATTTTTTGTCATTATTCAATCGCTTGAGGCAAAAAAATAAAATATTCAATGGGCTCAACATGCCACTTATCAATTTCCTTAGGGTGTCTACTTTCCAAAATGGGGTCATTTGGGGGGGTTTTGTACTGCCCTGCCATTTTAGCACCTCAAGAAATGAGATAGGCAGTCGTAAACTAAAAGCTGCGTAAATTCCAGAAAACGTACCTTAGTTTGTAGATGTGACAACTTTTGCGCAAACCAATAAATATACAATTATTGACTTTTTTTTACCAAAGACATGTGGCTGAATACATTTTGGCCTAAATGTATGACTAAAATTGAGTTTATTGGATTTTTCTAATAACAAAAAGTAGAAAATATCATTTTTTTTCAAAATTTGCGGTCTTTTTACGTTTATATCGCAAAAAATAAAAATCGCAGAGGCAATCAAATACCATCAAAAGAAAGCTCTATTTGTGGGAAGAAAAGGACGCAAATTTTGTTTGGGTACAACATTGCATGACCGCGCAATTACCAGTTAAAGCAGCGCAGTGCCAAATTGTAAAAAGACCTCTGGTCATTTACCAGCAAAATGGTCCGGTCTGAAGGTGGTTAAAAGCCAATATAAAGGAATAGTAGTGGTAAAAAAAAGTCCTTGTGGATTTAATTATTCTTTTCTTGAGGTTATTCTCCTTTAACCGCTTAATGACCGCCTCACACCGCTATACATTGGCAGAATGGCACGGCTGGGCACAAGCACGTACAGGTACGTTGCCCTTTAAGTGCCCAGCCATGGGTCGTGCACAAGGAGAGGAAAGTGTAAACAAACCTCTCCTCGTGCTTCCTAGTGAGGCTGTCACTGATCGTCTGTACCCTGTTATAGGGAAAGACAATCAGTGATGTCACACGCCAAGCCACGCCCCCCTACAGTAAAAAACACACACACACATTTAACCCCTACACTGCCCCCTAGGGGTTAACCTCTTCACTGCCAGTGACATTTTTACAGTAATCAGTGCATTTTTAATCGCACTGATCGCTGTATTAATGCCAATGGTCCCAAAAATGTGTCAAAATTGTCCGACGTGTCCGCCATAATGTCGCAGTCACAATAAAAATTGCTGATTGCCGCCATTACTAGTAAAAAAAAAATATTAATAAAAATTCCATAAAACTATCCCCTATTTTGTAGACGCTATAACTTTTGCGCAAACCAATCAATAAACGCTTATTGCGATTTTTTTTTAACAAAAATATGTAGAAGAATACTTATCAGCCTAAACTAAGGAAAAAAATGCTTTTTTATATATTTTTGGGGGATATTTATTATAGCAAAAATTAAAAAATATTGAATTTTTTTCAAAATTGTCGCTCTATTTTTGTTTATAGCACAAAAAATAAAAACAGCAGAGGTGATCAAATACCACAAAAAGAAAGCTCTATTTGTAGGAAAAAAAAGGACGCCAATTTTGTTTGGGAGTCACGTCGCACGACCGCACAATTGTCAGTTAAAGCGACGCAGTGCCGAATCGCAAAAAGGGGCTTGGTCCTTCAGCTGCAAAATGGTCCGGGGCTTAAAGGGGTTGTAAAGGTAAATGTTTTTTCACCTTAATGCATTCTATGCATTAAGGTGAAAAAACATCTCACACTGCCCGCGCCCCCAGTCCCCCCGTTTTACTTACCTGACCCCTCGAAAATCCCGCGCTCGCCCCCGCCGTCCTCTTCGCCGCTCAGCCTGGCCGCTGATTGGCTGGAGTGGATGGATTGAAAGCAGCGCAGCCATTGGCTCGCGCTGCTGTCAATCACATCCAATGACGCAGCGCGCCGGGGGGCGGGGCCTTGTGATACAGCGAGCGGCTATAGCCGCCGGCTGTATCACGGGAGCGCGCCCGCAGTGCTTCTCACCAATGCGAGGGAGCTCGCATTAACGTGAGAAGCACCTGCGGGAGGAAGCAGAGACAGCCGCCGAGGGACCCCAGAAGAGCAGGTTCGGGGCCACTCTGTGCAAAACGAGCTGCACAGTGGAGGTAAGTATGACATGTTTGTTATTTTAAAAAAATAAAAAATTTTACTTTACAACCCCTTTAAGTGGTTAAGGTGGTGTGGCAGGGGGCATGTCCTATGCCTACATATGTTTGTTAGTAGGTGACCCTCATTCCCATCTCAAAATGTTGGGAGGTATGGAGGAACCTCTGATGGGATGAGGGACCACTGATGTGATTGGAGGACTCATGTATAAGGCCGCGTACACACGGGCGGACTGTTCGCCCAACTAAGTTCGTCAAACAATCCGACAAACAGTCTGTTCAAAATTTGCATGAACGGACTTGACCACACACGATGAGCAGACAGTCCGCTGAAAGCGTGCGTGATGACGTGAACGGCACGTACGACGGGACGAGAAATTCGACGTCCAATACACTGCAATGCAACCTTCGCCGTGTAAATCCTTTCTGAGCATGCGCCAAACTTAGTCTGTCGAACTAGCCTACACACGAGCGGACTGTCCGCTGAAACTAAGTTTGGACGGACTGTCTTACGGAAATTCCGTAAGACTTTGTTCGTCATACTGTCCGCTGAAACAGTCCGCTGAAGCCCACACACGAGCGGATTGTCCGCTGAAACACTGTTCAGCGGACTAAGTTGGGCGAACAGTCCGCCCGTGTGTACGCGGCCTAAGAGTGACTGTGATGTAATGGGGGCCTCTGTAGTGATGGGGGGACCTATGATGTGATGGGGGGACCTCTCGTGTGAAGTGGAGCTTCTGATATAATGGAAGGACCGCTGATGTGATGGGGAACCTGTCATGTGATGTAATAAATGAACCTCTGATGTAAATGGGGGCTTCTGGTGTGATTGATTTCTTCGTACATACATGTATATTGTGCTTTTGTACTGTTGAACTGTAATTAAGCTGTTTTATAAGGGCAATTCCTCTTCTGAGTTTTGGCTCTAATCCAGAACTCAGTTGACTGACTGCCAGGGGCGTAACTATAGGGGGTGCAGCAGTTGCGACCGCAACTGGGCCCTGTGATGCAGGGGGCCCATGCAGCCCCCTCTACATATGGCCGGCAGCAGCATAGGCAGCTAGGGGTACCAGTGCACCATGCACACGGGTGGCTGGAGGTGGAGGGTGACTAGCAGAGCTCCATGCTCAACTATCGCACTGGCTGCTCTTTAGTTGTGCATTCCCCGCATGACCTGTGTCCTCAGCCGGCTCGTCAGAGTACCCCTCTCCTGCTCCATGCATTGCCACTCAGTCCGATGTCTGTTCTCCCCAGCCAGAGCCCTGCCAACCCGAGTCCAGCCCACACTGCACTGCATACTTCTCGTGGGTAAACAAACTTTAAGCACACAGATGCAGTGCAGCCCTATGAGAGCCCCCCCCAGAGGACACTGCAGGCTTGTCTGCCAGCCCCCCTCCTCCCCCGTCATACACAGATGATGAAAGGTCTTTCTGGGAGATTTGCTGATCGCCCGTCCAGCACACTGGATGGAGCCCAGGCCAACATGGATGATTGAGCGGCCTGCAGCTTGGTCATGGTGAGTGAGAGGACCCCATCCCCCACACACCATTACATACCCCCTCCATCTCCCCCTGGGGACAGGGACCCCTTCTCACGTGGGGACAGGGACCCCCACCTCCCCTGGGGACAAGGACCCATTCCCACCTGGGGGCAGTAACTTCATCTGCCCTGGAGAAAAGGACCTCAACTCTTCTGGGGACGGGGACCCCATCCTGCCTAGGGACAGTCCCCCAATGGGGCACCTAAAAATAATTTAAAAAAATAAATAAAAATAAATAATAAAAAAACGACTGATAACAGTGGTGGAACTACAGGGCTCACAAAGGTCATACCTGTGACCACGCCCTGGAGTTCCACCGCCGGACTCGGAAGGAAGGGCCCTGGTTGGGGTTCAGGGGGGCCCTTCATGGTTTATTGCATCGGGGCCCTGAAGGTTCTAGTTACGCCACTGCTGACTGCCCCTCATTTTAAGGTGCCTGCAAAAATATGTCTGAACCCAGAGTGCCAGGTGGGTTGGAGTGTTCACAGGGTGAGGGAGATGCAGATAAACAGGCCCGAGGTCCCTGGGCAGTGCTCATACATTAAGAAATGATATTCAGTAAAGGGTATCCATCTATTTTAACCACTTAAGGACCGGGGCCTATTTTCCAGACTGTTTCCTGCTTGCCGTGTGCACTACATTTGACTCTGTTACCGACCTTGGAGTGTTCTCTACGATTCCTGTCTGCTTGCGACCTTGACCTTTTGCATGTTGTCCATACATCTCTGTCTGCCTGTGACCCTGAACCTTTGGCGTGTACTCTGTTGTTCCTGTCTGCTAGTTGCCCTGACCTCTGCCTTATCCCCTTGCTATCTTTGTCGTTCCAGCATGCTGCTTCCTTCTCCTGTAGTCTACTGTGAGCGTGAGCTGTGGGACCCTAGGGGTCGCGACCTGGAGCCAGACTGCAGCGAAGTCCATCCTCACCACTGGAGGCTCTGGCGAACACCCGCTGGCTCTTAGACTCCGCGCCCTGGGGAATCTATGCTCCAGCTCCCATTGGGATCTGTGTTAGTGATCCTGTAGACCTGTGTCCTGAATCTCCCTGGGTACAATCCGCAGCAGTCAGTCCTAAGGTCCACTACCTAGCGGTGCACTTCCGACTCCTACAGAGTGCATCTGTCACCTGGTCTCAGGTGACCTGACACGTCCCATAGACCTCCTACTGCCATTCCATAATCAGCAATACGGAAATGTCCTTCTTCATCCATTAGGATATTATCAGGCTTGAGGTCCCTGCAAAGAGAAAGACTATAAGTGTAATTTTCTGGCACGAGTCATCTAAAACAGATTTTGAGGATCACTTTACCGCCAACTGATATTTCAATTATAGATGGCTGCTAATGACAGACGTTTTCCATTAGCTTCTTATATCAGTTGGTTGGAAAAGTGGGAAGACATTAGGCACCCATGTATATATGTGCCTCTCCTCAAGCTCACCTCTGCACACATTTTACACAGGTATATGGTCTAGAATAGAATAGAATAGATTAGGATAGAATAGAATTAGTTACCTATAGAGTATGCCATTACTGGGAGTCCACACAATATTTCCGCCACAACGAATCTGTAAAAAACAGAAAACATTTCTTAGATTGAAACAAAATTACATTTAAAAAAATAAATTCAGATAGAAGCAGAACCCATGGACAGAGGGAGGCAGGGCAGGAAGGGGCTGGTCCAGTGTGATTAACATTGCCACCTGAGACAGGTTCAATTCCTGCTGCAGTATTTACCACAATCCCTAAAAAGTCTACTAGGCGATCCCACCTATAGGATCCAATGTGCCCAATTTTAAAGAATTTAAAAAAAATAGGCACCTCCAACACTGCCCCTGTGCTTGTGTCTCAATGCACATGTACACTGTGACTCATTATTAGGTAACTATCTATACCATCTCCTTTCACATGTGCAATCATTCCCCGCTATGGGCAAAGCTGGGTGTGAAAGCAGTGGTCAGGCTTTCCAGGGTGCTGCCAGCATGGGGTATTTAAACCATTGCTGCAGCACTGAGCATGTAAAAATAAACTAGAAAGAACAGGATATATATATATATATATATATATATATATATATATATATATATATATATATATAAAAAATACTCTATATACAACCTTACTGCATTACAGTAATAAATACAAAGGGTTTAATTGGACTTAAATATCTACTAAGGCTTGCTTTCTTTACTTTTTTAAACTTGGTAGTGAAACTTACTTGAAGGTGTCACTATCGACTGGTGAATAGTTCCACATAAAATCACTTAAACTCCCTCCGCAGACATATTCCATCACAAAACAGGCGGTGAAGGGGGTTTGGAAGGCGGCATATAGCTGAATTAGAAAGGGGCACCCTCTGACTTCTCCATGGTGTAGTGTTATATATCAAGGTCGTAGGTATTTCTAGTCTTAATGACTGACTTGATGGCCACCTTCTGCTGGCTCTTTCAGTGGGTAGTCAGAACAACCTGAATGAGAGAGAAGATAACAAGATAACAATAACAATAACAGGTGGGGTCCTTGGTGTTGAAAGGGTGTTTTGTGGGTGGAGCTAGTAATTTAAGTCATTTAAGTAACGGGGAGTAAATCAGCACTTACCCTTCCAAAGCTTCCTTCTCCGAGCTCATTTCAAAATGTAGGACTCTGATGTGAAGAGGGAAATTTGTGAATGGGGGGCTCAATAAAGGGGAGCTGTGAGATAGGGGATTTTTGATTGGGGAGCTCTGTGATGGGAGGACTCTGATGTGATTGGAGGACTCATGCATAGCCGGCCCATGTAACGGGTGACTGTGATGTAATGGGGGGCCTATGATGTGATGGGGTAACCTCTGATTTGTTGGGTTAATCTATGTGATAGTGGTCCCTCTTCCCCCCTCATTTGTCCCTCATTTTGGTCTGACTCATATAGTTGTATATAAAATGCACTTTTTATCTTTCAAAAAGTGTTTCCCAGTGCTAAACCTTTCATCCAATTTCTATAGTCTTGCATTTGTACATTTTAAAGCCATTATAAAGGAATAGTAGTGGTAAAAAAAAGTCCTTGCGGATTTAACTAATCTTTTTTGGGGTTATTCTCCTTTAAGGGGGTGTGACAATGGGCGTGTCCTATGCCTACATACATTTGTTACTAATGTACCGTACTGTTGTGAAATCTCATATTAGCCCATGTTTTTCATATTATTCATATTGATTTGCATATATTTTATTGATAATATTATTATTATTATATAGTAGTGGTCTTATCAATATTATTATTCGATAGTAAAGCAATAGTTATAAAATTTTCATTAATGTACACTATGTTATTCTAAAATATAGAGAATGTCTTCATTTTTAAATGTTGAACATTAGATGACCTCTCTGCTTCTTTCTGATATTTTTTATAAGATAGTTTACTGGGTGAAAGTTCATTAGGATACTTCATAGTTTTTAAATTCACTATTTAGAAAAAGAGAGAATTTTTGACAGTAGTTGAAATATAGCTGATAAGATAAGCACTGTCAAAGATAAGACAAACAGGTGGTTAAAATAATTAGGTGGAATAGGGGAAAGTTATGTACAGAACATTGAAATTAAGTTTTACAGGGTCAAGCAAAGGTCTGCTTGATGTCACGGTCCCTACCGTGTATTTTGGACAGCCAGGTGTAGTCACGCCTCAAGTGGCTCTGGGTGGTATTGAACTCATGACTGCCAGTAGTTGTTCCCGTTACCTTACCTCTGAGCCACACCTCAGTTCTATTCTGCCTGCTTTCCAGCCATGTCTAGTTTTGCATTAGTACTGTGGGCAATTCTGTTTGTACCTTTCACTCTTGGATCAGCTGTGGCAGGTTACCTAATCAGCTAGGATATAAAACACTGCCTCACTCTGAGGGCTTTGTCAGTTCATTGTCTCTTGTTGCCAAAGGTTCCTGAGTTCCAAGACTGACCCCGGCTACCGACCCTGGCTTGTATATCGTTTATTCTGTCTTCTGGAATCCCTGACTACGGCTTTACCTGGACAATCCTTTGGCAAATTCCTGTCAAGCCCCCGTGCACAGATTCACAGCCCAGGTAGCTTATCTGTTTGTTACTGTGGACTGTGTTTATTTGCAAGGGTGAGCCTACATCTCTGCAACATGGACTCCAATCTAGGTAAGCCCTTACATAATGAACTGACCAACAGGGAGTCCGCAGAGATGTACAGGATGCTCACCTCCCTTGCTCTACAAATCTCCAGCTTGGGCCAGACCATTGCTGAGCTGCAGCAAGAAGTCCGTTTGTTTAGAGGCACAGTACACCCAACCCTGGAACCTGCATGTCCAGAACCGTTTGTTTTGATGCCTGAGAAGTTTGATGGTAATCGTGCATCCTTCTTTTGTTTTAAGATGGATTGTGAGCTGTTGTTTGCCCTTAAGCCTAGGACCTATGCCACTGACTTTATTAAGATTCGTGCTTCCATCAACCTGCTCACTGGACAATGCAAAACATGGGCTCATCAGCTTTTACAGGAAAGGAGTCCAGTCTTGAATAGCTGGGAGGCATTCATGTTTGCTCTGGATTCTTACATTCGTGTTTCTAAGACCAGAGTTCCCAAGTCTACTCTTTGCTCACGTGGCCTGCGGGAATCCAAGGACAGAAGTACCCGGTACAGATACGACTCCATGCCATCACAGTATGTTCCAAGTCATGAAGCTGAAGTCCTTACCCCACAAAGCCTAGACGCTCCTAAGGTCACACGCACACCTTCCCTGGGAGACGTAGAACCCATGGAGATAGGGGCCATCCGGCTCAAGCTATCCCAAGGTGAAAGAGAGCGGAGGAGAGACTGTGGTCTTTGTTTTTACTGTGGGGGAAGAGGGCATCTTATATCTCTCTGTCCAATTCGCCCACCTCGGTCTAAGGTTCTCCAAGTGGGTACTTCTAGGATCCTTCCTGCTGTCCCTGAATCTCTGCCTGCTATCCAGCTCGAAGTGTCGGTGCCTGTTTCTCCTGTTCCTGTGCCGGTGACCCCGCTTGAAGTTCCTGTGCCGGTGACCCCGCTTGAAGTTCCTGTGCCGGTGACCCCGCTATCTCCTGACTGTACGTATGCCTCAAATGGCACCATAGTCCGTAAGCAGGACCTGAAGACTTTCGAAAGAGCCTTGCGAGCGACGAAAGTCTACCCAACTGGAACTTCTAAAACTAAGAAAGCCCAAAAGAAATAGGATGTTCCATGCTCTGAGGGCATTCGTAAGGGGGGGGAACTGTCACGGTCCCTACCGTGTATTTTGGACAGCCAGGTGTAGTCACGCCTCAAGTGGCTCTGGGTGGTATTGAACTCATGACTGCCAGTAGTTGTTCCCGTTACCTTACCTCTGAGCCACACCTCAGTTCTATTCTGCCTGCTTTCCAGCCATGTCTAGTTTTGCATTAGTACTGTGGGCAATTCTGTTTGTACCTTTCACTCTTGGATCAGCTGTGGCAGGTTACCTAATCAGCTAGGATATAAAACACTGCCTCACTCTGAGGGCTTTGTCAGTTCATTGTCTCTTGTTGCCAAAGGTTCCTGAGTTCCTGAGTTCCAAGACTGACCCCGGCTACCGACCCTGGCTTGTATATCGTTTATTCTGTCTTCTGGAATCCCTGACTACGGCTTTACCTGGACAATCCTTTGGCAAATTCCTGTCAAGCCCCCGTGCACAGATTCACAGCCCAGGTAGCTTATCTGTTTGTTACTGTGGACTGTGTTTATTTGCAAGGGTGAGCCTACATCTCTGCAACATGGACTCCAATCTAGGTAAGCCCTTACACTTGAGTCCTCATTAAAACTGTTAAAATACATTGAATACGAAGTACACGCATGAGTAATTGGCTTGTGTGTGTGTATATACATACATACATACATACATACATACATACATACATACATACATACATACATAATACAGTACCTTATGTATACATACACACAGAATTGTATAGTGAAAAACAACATAATCTGGTGGGGTTATTGAAAGTTCATTCAGTCGTAAATCTTTTATTCCTGAATATAGTTAAACCATATCAAGATGAGGAGGGTTGGATTTAACACAGCAGGGTGCCAGACGGTCTGTACACAGGTGTCTTTAATTGGACAAAAGCAGTTATAAAACATTTTTAATGAACATATAGGAATTCTAGGAGTAATTAAGTTTATTTGGTTGTAGAACAGGTGTCAGATTTATGGTTGGTTACATTGACGTAGATCTTAGCGACTAATCATATCTAGGACAGATGACTGAAATAGGCTTGTAAAAGGGTATATAAATGCAAGCTCTACAATTGTTAGTCAGACAAGTCAGATAGGAGCTCATAAGGCTGAATTCTGTGTATGCAGCCCTATTGCAAGGGTCATAGAGGTCAGAACCAATGGACAAATATCTGTCCGAAACTTGTCTCCTCATACGAGTCAGAGAAGACTTCTTAACTTGTTCCAGAGTGTGGTCTCAGGTGAATTTCCCTCATGAACTTGGTCAAGCTGGAACCCAGAACTCTGTGAGGGGACCGGACCACTGGTCAACCGGCTGGTCCCTATCAGGTGACGGTTCCCAAGAATTGGCAGAAAAGACCCATTCTGGTTCAAGGTGAGAACAATTCACAATTATTTCAATTTGGTTAGGGAATAAGAATACCTATATATCGAATATGCTTGCATTGTAAGAAACTGTAAAAAATTAGACCTGTATGTTGTAATACTTTGAACATAAACCTGTATGTTATCAGCTATTAATAAACCTGCATTGCTTAAGTTCTGCCTGGTTCGATACTTTACAATTCTACTTTAGTACACACGATCGGATTGTTTGCCAACAAAACCATGGAATTTTGTCCGAATGGCGGTTGGCTCAAACTTGTCTTGCATACGCACGACCACACAAATGTTGGCCAACAATTACAAACGTAGTACTGTACTAAACATACTACGAGCCGATAAAAAGGAAGTTCACTAATCATGTGCCACCCTTTGGGCTCCTTCTGCTAATCTTGTGTTAGTAGACGTTTGGTGAGTGTCGATTCGCACTTCTCAGCCTCGTGCTTGTCAGTTTGGTTCTGTTTTTCAGATCGTGCTTCTCAGTTCGTTTCTGTTTTTCAGTGCGTACTTGTCAGGTAATTTCTGTTTTTCAGTGGCCTCTTTTTAGTTTGCTTCAGATTTTCAGGCCATGCTTGTCAGGTCCTTTCCGATTTTCAGTGCATTCTTGTCAGTTCGTTTCTGAACGCCCATTCGTTTACTAGCCATGCGGCGTTCTTGTCAGAGAGATCATGCTATTATTGGGCTTGGAGTTAATGCTTTGACCCAAGTCCAGTCTAGGAAAAGGGGAGGAGGAGTTCTTAAACCAAGAATCGATTGCTTAATCGTGACCAATTCTGTCATATGCCTTTGTTGCGGGAGCTCCAGGAGAATAATCCTGATGATTTCAGGAATAATCTCTGGATGACGGACCCCTGCTTTCACCGTCTATTGGTTTTGCTTACCCCCTATATTTGTAAGCAGGACACATGCATGAGGCAAGCCATTACTCCAGAGTAAAGGCTTGCGGTACTTGGCGACGGGGAGAAGTCTCCAGGACATCAAGTTTACAACTGGGATCTCCCCCCAGGCTCTGGGAATCATTATTTCAGAGACCTGTGTAAAAAGAAATCAGCGCCAAATACTAGATAAATCCAAATATAAATGTGAATAGTAATAATAAATTACATTATCTCCACAGCTGCTGTGACACTCTCAGTGAATCACCATACCAAAAATAAACTATAATTGTATGTTTTATAGTATATTAAGACTCGTATTAATCAGCCTCATCCATCTACTGAGGAAGCCCAATGAGAGGGTGAATCGTGAATAGAGGGGAGAAGCTGAGTCTGTGAGAACAAGTCAATGTTTTATATGCTTATCTGATGTTTTTTCTTTGTAAGTGTAACTCTTTGGGGGTGGTTTAATAAATGTAGCAACAGAGATACACTATGGTAGTTGTGTTTGTTGTTCCATGTTACAAAACCACACTGATTAAAAGCGTAGCTGAACCTGAATGTGAGAGTGAAGGAGGGTGTTCCCTGGAATCAGCTGTAGTGAAGCCACCAGCGTGAATAGGCAGTCTAAGCCCCTGTACACACGGTCAGACATTCTGCCAACTAAATCCGTCGGATTTTGTCCGTCGGATTGTGTCCGACGAATTGTGTCCGAAACTGTTGCATACACACGGTCGGGCCAAGTTGTCTGATTTAGCGGTTGCCAAGAACGCGGTGACGTAAGCCGTGTACGGCGGGACTAGAAAAGGGAACCCTTTGGGCTCCTTCTGCTGATCTCGTGTCTATCGCGTGTTTTAGTAGACGTTTGGTGAGAGACGATTCGCGCTTTTCAGATTAGTGATTCAGATCACTATCGCTCTTCAGTTTGTGCTTGTCTTTGCGTATCTGATAATCAGTGCGTGCAGTCATCAAGTATTTGCTTCTCATTGTGGACTATAGCTTGGTATAGTATGCTTTGAAAGGCATTTTTTATTGTCTGCTTGCTTCTGCTTCCCCATTTTTCACCGTCTGCTGGCTTTGCTGACCCCTTATATCACCAGGCAGGATACCTGCATGCGGCAAGCCATCACTCTGGAGCAGAGGCTCGTCGCCACGTTGCGCTACTTGGCGACAGGGAGAAGTCTTCAGGACCTCAAGATCTCTACAGGCATCTCCCCCCAGGCTCTGGGGATCATTATTCCAGAGACCTGTTCTGCCATCATTCAGCTCCTGCAGAAGGACTATATTATGCTAAGTTTTATCCTTAAACATCACATTCTATGTATTTCATGATTGCTAATGTCTTGCATTTCTTTCCTCATTCCCTAATTACCATCATTGCAATATGCTCTAATTCATATGCTCTGCCCCTTTGTCCTCATGCATATTTGCCTCACTAACTTCCCCACCATGCTCTTCTTTGCCCATAAAACTATAGTCTAGTCACTTAACAATGTCTTTTGGCAGCTCCATAGTATTGCTTTCCCCTAAACACCCCCTAAAATGTCTACAAATGTGATGTGTGTGCTTCAATTCATGCAAAGTGACCTTTTTTTTTTTTATTTTTGGAGTTGTTCCAAACTCATTAGTAACCCCCCTCTCCCCAACTGCTACCTCAGCTGATAGCAATCTTCTATCGGATTACTTGAACCAACCCAATACACACTATACCTACATTTTTGATGATCACATTTATGAACGAATTCACCAAAGCATGTAGTGTAAGGGCCTGCCTCAATACTTTCAAATGCTATTTTTATTTTTTTAACACATTAATTTTCTTGCTATGTACTAGCAGAATGTCAAAATGTGCTTCCATTTAGTTATTATGACACTTCTTACCTGTCCGGTGGGCTGCCAATAGTGTAAGTAAGGAGGGGCTTCCCAAAGTATCACACATTATTTAGGCATTCAGCTCTCAAGTGGAGAGGGTTACCTGTCCTAAACATCCCCCCTCATTTTTTAGCAAGGGCCCATCAGATGGGGGGGGGGGGGGGATGGGGGGGGTGATGACTCTCATAAGGGGACCTTATACTTTAGGCTTTAAATACTCAGTTCTCAAAATGTTATAGGAATTTTGGTAAAAAATGTGGGTGTCTAATCTGCTTGCAATGTTGATTTGTCAAATTACTAGTTTTTGTTCTTGTTTCACTACACAGTGTCCTTCAACGCAACAGGAATGGCAGACTGTGGCCTCCCACTTTGCCAGTTTTTTTCAAGTTGTGCCTTTTTAACCAACAGTGCAAACCCAAGTTCAGAGCGAGATGAGGGGACAGTCTCTTCTTCAGATAATCTTATTATGTTATGGGTCTGCTACACACACACCTTCTTTTTGTTAACGAATGTATGTAGTGCATACTGACCCAAATCGTGCTCCTTTTTTCAGCACCATGGCAGGAAAATGGCATGATTGTCCAAATTTACACCTCACTCTGGGTGTTTTTTTACTAAAGGCACATCCACTATGCACTACAAGTGCACTGCAAAAGTACACCTGAAACTGCACTTGGAGTGCAAAGTGGAGTTGTCTTTAGTAAATCACACTCCTTCTCAGCACAAACTCAAATTTGACTACAAATACATTTTATGCCCAATGAAAAAGGAAGCCACACATTGTTGAGAATTCAACTTTTTAATACAAGCACATTCACATGTGCGTTTCGAAAAGGTTTTTACAACAAACCAAGAGATTTTGTGTATCCAAAACAGAGTTTAATCAGATTTTTTTTTCCTTGTTGTTTTTGTGTAAACAGGCATGTATCAAACCGTAAAATACAGAACACAGGAACTTACAAAGTTCAACTTGGAAAAGTGAAGACAATATCAGACATGAGTATGTACAAACTAGGCTGATATTGCCTTCATCACATGGGGTGTCACCCCTGAAAAAACAAATTTGGAAGATGCACACAGTGTGTCAACATGTGCTATCTCCCATCATGGGGGATCAATGTACATGCTTTGGGGCTGCAACCCCTTCATCTCAGACACTTTACACAAAACATGTACATTGATCCCCCATGATGGGAGATAGCGCATGTTTACACACTCTGTGCATCTTCCAAATTTTTAATTTCGCAAAATACAACATTTAAAAAAATAAAAATAAAAAATAAAACCCTATCTAGTTTTTTTGGTTTCACACTCTCCCCAAAACATCAATGATATTCTTCATTTTATTTTTAACATCATTGATGTCTTGTTGGACAATTTCCAAATCCCGATTGCACCCCATTATCTCCCCGATCAAGATCTGCACTTTCACTGGTAAAACGGGAATCTTCTTCCACATCACCTACAAAACAAAACAAACAAACACACCATGTAATCCAAATATGGTGATATACATTGATAAGCTTCCCGGAAGCTGTGTTCTCCGACACTCACCTGTTGTGGTGACAATTTTGTCCAACCTCCACAATCTCTCCTTCCTCCTCCTCCTCCTGCTCCTGCTCCTCTGTTTCTGCTTTTGGAAGTTGCCCTTCTTTGGGAGGGGTGTGGTCCCTGGTGTCCTCATACTTGCCGAGTCTTCTCTCCCCTATGAGAATGTTTACAAAGATTAATTAGCACACAGAGGGCAGAAATAGGAATATGAAACATTGCTTGGAAGTGTTGTACAATTGTGTTTTTGGGCCGAGTTACAAGGTGAGAACATTATTGGGGACACTTTGTTAAGCTGGAATACTTCCCTGCAGAACGATGTTTCATACGAACGAACGAAACCAAGACCTTGAAAGTGGCCATTTTAAAATGCACAACATGAAATCAAAGCACATGGAGCAGTATGCAAGCAAGAATAATCATTTGAACACACGACAACTACTTACTTTTTTTAAGAACACGCTTGATCCTTAGGTACTGCTCGTGCTCCCTCAGTTTCAGGTCTGACCAGTGTTTTCTCAGTTGATCCTTGGATCGGTGTACCCCAAAATTCTTCAGAAGACTCTTCACAACTTTATTCATGATCTTGGCCTTTCTGATATTTGGGTTTGGGTAAGGTCCATACTTCCCATCATAGTCGGTCCTGTTCAATATGTCGACCATCTCCAACATCTCTCCAAAAGACATATTTGAGGCCTTAAATCTTGTCTTCCTGGGTCGGGACGTTTCAGGCTCCGGGCTTTCCTCACCCTCCTCCTCGTTAGTGGAACTATTATTAGTGCGCACCTGCGTTCTCTCCGCCATGTGCTCTCCCCACTGCGCGGGAAGCGAAGGGGCGGAGAATAGTCTGGAAAGAACGTCAGGGGCGGGCGGATTTTCTCGCATGCGCACTGTATATAAAACGCAACACGCGTGTATCGTCTGTACGATCTGGGAGGAGAGTGTGAGGCGCGGACGCGACGAACGCGGAAACGAAGGTAACATTTTTTACTTGGTGCTTCTATCTAGGCCGATGTTGGGACAAGATTAGGAGGGTTTTTAATTGCATTATTAGTATTTGAGGGTTTGTCTTGTGTTGTGTCTTGCAGACAATATGGATCCTTTCACAAATACAAACTTTATGGGGCTATTCATAGAACTGTACATGGAGATACCCTGCCTGTGGCAGTTCCACAACAAGTTTTTTACTGACAGAACAAAGAGGAACGCAGCACTGGAGAAACGTCTTGCTTTGTTGCGGATCATGGTCCCCACGGCAGACATGGCCTATCTGAATGGGAAAATTGGGAACATGAAGCTAACATATCTCAGGGAGAGAAAGAAGCACCTGGAGTCCTTGAGAGCAGGAGATCCAGATGCTGTTTATTACCCCAGGATGGTTCACTTTGACAGTCTGCATTTTCTGGTAGACCAAGGGGTACCCAGGCCACCACTCAGGCCACCACTCTCCAGGCTTCCTTCAAGGCATCCTTCACCCCCAGCTGAGGCTTCTGATGTCCAACCTGGGCCTTCCAGGCAGCAACATGTGGTGGGGCCCAGCTTGAGACAGGTATTGCATTGTTGAACATATTTCTTCTGTTACATTTAATGATGTTAAATAGATGTTCTTATTGATCAGTAAGTTGTGATTTCTGAAAGTGGTTTACATCTCAATAGACAGTAGTGACCAAAAATGATTGGGACGGGAAAGAAAAATGCTGGGCTCAGAATGATAGTCTGTTCTATTTGGTAACATTCAATTTGCAAAAGCCAGGAGCACAAAATGGTGTGATTGATGATCAAAAAACTAAAACTATGTCCCCTTTTCATACACAGGATGACCTCAGTCGGGGGGAGGCTGTGGCAAGTGGCAGCCAGGAGGTTGACCAACGCCCTCCTCCTCGTGCCCCAGCTACAGGAGCCCAGCCATAGCCTCGAAGGATGCCTGGTGGGAAGTGCCGAAGGAAGACGAGAGAGTGATGGCCTGGGTTGAGTCTGGTCTGCCAGAAGATGCAGCCTCTTGAAGATCCACATCCTGGGGACAGAAATGGGATCTGAATTTCCTGCTCTCTAGGACTTCGGGACCAGACTTCTCTCCCTGAGATATCTACTCCTCAGGCCACCAATTTTTTCAATTAGAATTTATTCATGTCTGCCCTGGGGGCCAAAGGCTGCACCAAAGTTAAGAAGTTTCCCCAGTGCTGCGTTCCTATTTTTAGTTTCTAGCGACCAAAATAAAGGTTTTTTTTTTGTTTGATGAAATACTTGTGTAATGTGTTTTCCTTACAAAAGTACAGTTTATTTGTGAGCAGGCAGGTACATTTCAAAAATACAAAGTGAAATAAATAACAAGGGGTACCAACACTAAGGCTCGGTTCACACAGGGGCGACTTGTCCAGGCGACTTCGCGGCCTGACAAGTTGCGCCCCGTTCTGTACTACGGAACCGTTCTAATAGGAGCGACTCAAGTCGCTCCGACTTAGAAAAAAGGTTCCTGTACTACTTTTGCGGCGACTTGCATTGACTTCTATACAGAAGGTCGCGGCAGGTCGCGGCGCTGCAAGTCGTGCCGCCTACTGTGTGAACCGAGCCTAAACAACCTCCTGTTGATTAAAAAAGAAAAACAAAATATCAAAAATAGAATAATGTTGTTGTTGTTGTAAGTTTACACACAAAAAAAAACACAAAAAAAGGAGAAATGAGCAAAGTGTCTTTAAAGGAGATTTTTAGAGAATCCCCCAAAAAAACATCCAAAAAAGAAATCAAAAATTGTGTAGATGTGACGCAAACTAAAATTGTATTGCTGAAATGGTTAAAAAAGAGTAATAAAATCAGTTCGGGAGTGTGTGTGACTATGAGCATCAAAAGAAGTTAGTTCTTGCAGCATTGTAAAGAACAAGAGAATGCGCTTGATGAAAGAATTTTTAACATTGTAGCGTGACGAACGTGCTATATCGCTTACGAGCCGTCGTTTTAGTTGGTCGGGAAATATTTCCAACATGTTGGAAAATTGGGTCCGACGGATATTCGGATGGAATCAGTCCGATGCATACCACACACAGTCGGATTATCCGACGACACGGTCCGATAGCACACATTCCGACGGATTCTCCGACCGTGTGTACAAGGGCTAAGGAGTATAAGATTCTTACCACCAATAAGCCAAGAAGTAGAAAGGAATGAGGAGGATTTGAAAGCAAAATCTTTTCAGAGTTTTTAACTCATCCTTGAGGTGAGCGGGCATTTTGGCTGGTGATGGTGTGCACATAGCATTATTCCCAAGAGAGAGTGGATCTGCACAGAGGTGTTTCTGTTTACAACACATTTTATGAGAACATTTTTTAAGAAAATACAGGAGTTGTTTTTCACAAAATTTACTATTTTTTCATTAATATTTTTGAGTGGTCACACAAGGACTGATTTTAGTGTAAGATAATCACTATTAGTAAGCATTGTACACTTTATATTTGTATGTATATTTTAGAGTTTATTTCATAGCCCTGCACTATTTAACAATTATTCCAGAGACCTGTTCTGCCACCATCCAAGTCCTACAGAAGGACTATATTTGGATAAGTTTTAGCCTTTAACATCACATTCTATGTATTTAATGTTTGCTAATGTATTGTATTCATTTCTTCGTTCCATAATTACCATTATTGTAATATGCTGAGAATGTCCTCTTTGTCCTCATGCATGCTGAATGCTTTTAATGCTCCTTTTTTTGGCCTTCATGCATATTTGCCTTCACTGACCTTCCCAGTGTGCTATCCTGGGCCCATACACACTAGCCCAGTAATTTAACAATGTATTTTGTCATCTTCATTTTTGTGCTTACCCTAAACACCCCTAAGTCAACCGATAACAATACTCTATCTGCTAGCTTTGCAAAACTCATACACGCTATACCTCTTTTGTGGTCATATTTATGGATGAATTCACCAAAGCATGTAGTGCAAGGGCCTGCCTTTCAAATGGTACTGTTGAAAGTTTTTGTCTCCTATATTCTTGCTAGGTAATTTATGAATGTAAAAATGTGCTTCGATTTGAACAGTGTGTATCCATATTTCTGGATTATGACACTTCTTACCTGTCCAGTGGGCTGCCAATAGTGTAAGTAAGGAGGGGCTGGCCAAAGTATCACACGTTATTTATGCATTCAGCTCTCATGGAAGTGGAGAGAGGGTTACCTGTCCAACACATCTACCCCCCCCCCACCATAACATTTTTAGTCTGTTCCACCAGAGGGGGTGAGGAATCTGATAAGTTGACCTATACTTTTGTCTTTAAATACTCATTTAAATAAATAATAATACTTATGTTGGCCAAGAATCTTTGTGTCTAATCTACTTGCAATGTTATGTGCAAAAATAGTAATTTTGTTTTTTTGTTTGACTCCACAGTTTCCTTCCAACCCACAGGAATGGCAGGCTGATGCTTCCAATTCCTCCGTCAGTGGGATTTTCCCAACTGCGGTGGGGCTAATGATGGGAAGCATGTGCGTATTGTCCCACCACCAAACTCAGGCTCTTATTATTTTAATTATAAGGGCTTTTGCAGTATAGTGATGCTAGCGGTGGTGTCAGCAAATTATGAATTCCTCTACTTTGATGTTGGGATGAATAACCACAACTCTACCATTGGCTACAAAATGGCACCTTGCATTTGCCACCTCCTGAGGAGAATGTGGAGGGCCTTAACTTCATCTTTGTTGCAGATGAGGCATTTGCTGGGGGAACATCTTATGAGGCTGTTTCCCATGAGGAACCTGACCCCAGAGAAGAGAATTTACAACTATAGGCTGTCTCGTGCCCGAAGAGTTGTAAAGAGTAAAAGAGTTTGAGTCCGTTAAGGCTTTTTCTAACAGCGTGGGATATATAAAGTGCAGCGTTAGATAATTGTGTATAAATTAATATAAACGTGACAAAATCTCAGAAACAATAAAAAGTGAATAAGATCCCCGCTGAAACATTAAATGCAACTAAACATTTGCACAAACATTAACATATTAGATGACAAAAATTTGTGATTTAAATAAAGTCTATATTAGGCCGCGTACACACGCGGGGACTGTCTGCCGAAACTAAGTTCGTCAAACAGTCCGCTCAAACTTTTGAATGAATGAACACGCCCACACACGGCACTTTTTGAGCGGACAAATACGGCAAACTTTGTTCGTCGTACTAAGTCCGCGCAACCTTTGAAATGAACGGACTCGCCCACACACGAGGCAACAGTCCGCTCATTTCGAGCGCGTGTGCAGGTAGGCGGGGCCCGCGACGGAGACGTCGCGGGCTCCGCCGCCTGGAATGTACTTAAAGGGGAACCCCAACGCCGAAAAAAATCGGCGTGGGGGTCCCCCCAAAGTCCACAACAGACCCTTGTCCGAGCACGCTACCCGGCCGGCCAGGAAAGGGGGGCGAGCGAGCGCGCCCCCCCTCCCGAGCCGTACCAGGCCGCGTGCCCTCAACATGGGGGGTGCCTTGGGGAAGGGGGGGGGCCGCGCGGCCCCCCCACCCCAAAGCACCTTGTCCCCATGTTGATGAGGACAAGGACCTCTTCCCGACAACCCTGGCCGTTGGTTGTCGGGGTCTGCGGGCGGGGGGCTTATCGGAATCCGGGAGCCCCCTTTAATAAGGGGGCCCCCGGATACCGGCCCCCCACCCTATGTGAATGAGTATGGGGTACAATGTACCCCTACCCATTCACCTGTAAAATAAAAGTACCCAAAAAAAAAACACAACACACGAGATAAAATATTTTATTGCACAGCTCCGGGGGTCTTCCGTCTTCGGGGGTCTTCTCGCCGGACTCCTCCGCTATCTTCTTGTAGCTCTTTTGCTAGCGGAGGAGTCCGGCTTTCTTCCTCCTCGCCGCCGGCCTCTTCTCCCGACTTCGGGGGTCTTGTCCCCCTCTTCGGTTCTTCTGCCGGGCCACCGCGCCTTCTTATAGCTCTTTTGCAGGCGGTGGCCCGGTCTTCTGTCGCCGCCGCCTTCCGTTCTTCTGCCGGGCCACCGCGCCTTCTTATAGCTCTTTTAGAGGCGGTGGCCCGGTCTTCTGTCGCCGCTGTCGCCTTCCGTTCTTCTTCTTCTTGTTGTTCTTCTTCTTCTCCAGGAGATGTTGACACGTCGCTCTCTCCGGCCGGAATGCCCGAGCCACGCTGTGCGGCCACTTATATAGTGACAATGGGGCGGTGTCACATGGTATATGTCACATGGGTTGGTCACATGGGTTGATGTCACATGGGGACTATGACGGGGTCACCATGTGACCAACCCATGTGACATATACCATGTGACACCGCCCCATTGTCACTATATAAGTGGCCGCACAGCGCGGCTCGGGCATTCCGGCCGGAGAGAGCGACGTGTCAACATCTCCTGGAGAAGAAGAAGAAGAACAAGAAGAAGAACGGAAGGCGACCGGAAGGCACTTGGGTACTTTTATTTTACAGGTGAATGGGTAGGGGTACATTGTACCCCATACTCATTCACATAGGGTGGGGGGCCGGTATCCGGGGGCCCCCTTATTAAAGGGGGCTCCCGGATTCCGATAAGCCCCCCGCCCGCAGACCCCGACAACCAACGGCCAGGGTTGTCGGGAAGAGGTCCTTGTCCTCATCAACATGGGGACAAGGTGCTTTGGGGTGGGGGGGCCGCGCGGCCCCCCCCTTCCCCAAGGCACCCCCCATGTTGAGGGCACGCGGCCTGGTACGGCTCGGGAGGGGGGGCGCGCTCGCTCGCCCCCCTTTCCTGGCCGGCCGGGTAGCGTGCTCGGACAAGGGTCTGTTGTGGACTTTGGGGGGACCCCCACGCCGATTTTTTTCGGCGTTGGGGTTCCCCTTTAAGTCCATACCAGGCGGCGGGGCCCGCAACGTCTCCTTCGCGGGCCCCGCCTACCTGGAGACGCGCTCGAAATGAGCAGACTTTCCTCCGAGCGCGAACAGTTTGCTCATTTTGAAAGTGGCCTACACACGGGCAGACTGTCCGCTCAAACCAAGTTTCAGCGGACAGTTTTTCGGAATTTCCGAAAAACTTTGTTCGTCAAACTGTCCGCTGAAGCCCCACACACGAGCGGACTGTCCGCTGAAACACTGTTCAGCGGACAAAGTTGAGCGAACAGTCCGCCCGTCTGTACGCGGCCTTACAAGTCCAAGGTGTATAAAGTGAAATCCCAAATTGAATAAAAGTGATCTGGAAAACATCCAAAAGTGATCTGTCCAGAGGTTTCACAAACGTGCTGATACCACCACCATAAAAGATGTAGGGTTACCAGATGGTGTTGACCCAATTGAACATATGTTCAAGGGGTCACAAACGCTTATTGCTCCAATTCCGGGGCACTAGCTTTCCAATCGCTGGTCAATAGATCACACTATAGGGGTTGCCCTTCTCCAATTCTTGGACATATATGGTCATAATCATTGAAGAGACATCTCCGACAGCAACCGAATTTAGCATGAAATGGAAGGATATGGCCAAAATAGTATAATACCGTTTAAAATGAAAATTTATTAAAAACAAAGTAAGAAAATAGAAGAACTATTTAGAGAACTGATATGGAAAGGTCGAGTGTCAAGGATTAGAATCTCGACCTTACAATTACCAACTAGGAAAAGAGGAATGGCAGTGCCTCATCCACGGAGCTATTTTTTAGCAGCTCAATTACAGCATCTGGGGATAAGTAAGGGTAGGGCTGGAGGAACAAATGAGGCATTGATGATAGCAGAGTCCCCTCACAATACAATAGTGGAAGCTCTGGAGGCAAACTCATTTCAATATAGGATACCGATGATAAAAATGGTTTTAAAAGTCTGGAAGGCAGTAAAGGCAATAAAAGGCCTGGGAGGCCTGACTAAACATACCCCATTATGGAACAATTTAAACTTGCCAGAAATGGAATTGATTGGTAGATATAGACCATGGGAGATAAAGGGGATTGATAAATTGGCCCGATTATATGAAGGAAGTATATTGAAAACATTTAATGCATTGAGGGCAGAGTTTGACATACCAAAACATTCATTCTATAAATACTTGCAGATCCGACATGCGTTGGATAAACAATTTAATAAACAAGGTCCAGTGTGGAATAACTCCCCTTTTTTATGGCAGATTGAACGCGCAAGAAAAGGTAAGGGGAACTATAGCAGAAATATACCCATACATATTTGAAGGGAATATAGAAAACCCAGAGAAACTTAAATGTAAAGGGAAATGGGAGGAGGAATTTGGGGTATTCTCGGATGAGCAATGGAGGAAGTTATTAGAGGCAGGACATTTTATTTCAATCTCGCCTGCACAGAAGGTTTCTCACTTGATGCTGTTGCATAGATCATACTATACCCCCAAGAGACTGTTTGGTTTCAGGAAAAGAGAGGATGATAAGTGTCCAAGATGTCAAGATACTGGGGACCTAGCGCACATGTTCTGGAGATGTCCCAGACTATTTCGATACTGGTCAGAAATTATCCACACTCTGAATGAAACGTTTGGAGTGGGAGTAGGGAGAGATCCCAGACTATGTGTGCTGGGACTGGTTGAGGGAATAGGGGGCTCATCCTGTACAACTAAAGCAATACTGAGGTGTATGTTTCAGGCAAGAAAGTTTATAGCAAAGAGGTGGCAGGCAGAGAGCCCCCCTCGGTAAGAGATTGGACGAGGTTAATAACAGAAACAATATGGAAGGAAAGGATAGTATATATAAAAAGAGGAAATTTGAAGGAATTTGAAAAAATATGGAAGCCCTGGATGGACAGGATAGGATATTCAATGTAGGGGGAGGGAGGTGGGGAGAGAGGGCAACGGAGGGAGGGAACATTTTTAGTTTTTATTTTATTTTTTTCTCCTTTTTTTTTCTTCCTTTTTTTTTTGTCTTTGTTTTTGTCTGAAGGGAAATAATGCTGTGAAGTCAGATAACCGTTAAAACTATGAAGGATTGACTGTACCCTTGGTGTTCTAGCGGTTTCTTTTTTATATATGTTTAAAATTTTGATATAATATGATATAAAGATTGTATTTATGAAGAAAATGAATAAAGAGTATCTAAATAAAAAAAAAAAACAAAGTTATGAACTCACATTTAAGTAGTCATGTAGACACATGTCAATAAAAAATAGGCAGTAGTGGAGTCTTCCCAACGCTTTTCGTCCGCTAGGACATCATCTGGGGTATACTGCCACTACTGTTGTACTGCCTTATAAGATACACACCATAAAACACTCAGAATCCATCCCTCTGTGTCACAGGTGCTCACTTCCGGTTTGTAAAAGATGGTCGCTTGGCGTGCATTCCACGCCTCTAATCAGCACAATAGTACTGCGTTCCACCTATACTTACTTTCTAATGTGTTACCAAAATTGTTACTATAGATGAATATACCCATTCAAGTGCGAGAATGTATAATCTTCACCTCAAAAGTTGTGCTATATATCCGTGATTACATAGCTTCCAGAATGGCGCCATGTATAGTGGTGCTCTCGGGAGCGGCGCCGCAACCACAGCAATGTCACCTATGCAATGTACCTACGCAATATACGCAATGTGTATAAATGCTCTCGGAAGTGCCACTTCCGGAGCTGCGCAATAGGGCGGAATGAAACCGAGGCTTGAACCTCAAGCCTCGATCCAAAGCTTAGACTGAATTCCCCTGACCGGAAGTATACTACCGTCACTTCCAGAACGACACATAAAGGAAACGAAAGAGAGGCTTGGACTCCATGTTTCCACAGTGGCAACAACCACAATGTCAGCGCAACTTCCGGCCAAAGCAACAAAAAAACAACAACAAAAAAAAATATTTTTTGTTAATAAGAAACATTTAAAATAAAAAAATCCCCATAACCAAAACGCTGCAATGGTCAGTGACAAAAAAGAGGGGAAGGGCAAACCTCAAATAACAAAGACAACTAGACACCGAAAGTTTGTCATGGTATATGTGTTTCATTAAAAAAAGTTCCTATATGTATGCCCGACATCTGTAGGATACGATAAAAATGACAGGTGACAATTTTAAACGTTACATAAATGTAAAACACGTATACATCTCACCACCAAGATATAAATAAACAACATTTTTTAAAATACACATGTAACCCTAAGTGCTTTATAAGCCATATATTACACTAAATGGTACAGATAACCACCCTGCAACCCCACATAACAGACATCTTTTGTTTCCCACGAACCCGGCCAAAAAGGGGACAAAGATGTCGCACTGGAATGGCACAGAGGGATAGATCCCGTTTACAATGAAAAAAAAATGCACAAATAATTAGTCGCCTAAGTACATATACTTCAAGGGTCATCAATGAAGGCATTAATGTCCCACTCCACGTTCATACCAAATGGGGAGTGGGACTGAAGCTCATAAATCCAATATGTCTCGAGTCTTGAGACCCCCCTTATCATAGCTCCCCCTCTCCACGATGGAGTGTACTTGTCAATAACAATAACTGAGAGCCCTCTGGGTTACTATTATGGAATTCCCTATAATGTCTGGGAACAGTATGTTTGGAATCTTTACTCTTAATCAAAGAGATATGCTCTCCTACCCTAATGGTGAAGGTTCTGGTGGTACGACCCACATATTGTTTCCCACAAGGGCAAGTAATTAGGTATACTACAAACCTAGTACTGCACGTACAAAAGGTTCAAGCCTCGGTTTCATTCCGCCCTATTACGCAGCTCCGGAAGTGACGCCGGTTGAATCTTCAGAGAGCATTTATAAACATCGCGTAGCTCCAGAGGTGACGTTGCTGTGGTTGCGGCGCCGCCCGCGAGAGCACCACTATACATGGCGCCATTCTGGAAGCTATGTAATCACGGATATTTGCCACAACTTTTGAGGTGAAGATTATACATTCTCGCACTTGAATGGGTATATTCATCTTTTTTAACAATGGCCCAACATCACTTAAATCTATAATAAATTATTATTCTGATGTACATTGTTTTGGTAACACATTAGAAAGTAAGTATAGGTGGAACGCAGTATTATTGTGCTGATTAGAGGCATGGAACGCACGCCAAGCGGCCATCTTTTACAAACCGGAAGTGAGCACCTGTGACACAGAGGGATGGATTCTGAGTGTTTTACGGTGTGTATCTTATATAAGGCAGTACAGCAATAGTGGCAGTATACCCCAGATGATGTCCTAGCGGACGAAACGCGTCGGGAAGACTCCACTACTGCCTATTTTTTATTGACATGCGTTTGAATGACTACTTAAATGTGAGTTCATTACTTTTTAATAAATTGTCATTTTAAACGGTATTATGCTATTTTGGCCATATCCTTCCATTTCATGCTAAATTCGGTTGCTGTCGGAGATGTCTCTTCAGTGATTATGACCATATATGTCCAAGAATTGGAGAACGGCGACCCCTATAGTGTGATCTATTGACCAGTGATTGGAAAGCCAGTGCCCCAGAATTGGAGCAATAAGCGTTTGTGACCCCTTGAACATATGTTCAATTGGGTCAACACCATCTGGTAAGCCTACATCTTTTATGGTGGTGGTATCAGCACGTTGGTGAAACCTCTGGACAAATCACTTTTGGAGGTTTTCCAGATCACTTTTATTCCATTTGGGATTTCACTTTATACACAATGGACTTGTAATATGGACTTTATTTAAATCACTAATTTTTGTCATATAATATGTTAATGTGTGTGCAAATGTTTAGTTGCATTTAATGTTTCAGAGGGGATCTTATTCACTTTTTCTTGTTTCTGAGATTTTGTCACGTGTATATTAATTTATACACAATTATCTAGCACTGCACTTTATATATCCCACATATTTTTGCTAAAAATATCCATGTTTTAGCGTGTTGGCTGCTATTTTGGGACATTTGGGACAGCGCAGTGTCACATTGGTTGTATAGGCTTTTCTTTTTCTAACAGCGATTAACCTGGCTGAATATAAGCTTAATCATGTGGTCTTGTGCTGCTGCTGCATTCTGCACAATTATTTAAGGAGGAATGTAGCCAGCTACCTTGTCTCACTTTCAAGTGAGGTGGACTTTGCTGTGTCCGGCCCAGCTGAATAAACAATGATGATGGATTTTGAAAGTAGCCGTTCTGGGTTGCCAAACTGCCAGAGATGTCCGGGAAAAGTATCTGGAGTACTTTGTGGGTAGAGAGACAGTGGCTTTACAGCAAAATGTTGCTCTGATGTTGAATAAAACTTTTATTTTATACTAAACTCATATTTCATTTGAGTTACTGTTTTTCTTTTCTGTCTCCTAGGTTCTCAATGGCCTTTTAATTTTGGCCATTTTCTTCAATAGTGCAAACATAACTTATTTGCTCCATGAGGTGACAATCTCTTCTTCAGCTAACAATTATGTTGTGCTGTGGGTCTGCTACAATGTTATTGCTGTTAATGTATGTAATGCATTAATGATAAAAATATTCAGCCTTTAATTGCTTGGAGTCCCTAAAATTGCCTGAGTTTGCCACATTTTACAGCACATTGTCACTGTAACTAGACCAACTTAACAAATACACTGGTATTGAGCAATGTAATAAGAAGTCACACATTGCTTAGTATAAAACATTTTACTCCAAGCACATTCACATGTGCGCTATAAAAGGTTTTTGAACAAATCAACATCTTGGTGTATAACATGTATTTTTGACATTATTTTGCGTTTTCGGCGCTAAACAGGCATGTTTAACACATCCCCAACTCAGGAACTTACAAAGTTCAACTTTGCTAAAGTGAAGGCCATATGAGACATTAGTATTCCAAACTGTATTGATGTTGCCTTCCTCAGATGGGGTGATCTCACCCCTCTAAAAGCAAAAATTTGAAGCCACGTACATGTAGAGGCATAACTAGTAAATGTCCCTTATGATCCCCTGCCAAAAATGTGTGTAGGAACAAACAGGTTATTTCTAGAAGCCCCAAAACATACAGTGTGTCAACATGTGCTATCTCCCATCACGGGATATCAATGTACGCATTCTGTGGGTGCAACCTCTTCCTCCAAACTAAAGTAGGTGAGAGGAAGGGGTTGCCCCCCCCAAAACACATCTATTGATACTAGCACATGTTGCCACACTGGGGCTTATTTCAGAAAGGCCAAACCACTTTGCACTACAAGTGCACTTGTGCATTGTACTTGTAGTGCAAAGTGGATTGGCCTTTTTGCAATAACCCCCAGTGTATCAACATGTGCTAGCTAAAATCAAGAGGAAGGCAGCGATGGAGAAACTGTTGGAATTGGTGAAGCCTCTGTATCCCACGGCAGACATCAATTATTTGAAGGCTAAAATTGGTAGCCTGCGTAGTACATATAATAGAGAGTGCAAGAAGGTCATGGAATACCAGAGATCCAGAGCAGCAGCAGATGACATATATGTCCCCAGGCTGTGGTACTGTCAGACCAAACTGAACCACGCCAATCACGCTCAACACTTCCTTCCACATCGGCTGAGGCCACAGCTCCTGTGGTCCACCCTGGTCCTTTGACACCGGAAGATGTGAAGGAGCCCAGCTTGACCCAAGTATAGCATTGTTGAACATACTTGTTGACAAAAATTGAATTATGTTAACTAGACGTTATTAATCCCATATTTCTGCCTTAACAAAGTGGTTTACATATCAATAGACATTAGTGACCAAAAACGACTGGGACAAGAATGAAAAATGCTGGGGTCAGAATGATAGTCTTTTCTATTTGTTAACATTCAATTTGCAACAGTCATGAGCTCAAAATTGTGATTGATGACCAAAAACCTAAAAATATGTTCCGTTTTCATACACGAGAAAGTCTCAGACAAGAGGAGGCCATGCCCAGCAGCCAGACTGAGTCCCAGGTTCCTCCCCTACGCCCTCCAACTAAAAGGGCAAGGTAGTCCAGAAACCTGGATGATGCTATGGCTGCCTTCCTCGGGCAGACTTATGGCTGCATGACTGCAAACAAGTTAAAGGATATGGAGGAGGACAAATGCAGCATGTGCGAGGAGATGTTCCTTCAGCTCCTCAACAAGGGGAGGAAGGGCCAAATCACCTCGAAAACGCACATATGCAAAATAGAGCATAATCCTCCACCACCTCCACCGACACCACAGCCACCCTACCCACCACAGCAGCATTAACGGACTGTGGCTAATGCAGCCCCAACAAGGCCGCCGGGGCTGGGGATTATCAACACTACAATTTATAATTTTCTTTTTGTTTAATTTGAGTTGTTTTTTTTGTGCAGAGAATGTTTTTTTAATTTAATTTATTTGTGTGGAAGGAAGCGTTGAGAGCGATGGCCTGGGTTTGGTGTGGTCTGGCATAAAATGCAGGCTGTTGGGAGACCACATATATTTCATCTGCTGCTCCCAATCTCTCGGAGTCCAGGACCGTATTGTGCTCCCTATTAAATGGACTCCTCAGAATACCAATTTTGAAATTCATATAATTAATGTCTGCCCTGGGGTACAAACGCTTCACCAATTCCAACTGTTTCTCCATCGCTGCCTTCCTCTTGATTTTTTTATGACCTTGTGCTCCATATTCAAAAATTTTAGTTTTTTTGTTTGACAAATACATGGCTATGTGTTTTTACTTAACCACTTGCCGACCAGCGCACGCCGATGTACGTCGACAGAATGGCTCGGGCAGGCAAATGGGCATACATGTACGTCCCTTTAAATTTGCCGCCCTGCCATCGGGAGCATGCCTCCGGCGGCGCGCTCCCGTGCTGGTCGGGACCCCCGTGAGTTCGGTCGCGGGACCCGCGGATTCGATCGCCGCGGGCATCCCCGCGATCGTCTCACGGAGCGGCCAAATGAAGAAATGCCTTTGTAAACAGCATTTCTCCATTCTGCCTAGCAACTAGTGACGCTGATCTCTGCTTCATGTGATTGGAGCAGAGATCAGTGTTCACTAAATGAAAGCCCAACCCCCCACAGTTAGTAACACACCCCTAGGAACACTTAACCCCTACACTGCCACCCACTGGTTAACCCCTTCACTGCCAGTGTCATTTACACAGGAATCACTGCATTTATATAGCAGTGATTACTGTATAAATGACAATGGTCCCAAAAATGTGTCAAAAATGTCCGATGGGTCCCCCACAATGTCGAAGTCACAATAAAAATCGCTGATCGCCGCCATTACTAGTAAAAAAAAATAATAAAAAATTATTAATAAAAATGCTATAAAACTATCCCTATTTTGTAAACGCTATAACTTTTGCGCAAACCAATCAATAATCGCTTATTGCGATTTTTTTTATCAAAAATATGTAGAAGAATACATATCGGCCTAAACTGAGGGAAAAAAATGTTTTTTTATATATTTTTGGGAGATATTTATTATAAGAAAAAGTAAAAAATAATGCGTTTTTTTCAAAATTGTCGCTCTATTTTTGTTTATAGCGCAAGAAATAAAAACCGCAGGGGTGATCAAATACCACCAAAAGAAAGCTCTATTGTGGGAAAAAAAAGGACGTCAATTTTGTTTGGGAGCCACGTCGCACGACCGCGCAATTGTCAGTTAAAGCGACACAGTGCCGAATCGCAAAAAGTGGTCTGGTCTTTGACCAGCAAATTGGTCCGGTCTGAAAGTGGTTAAAAAAGGACAGTTTGTGAGTAGGCAGGTACATTTAAAAAATACAATGTCATATTAACAAGGGACACCAACATAGTTGTATCTTTGAGCTTCAAACATATGAGATAATAATGGTGTTGTGGTAACTTGACCCAATATATATATTATTCTGGAGATCACTAGAAAAAAAATTGTTATTCTGGAGATCACTAGAAAAAAATTTTAATACGTTTGGCAGAAATCTGTGAAAATCACCAGCAAAGCAGCTTCATTATTCAACCATTATAAAGAAGAAGAGAATGCGCTGCATTTCTAAATTTCATAATTTGCAGCATCACGAATGTGATATCTCCATTACGAACGCTAGTTTTGCAAGACCGACTGCTTCCGGATCGTCCTTGCTTCCGAGCATGCATGTTTGTACTTTGGAATTTTTGTCCGACTGACTTGTGTACACATGCTCGGAAAATCCGAAAACAGATATTTGTCCATGGAAAATTTGAAAATCTGCTAGCCAACATTTGTTGGCGGAAAGTCCGACAACAGTTGTCTGATGGGGCATACACACGGTCGAAATTTACCAGCAACAGCCTGTCATTGAACATTTCCCATCGTAAAATCCGATCGTGTGTATGGGGGTTTAGTAGGTGTCCCTCATTCTCGTTTCAAAATGTTGGGAGGTATGGTAAGGATAAACCATAGCTCCCAACTGTCCCTGATTTGGAGGCATTGTCCCTGATTAGGAGCAATGTCCCTCTCTCCCTCAATCATCCTCATTTGTCTCTCATTTTGGTCTGATCTATATAGTTGTATATAAAATGCAACTTTTATGTTTCAAAAAGTGTTTCCCAGTGCTAAACCTTTCATCCAATTTCTAAATTGCTGCATTTGTACATTTTAAAAGCCAATATAAAGGAATAGTAGTGGTAAAAAAAAGTCCCTTGTGGACTTAACCACTTTCAGACCGGACCAATTTGCTGGTCAAAGACCAGACCACTTTTTGCGATTCGGCATTGCGTCGCTTTAACTGACAATTGCGCGGTCGTGCGACGTGGCTCCCAAACAAAATTGACGTCCTTTTTTTCCCACAAATAGAGCTTTCTTTTGGTGGTATTTGATCACCCCTGCGGTTTTTATTTTTTGCGCTATAAACAAAAATAGAGCGACAATTTTGAAAAAAACGCATTATTTTTTACTTTTTGTTATAATAAATATCCCCCAAAAATATATAAAAAAACATTTTTTTCCCTCAGTTTAGGCCGATACGTATTCTTCTACATATTTTTGGTAAAAAAAATCGCAATAAGCGATTATTGATTGGTTTGCGCAAAAGTTATAGCGTTTACAAAATAGGGATAGTTTTATAGTATTTTTATTAATAATTTTTTATTATTTTTTTTTTACTAGTAATGGCGGCGATCAGCGATTTTTATTGTGGCTGCGACATTGTGGGGGACCCATCGGACATTTTTGACACATTTTTGGGACCATTGTCATTTATACAGTAATCACTGCTATATAAATGCAGTGATTCCTGTGTAAATGACACTGGCAGTGAAGGGGTTAACCAGTGGGTGGCAGTGTAGGGGTTAAGTGTTCCTAGGGGTGTGTTACTAACTGTGGGGGGGTTGGGCTTTCATTTAGTGAACACTGATCTCTGCTCCAATCACATGGAGCAGAGATCAGCGTCACTAGTTGCTAGGCAGAATGGAGAAATGCTGTTTACTCGGCATTTCCTCCATTCGGCCGCTCCGTGAGACGATCGCGGGGATGCCCGCGGCGATCGAGTCCGCGGGTCCCGCGACCGGACTCACGGGGGTCCCGACCAGCGCGGGAGCGCGCCGCCGTCGGCGCGCTCCCGATGGCAGGGCGGCATTGAATATTGGACGTACCTGTACGCCAATATGCCTGCCCGTGCCATTCTGTCGACGTACATCGTCGTGCGCTGGTCGGGAAGTGGTTAATTAACCTTTTTTTGGTTAATTCTCCTTTAAGGGGGTGTGGCGGGGGGCGTGTCCTATGCCTACATACATTTGTTAGTAGGTGTCCCTAATTCCCATCTCAAAATGTTGGGGGGTATGATACACCAAGAAGGGGGCAAGAGCACATCTTACTACACCCACTGGAGTTTTGCATTTCACAGTTATTTTTAACAGTAAACAGAGCTTATATGGTGAAATAAATATTTGGAAATCCATTGGACTGTTTACATGTTGAATTATAAAATCAGAGGTGTTCTGTCAGATTACCAAACCTGTGAGTTCATCGGGTTTGCCACTGCTTTTAAAATTCAACATCTAACCAGCCATTTCTAAATACTGCATTTGACCTCATACGTTGCCTTTACTGTTAAAAATAACTGAGGAATGCAAAACCCTGCTGGGTGTAACAAGATGTCAGCTTGTCAGTGTACCCTTACTGTGGACGAATGCGGGGTGTAGCAAGATGTAGGCGAGGTAACGTCACTTCCGTTACAAATTCTGACAGGTGGCCTAATCTGATTTAACAGCGGTCTAGCGCTTAGTCAGCAGTGGGCGTGGCAAAGTGACGAAAAGGTTGTGGGAGGGGCTGCGCGTCACGGCTCAGTGCTCCGGAGGAAGGTGAACAGACATGTGGCCGGGAATGAGGATGATTCGGCGCCAGCTCAGCTCGGCGGTCCGTGGGCTGGTGTACGAGAAGCACGGGGAACCGGCGCAGGTGTTGCGGTGAGACATTGACGCCCATGTGAGATGTCCTAGAGGAGCGCGGCATTATGGGAAGGAGCGTGGTTAGGAGCATCGTATGGGAGAAGGGGGCGTGGCTTGATGTCTGGTGTCCTTGGCGATGACGCTGTAGATGTATAGCCGAATGAGTGCAGAGCTAAGCCGGTGGGGCTATGGGGTGACAGCTATGGCAATAAATAAGGGGGTAGCAGCCAGCAATCCAGGGACAACTCCCAACCTATCAAGTCTGGAGTTCTTCTGTGTTCACTTTTTTAAGCTGCTATGTCTTTGCAGCACCCTGCACAGGTGTTTCTGTTGCTTGGGGACATCTGTTTTGCAATGGTAACATTTTAACCACTTCAGCTCCTGAAGATAGACACCCCCCCCCCCCCCATCAGGCCATTTCTTGCGGTACGGCACTGACAATTACACGGTTGTACCCAAATAAAATGGACAACAGACGTCCCACAATTTTCTTTGCGCGATTTTACAGCAGTGCATCAGATGGCATTTGTAGCAAAATTGTGCCATGATTGGGGTATCATTGAAAGTAACGGGATCACAAGCATGTCCCGAGTTTTGCGGCAATTACGCCCAGGGTTCGGAACGTATAGGTGTGAATGGAGCCCAAGTGTGCATCGGTGCAACATATCGGTGTCCAATCAGTGCAGCCTCATCAGCACCCATCAGTGAAGGAGAAACATTACTTATTTACAAAGTTTTATAACCAAAACGAAGAAACCTTTTATTTATTTATTTATTTATTTTTGTTTAGCAAAAAAAAAAAAAACCCAGTGGTGGTTAAATGGAAAGCTCTATCTGATAAAAAAAAATGTAATTTGGGTACAGTGTTGCATGACCATGTCATTTAAAGTGCGACAGCACTAAAACCTGAAAATTGGCCTGGGCAGGAAGGGGGTATAAGTGCCCAGTATTGGTGGTTAAATAAAAAGGCTGTAATATCACTTTAAACTCAATAAACCCCACATCATAATAAACTATCAATAAATGGTGTATTACATGCTGTTCATACTCGCTCAGCCACCATGGGATTTTGTTTTCTGTATTCTGCAAAATAACTGGTTGTTTCTGTTCTTGTCCCTAGTTCAGCTAGGGATTTTGCAACTGTGGTGGCAACTCTGCACATGCACAGTTTTCAGTAAGTTTTTATGCTGAGCATTTCCTCCCTATCACATCTGAGCAGCCCATGTGACTATAGAGTCACACCTGTAGGTGCATGCACAGTGGTAAATGACCGCCCATCCCCTCTCTCCTTTGTTATGCCTACTAATCAGCTAAACACAATGGGGGGAGGATATGACTTGTAGATTTATAGTGGCTTTTCCTCCCTCTTGTAAGACACAGGCTGGAGGGGTGTGACACAGCCTGTGACTGACAGAAGTCCACCCACACGATGTTATTTCCACAAAATAACGATTTAATTTCAAATATATATTATATATAATATTAATGCTGCTGGGAGCCGATCACATGACTGGACTGAAACATCCTGAGAATAGGTAACAATAGTAAGTATAAGCATCTTCCTTCTACAGGGTAAATGGTAGATAGAATTTAGAAGGGGGTTAGAACAGGTTTAGGCTGAGTTAAGGTACGTTCTTTTATAGCTGGCTGGAGCTCAGCTTTAAAGTGATGTAATGTAGCTATATACACTTATTTTTCTAAATGCATTGTAAGTACCCCATCCTCTTGCTTTTTCTTTACAGCGAAGCAGCACAAGTAGCCAATCATTTGTGCTGCAGGCTAAGCAGCACGCTGATTGGAAGAGAGCAGACGGGAAGATGAGCTCCTCTTTCTGCTGCTTCTAATCTCACTGTATAGCTGTCCATACACGATTCCTTTATTTTTTTTTTTTTTTATTTTTGTTCAGCCTCCAACAGATTTCCCTATCCACATAAACCAAGTGGATGAAGGAATTTGCCTCCCTACCCCTTCCCATTGTGTTCTAAGAGACGGCACCCATAGCTGTCAGAATACAGAGATCATCCACTGCAGCTGCTGATCAAATTTTCTAACCTGTGTTCATCAGAAGTCGGTCAAATGATCGAGTTGTGTCAAGTGAGGACAGCCACACAGTGATCCAAATTTAGCCATTTACTTAATTTCAATCAGTGTATGGACAGCTTAGTGTTATAAATGGCAGCAGAGAACGATCATGTCTTCTTTGCTAGACAGGGGGCAGAGTTGTCTACATAAATTTAAATCCTTTGGCAGGCAAAGCATCTGCCTTAGGCCTCTTTCACACGGGACGGATCCGTGAACATCCGCTTGCTCAGCAGGAATTGCTCCATCAATCCCCCGCTGAGCAGGCAGATGACAGGTCTGTCTCTGCACACTGTGCAGGGATGGACCTGTGAGAGCGTCGCTCTCCCCTATGGGGGATCGGATGAGGACGGACCGCAGAGTCCGTCATCATCCGATCCGCAGAGGGATGAAAAAGTAGGTTTTTCCTCCGTCACACTTTTTCGGATCGGACATGTCACCATTGACATCCGACGCTCCATAGAGGTCTATGGAGTGTCCATTCAGGTCTGCCTAAAAAACTGACAGGCGGACCTGAATGGATCGTTCGTCTGAAAGAGGCCTTATGTGAGTTTTTATCTGTGAATTTAACTGTTGGCTGGAGATCAGCTTTAACATTTTCAGTTGCATTTGGTGTATATAGTAGAAAACGGTTACAATTTCCGTTACTAGTATGTTAGCTGATATACTTATTGTTCTGTACTTCAGTTATTCCCATTTCCTTTGGAACTTGATGAATACTGCCTTGGAACTCGCTGATATGTCAGTCTTGCTCATTGTGATATTGTGCTCCGTATCCTTTATAAACTTTGCAAAAAAAAAACGTATTAAAAATGAAAAAACTGTCACAATTTTCAACTATTAAAAAAAAAAAAAAAGTTTCATTTGATTGTGGTTGTTTTTTTTGTTTTCCCCAATCGTCTTTCAGGACAGCCACCTTTGAGAGACACTGGCTCCTCCCCTCTTAGGAAACACCGCCTTCATTTTCATGATTTAAGCCTCCTCCTCCCTTCGTTCCTCAGTTATGGTGTTTCCTCCGGTGGGGAGACATCGCTAAGGAACCTTAGCTGAATTCGGTTGGTGAGACTGAAGCTATCCGAGCGGAGCCCCGGCCCCACTCGGTTACCCGACCGTCTATCGGTCGGCCCTTGACAGTCGGATCAGCGGGGAGCTGAAGCGTTCGTACTGTCTATACACCCTAAACTTCGCTTGGGGAAAGCAGGAAGTTTTACAGGGTCGTCCGTCCGTTCACCCGCGGGTGTTTTAACGGAACAGGCAGTCCGGTCGGCTGGGGAAGCTGAACTTTTGACTGACCTTTTTCTCTATACGCACTCCAATCTTCGCTTGGGGAAAGCAGGAAGTTTTTGGGGAGGTTCATCCCTGCGTTTCGCCCAGTGGGGCGCTGCAACGAGGACGTCCAAGACCCCCCTGTGTATCCAGTCGGCTGGGAGCCAGAGGCCGGACCGGTTGGCGGGCGACGTCAATTCCGGTGGGGGCGGACCTCTTCGTTGGTTCCGGACGCGGCGCGTAGAGGGGAACCTAGCGTTCGGCTGGTGCAGCCTCTCTTTCTACAGTTGCACAGGTAGCTGTTGGAGGCACGTTCGTACCACTCTTCCTCAACAGGAGAATGTCCAAGGCAGTGGCTTCGGGAGCTCCAGGAGTAACGGCACCAGCCACTCAAAGGTAAAAGCCCTGGCGAGGGGTTCCCTTACCTTACAACCAGTAGCTCCACTGGTGTTTTTTCCCCCTAGGTGGTCGGGGGGGAAGGGCAGTGCGTCTGGGATCCAGATGGAGATTGATCCTAGGGGAGGGCACTCCCGGTGGTCCTCTTAAGTAGTGCTGGTGTTTCTTTTTTTAGGATTTTATGCTGCTCTTTTATCTCTAGGTCTCTGAAGGACATGAGCAAGTCTCCCCTTGGTTCTAGGAGGGAGCGTCCTTCATATAGAGCCTCTTTGGGGGAATCCCTGGTTCAAAGGCACTTGGTAAAGAGTGTATTGAAGCACCGGATAGCTCAGTCAGACCTTTAACCTAAGGTTCCAGTGGCCTCAGAGGGTTCAGGTCCCTGTTTGAGCGCCATCAGGAAACAGGCAGCAGAACACGGTGCATATCTGGCGGCTTCTGTGAAGGTTCCAGTGGCCTCAGCTCCAGAGCACTCTTTCACCAGCACAGCAGAGTGTTCCACCTAACCCGATGGATGTTCCTCCTGCAGGTTAAGGGAGAGTCTAGAGGGTTCCAGAGAGGAAGTTGAGGAAGAAGTTGACAGTGCCGTCTCAGACTCCCAAGGGAATCTGATAAAGGTGAGGGCTTGGGTGGGGAACCCAAAAGAACCCCTCGATATAAACTTCCCCCTGGATGAAGTGGATAAGCTCTTGAGAGCTATTCATACCACTTTAGGAAGAAGGCATTGTCACCCCACGATCAGATGTACTAGGACCTGGGGGAAGCGGGTGTTCCCGGTTCATGATGTCTTGATCGATGCCATCAGGAATGGCGGGGTCCCGAAGGAAAACCTTTTTCTTTTCTGGTGCATTAAAGCAAAGGTTTTTTCTTGGGTGGAAGAGGAAGCTCTTGTCTGGAATAGAATCTCCCAGGTTAGAGACTACCTTTCTTCAGACGTCCAGGCATACTGACCTGTCCTCGGGGACATGGGAATACTTTCAGACCCTATGTTTGAAATGATGGACTCACTTCTGAAGGATGCATGGGCTTTTTCTCTTAAGAAAATATCTAAGCCTGCCATAGCGGCCACAGTGGTGGCTCATAATATGAAGTGTCGGCTTAGCCAGATTAATGCATGAAGCAATGACGGCAGAGGAGACTTTCTATCCTCCTTTCCCATGCTGCTTAAGGTGTTGGCATACGCTGCTTCGATTCAATCCAGGCGAATGTATGCAAGATCTTCGGCTCTGACCAACTCAGCCTGGAGGGCCTCAAGGCTGAAGACATGGCAGGGGGTCAAGGCGTCCAAGGCAAAAGCTCTGTGTAATCCCTTTTTACAGGAAACCTGCTGTTGGATGGATTCACTTCTGAAGGATGCCTGGGATTTATCATAAGAAAATCTTTAAGCCTGCCATAGCAGCCACAGTGGTGGCTCGTAATATGAAGTATTGGCTTATCCAGATTAATGCATGAAGCAATGACGGCAGAGGAGACTTTTCTATCCTCCTTTCCCATGGTGCTTAAGGAGTCAGCATACACTGCGGGTGCTTCGGCTCAATCCATGCGAATGTATGCAAGGTCCTCGGCTCTGACCAACTCAGCCTGGAGGGTCTTAAGGCTGAAGACATGGCAGGGGGACAAGGCGTCCAAAGCAAAGCTCTGGAATCCTTTTTACAGGAGACTGCTGTTACTGCTACTGTTTACTGCTGTTTGGGCCAGGTCTTGAAGCAGTGCTACATCGCACGGCTGATAAGAAAAAGGCCTTTCCCCTTAAGAAGAAATATGGGGAGCAGTAAAAAAGGGGCCTTCCTCCCCCAGTGGGAGATGATCACCTCCAATCAGTTTGTGTTGGGGATCATCGTAAGAGGTTACCGTTTGGAGTTTTCAGAGCTCTCCTCTTTTGAGACTCCTTGTCACTGAGCTGCCAAAATGTGCCCTTCTTTCCTCTTCAGGAGTTAGAGGAACAGGAAGTGGTAATACAGGTCCCAGCAGGATATATAGGAAGGGCTCCTATTCTCACATTTTTGTGGTTCACAAGCCTTTGGGAAAAAAGTTCAGGCTCATCCTGAACCGGAAACGTCTGTGTGTCTTAGTCACCTACAGATGGCTTTCGTTGGTTTTGGTCACTGGGTGAGGGCACCTCTTCCACCAAAACTGTTTCAGGGCATGGATAGTATGGATGCATACCTGCATATTCCCATTGCAGAGAACCACCAGCGTTTCCTTAGGCTGGCAGTGATAACTTCTGTAGGGGTGCTACACCTTCAGTTCAAAGCACTTCAATTTGGGCTATCCCTTTCCTCCTCCTATCTTCACCAAAGTGATGGTAGAAGTTCTGGCATTCCTGCGTCTCAGGGGAGTCTCGGTGATCGTGTGTCTTGAAGATCTTCTCCGGTTTGTACCTTCTCTGACGCAGTCGATTTGGGATCAACAGGTAACAAAAGACCTGTTAGTGAGCCTGGGTTGGCCTCTGAACCTAGAGAAACCCAACTTAAATTCCTTACCAGGGGGTCACCTTCCTGGGGTAGGTGCCGGGCTCAACAGAACAAAAGGTCTTCCCTCCTTGGAGAAGATCCAGAAGATAGACAGAGCACTGTTGTTTCTCCAGGGCAACCGTCAAAAACTCAGTTAGGCAGGTTGAGTTTACTGACAGCCACGCTCCTAGCAGTTAAGTGGACGGGGTCATGTTACCGTCCTCTGTAAACTATTCATCTTGAAGGTTTGGGACCACAGTCAGGGGTCTTGGGACTCTTCGGTTTCGGTTCCAACTCAGGTAAAGAGGTCCCCTTGGGGAAAGGGAGCACGTTTGTTACAAGACCTAGAATGGAGTTTCCCAGTATCCAGGGTGGTTACAACCGATACGAACGGCTTAGGTTGGGGACACACCTAGACTCCTGTTTGGTACAGGGTACCTGGGAGAGGAAGGAATCTAAGAGATGCTCAAATTGGAGGGAGTTGAGAACAGTAGATCTGGTTCTCAGGACCTTTCAGAGTTCTCTGGAGACTTCACGTAAGTCATGGAAACAGTCCCTTGGCAGTGGCTTACGTCGACAGGACGGGGACTCCTGGAGCGGATCCTTATGGGTCCTAGCGAAGGCCATCCTCAGATGGGCCGAATATTAAAATCCTGTCCTTTCAGTGATCTGTTTTGAAGGAGAGCAAATCCTGATATTAGATTTCCTCAGAGCAACCAGGTTCTCAAGCAGGAGGTTCTTCGAATGGATCACCCAGAGTTGGGGGATTCCTTGGATAGACCTCTCTTTTTCTCAAGGGAAAACGCAAAGGAAGCCATCTCCTGTTCCATGAACAGGGGAGATGGGAGGTCGGGAGCAGACACACTAAAGCACAGAGTTAGGGTTTCTCTAAGTGCTATGCTTTCTCCCCTCCCGTTCTGATTCCTGCAGGGTCAGGGAAGTTTTCAGGTGGAGATTACTACCTATTTTCTAATCACACCTCTTGGGCCCAGGAGGCCGTGGTTCTCCATTCTGAAGGGCCTGTCAGTGGAACCCCCCCCCCCCCGGGTTTTCCCGGTCTAGGAGTGTCCCTTTTCCCAGGGTCCAGTCTGCGGTCCCCAGGTGGATTCTTGCAGCTTGGCTACTGAGAAGGAATTGCTGAAGGGCAAAGAGGTCTCAGACTGTTTAATAGCCACTCTTCTGAATTGTAGGTAAATAGAAACTCAGACCATTTTCTTGACGGTATGGAGACGGTTCAACAGCTGGTGCTCAGAGAACTCCTTCAATGTGCACAGCCTCGTAGCCGTTCTAGAGTTCCTGCAGTCAGGGGCAGATAAAGGTTTAGCCCCATAAACATTGAAGAGTCAGGTTTTCGCTTTTAGCGTATTCCTGGAAGAGCATCTAATATCAGACCTTGGTATAGTAAGGTTCTTAGAGCCTTAAGTAGGCAAAGACCAAGCCTTTGGTCGCCCCCTTCCCAGTCGGGGTCGCTCATTAGTTTTACAGGTTCTCACAAAGGAACCTTTTTCAGCATTTGGAACCTGGCTGTTATGGTTGATCACTCTCAAAACTGTTTTTTGTGGCGATCACTGCGGCAAGGAAAGTGAGTAAACTCAAAACCCTTTCTGTTAAGGCACTCCCTTTCCAGACCATTCAGTTTTTAAGACCATTCTGGCCTTTTTACCTAATGGTAGTCTCTAATCCTCAGAGTCCGAGAGATTATGCTGCCTATTTTTCGTTCAGAACCAGTGAGCAAACAGGAACACATCTTATTGGACGTTAGAAGATGTGTCCTTCATTATTTTGGTTACACAAAGCCAGTTCAGGAAGTCTGATTTACTTTTAGTGTTACTTCCAGGGGCTAGGAAGGGTTCCAAAGCCTTTAGACGTACGCTAACTAGATGATTAAGGTCAGCCATTGGGAAGACTTGCGCGGTTGGGGTATTAAAGCCTCCAGTTAGAATTAAAGCACACTCAGCCAGGACAGCGGCAACTCCGCAGACAATGTGGGCTGGTGTGTCTCCTGAACAGATCTGTAGAGCCGCAACGTGGTTCAAGTTTTCTACGTTCGTGAAGCGCTATAGATTGGATCTTCTCTCAGCCAAAGACCAAGCCCTTTGGTCACAAGGTGCTGCAAGCAGTAGGTCCCACCCTAAGACAGGGTACTCGCTTATCCTCTCAAAGGTGGCTGTCCTGAAAGACGATTGGGGAAAAATGGAATTACGTACGGTAATGTCCTTTTCCAGGAGTCTTTCAGGACAGCACCGGTTCCCACCCAAGTTTTTTGCAGATCATCGGGAACTCATTACATGAGGCCGTCAGGTAAGACTTAAAAGTTTGTTTATTTGACGTGTTCTTGTGTCTCCCCAGTTGGCCGGAGGTACTCTGGAAGAACTGAGGAACGAAGGGAGGAGGAGGCTTAAATCATGAAAATGAAGGCGGTGTTTCCTAAGAGGGGAGGAGCCAGTGTCTCTCAAAGGTGGCTGTCCTGAAAGACTCCTGGAAAAGGACATTACCGTACGTAATTCCATTTTTTTTTTTTCCCAGCTTTTTCTGGGTGCCAAATTCTTGGCTTCTTGCTGATGGGGAAAAGTTACCCAATGGGAGTTGGTCATTTTGACAGTCAGGAATGCATGCCGAGCTGCCTATTCGCAGCTTGATGTCAGTAGACTGCTAGCAGGCAGGTAGATGTGTGTTTTTGCAGAAGATTAACAGCACATATCTTCTGTAATAAAGAGCTGCATGCATGCAGTTTCTCTTTTTACACATCAAAGAAAAGCTATAAGCAAAACCTTTTTTATTTTCATATATATATAATTTTTTTTTTTTATTTTATTTTTTTTGTGACTTAAGGTAGGGTTATAACCTGTCAGATTTTTTTCCCCCCACCATCTGTGTCCAATTGTTAAGATTTCGCTTCACTTTCTGTTCCATGGCCAAGCAGGAAGTGAGCGGAAACCCCAGAAAATTAAGGGAATTCCTTGGGGACCCCCAGGCCATCAAAACTAGTTTCCCCATTGGAAGATTTCCATGCTATTACATTTTTGGGGACAACCCAAAATTTGGGATTTTCTTTTACTTTCACTTTCAATGATAATAGTAAACAGGGCCAATAGAGAATGGGGGACAGACAGCACAAAAAAACTGAAATGGGTTTTGTGGAATGGAAATTTGGTGTTTTATATTGTAGGCCTGTGTTGCTTAGGAAAAACTCACTTAAATCTGTCTAAACCAGAGTCTAGCAGACATCCTGGGTGTGATGAAGTTTGAAACACAAAATCATAAATTATAATATAAATAATTATAACAGTATTTATTCAGTAATATCAAATCAAAGGCACTGAAATGTGCTCAATTGCTGAAGTGTCGCTGTCATTACTTTCAGGCTACATTCACACCTGAGTGTTTTCAGCTCATAAAATGACTGAAAAATGCCCAGCAAGCAAAATCCCATTCATTTCAATGGCACCTGTTCACATCTAAGCATCTTGACACCTGAAGCAAAATTTGCCAAGCTCAAAAAAGAACATGAGCTTCTTTGGGGCAGATTACAGGTGGTTTTCTGCCTTTTACATTGGTGACCTGAACATAAACGTGGCAAAATCACTGTAAAAGTGAAACTTTGAAATGCCCAGGTGTGAATGCAGCCTTAGTGTTTGACGAATTTCACCACAAATTACTATCGCTCAATTCTTCAAGTCAATCTAATTTATTATGACTGTTTTCTAGGTGGTCTTAAACCACTTTTGGCATAAAGGGACACTTTTTGGTTGCCATGGACAATCTCCAGTTTTCAGGCAGAAAGAACAGTGTATATATAATATAAAACTGCATGCGGGAGGGGGCGTGGCTTGGCAATGGCCGAGTGAGGACGTGTGCTGTGTGAGCTCCAGTCCTTCCTACCTTACCCAGCGACATAACACAGCTACTTTGGATGATTCGAGCGGTATGTGCCCCACCAAACGACACAGGACCAGATCGTCTACTGGTGGCACCCGCTCGAGAGCACAGCAACGGTCTATCCACCATTGCTTGCAAGACCCGAATAGTACCCCGCCCGGCGCCATTACTGGGTCGCCACGTGCATCCTGCCCTGCTGAGGGATCCTTACCTGACGAGCCGGTCTCCCCTACCTTACTCCCGGCCGTGGATCCTGCCCTGGAACCAGCGAGACCCCCCGATCGCCGCAATGGCTGGCGTTCCGCAACACTTACCCGATGACCTGCGGAGGATATTGCAGGCCTTGCCTACCAGGGCAGACTTCGAGGCCCTCCCCTCCAAAGCGGACATAGAATCCCTCATAACACGGGTGGAGGAGGCCCATGCCCGCGACATTCAGGAGGTAAGAGGGGACATTCAGGCTTTGTCCGTCAGGAGCAGCGACGCTGCAATCCCTCACGCAGCGGGTGGTAGAGCTGGAGCAAGCGCGGAACATACAACAGGCCTCCACCATAGATCTGCAGCTCCACACGGAAGATTTGGAAGACCGCAGCCGCCACAATAACTTGCGGCTGCGGGGGTTACCAGAAGCCACGGGAGCGGAAGACCTGAAGGCGACTGTAGTGGCAATCTTTCACAAGATCCTGGCTGTTATCCCTGCACCGCCGGTGGAGCTGGATCGAGTACATCGCACCCTGGGACCCAAGCCAAGAGACCCGGAGAGACCCAGAGATGTCCTTTGCAGGCTCCACAGGTACTCCCAGAAAGAGCTGATTCTCAGAAAGGCCTTGGAGCATGGAGTAGTGTGCTTTGATGGAGCGGCTGTCAGGGGGCTACCGGACCTCTCCAGAGCTACGCTTCAGAGGAGGGCATTGCTGAGACCTGCCTTGGAGATAGGCAGGCGACGGGGATGCACATACCGCTGGGGCTATCCCCTGGCGGTCACGTTCAGGAGAGACAATGGCTCCTTTACTCTGCGCTCCCCAGAGGATTTACCAGTATTTTTCACCTTTTTGGGGGTTGATCCTGTACCCGTTCCTAATTGGCTGGAAACCATCCCACATCGAGTATACCGCCAAAGCTCTGCATCGCACCGTGGCCATCTTCCCCTGCGCCCGTTCCGGGCAAGGAGGCAATCGTGGACAATGTTGGCAGAGGGATCACGTGAGTCATAACTACCTTCTGCCACGTTTATTCTGGACCTAGAGAGGGACATATAGGTACTGATGTCCCTGGGCGCCACTCCCTCCCCCCCCCCCCCTCCCCGATATTGTAGTTCAGTTCTTTACTTTTTATTATTATTATTTGGGTATTTTCTTTCCACACTACCCCATGGGTTTTATAGAGGGAACGGTTGACGCCCCCCCACGCCATGGCTCTCACGGATCTCGCCTCTACACACTAACTGCCTTGTATGCTCCCCGTCAGTATAATGGAGCTTTTGGGGAACTCCCGCTTAGTACGCGACTGGAGGAGGTGGGGTTTGTAGGAGGCTTGCCTAGCCAAACTCGTTTGCGCTAAATGAAGGACCTGCCGGGTTGCTGGGCGGACCCCCCCCCCCTCCCAGAAGTGATGCCTCTCCATTTGGGGGAGGAGAATTTCCCACTTGCGTGGCTCAGATGAATCTACATGCAACCATGTATGTGACTAGGAAGGAGCTTGGCATGGCATCCGCTCCCAGGAACACATTTTTCACTTGATGTGGGGTTGCTTCCATGCACGTTGCTGTTCTGGGGGTGGGAACTGACACCTACTGAGCTGAGAGAGGTTTCCCCCTCGGGGGTGGCCTTACGTGAACACGGGGACAGAGATTTGGGGGGCGGCTGTACACTACTCCCGCTTGCTAGAGGACCCCATAAGCAAAATCTTGAGTGACTGCTACCGGGGAACTGGGGACGGGGCATGTCTAAGCTGGAGGGGGGGATAGCCTCTGGCATGGGGCTGGCAGTTTTTTTTCCCCGGTGGGGGGTGGGTTGCCCGACCCGTTTATATGTTATGGGAGTATTCTACAGGTACCGTGGCCATATCAGTTCTTTTAGAAATATCCGGCCCAGTGTTTGCAAACTCTGTTGGTATGCACATTGATGATTGTTCTATGTTGAGACTCTGTATTTGTTGTATGTAGTACATTTTTTGTATTGTAGCTGTCATTACAGTCCATTTATTATAACTTGTTATAGTCTGGGTGAGGGGGAGGGCTGGTAGCCGCCCCGCTGGTCCTTCCTTTCCCTAACCCCACGTAGGAATGCGCTCGGGTACCGGTCTTATACTGGTGAGCGCATTAGCACCATTGTGCTGTAAATTTAGAATTGCGCTGTTCTCCCTCTGAGAATAAGCTAATTGCTGTTTCTCCTCTCCCTCCTTTCTCAATCTATCTTTCTACTTCTTTTCTTTCTTCTTCTCCTTCCCCGTTTTTACCTGTAACCCCCCCTAGTCCTTTCCCCGGGGACCATGGAGGCACTGACTATTCTCTCCCTAAATGCGCAGGGTTTAAATGTCCCTGAAAAAAGACGTATGCTTTTGCAGGACTTACGCCGGCTCAAGGTGGATCTGGCTTTGATCCAAGAGACCCATTTTAAGGGAGGAAACTTGCCCCTTTTACGGAACAATCTATACCCAACTGTGTATCACTCCACCAATGGGACTACTAAGTCCAGGGGAGTCTCCATTCATATAGCTAGACATGTTCCCTGGAAATGCTTAGACGCAAAAATGGATCAGGAGGGCAGATTCCTGTTCCTCAAGGGCACGATGGGGGGGGGGTAGAAGTTACGATTGCAAATATATACACACCCAACTCCAACCAAGACCACTTCATTTCCAAGATGCTGACTACCCTACAGACGTTTGTCTCAGGCCAATTGATAATAGGAGGGGATTTCAACATCCCATTGATACCTACGGAAGACGCATCCACAGGGCACTCCTCAATCACCCCTAGTGTCAGGCATCGCATTGCATGTTCCATACACAGAGCACAGCTGATTGACGCATGGAGGCTACTTCACCCGTCAGAGAGAGATTATACATTCTACTCTGCGCCCCATAGCCATTATTCCAGGATAGATTACTTTTTCATACCTCACGACCAATTACATGCCCTTAGGGGCTCCTCCATTGAACCAATCACGTGGTCTGACCATGCCCCCATTCTAATCTCCTATTCCCTGACTGATAGCCACACAGCTAAGGCAAGGACGTGGAAGTTGAATGAGAGCCTGTTACAGGACAAGGAGGTGCTCCAAGATAGGGTCAGGGAACTGGAGCATTATTTTATCAATGACACTCCTGACGGTAGCCCCGGAATAGTGTGGGAGGCACATAAGGCGGTCATACGTGGGGTGCTGATAAAGCATGGGGCAAGCATCAAGAAGAGACGCACTGCACAATTGACGGCCCTACTTAAAGACCTTCATCTGGCTGAGGCCAGACATAAACACACCCAGACTCCGGCTGGCGAAACGGAACTCAGGCTTCTTAGGATTAAAATTACTGACTTAATGCAATTTCGGGCTAAGGCGTCCCTACAGAAGTGTCGACGAATTTCATACGAGTCCGGCAATAAGTGTGGTAGGATCCTAGCCCAAACATTAAAAGACCAGGCGCTCGCGAGTTATGTACCTCACGTTACGACTCAGCACAACCAAAAAGTTACCCTTCCCCGTGAGATTGCAGGGGAATTTAAGAAATTTTATGGGTCTCTGTATAACCTACAAACCCCCACCCTCTCACACATTCACATTGAGAACTATTTGACTGACTCCGACATGCCCAAGTTACCAGAGGAGGTGTGTATGTCCCTAGAAGAACCTATTACCATGGAGGAATTGCAGGCGGCGGTGGGAGCGGCGAAGGTTGGGAAGGCCCCGGGACCGGATGGGTTCACTGCCCAATATTATAAAACGTTGCTACCGTCACTGGGAAACTTTATACTTAAATTCTTCAACTCGTTGGGGACTACTCAGACATTTACCAGGGAATCCCTGCTAGCCCACATCACAGTACTCCCGAAAGATGGGAAAGACCCCTCGCAATGTGGTAGCTACAGGCCGATTTTGCTACTCAACGCGGACCTTAAGATATTCACAAAATTACTGGCATCCAGGATCCAGGGCCTTCTCCCGTCCTTGATCCATCTGGACCAAGTTGGCTTTGTCCCCACCAGGGAGGCACGGGATAATACGGTTAAGGTTCTTAACCTTCTACATGTAGCCAATAAAACCAAGACCCCCCTGTGTTTTTCTGGGTATGGACCCGGAGAAGGCCTTCGACAGGGTGAACTGGAGATTTATGACCTCTGTTTTGCGACATGTAGGTTTTGGAGATAGGCTAATGACTTTGATTAGCTCTATTTACTCCAATCCGTCGGCCCGGGTCCGGGTCAATGGGGTTCTGTCCGAACCCTTTGAGATACGTAATGGAACTCGCCAGGGGTGCCAACTGTCCCCTCTCCTTTTCGCCCTGTCGCTGGAACCTTTCCTGCGCAAGGTGCGAGCCAATCCGAATATTACGGGAATCCCAGTAGGAGACACGCAATATAAAATTGCTGCATATGCAGATGATATGTTATTTTCATTGACCAACCCAACGATTTCCCTCCCCAACTTGCTGCAGGAATTCAGAGACTATGGCAACATCTCAAATATGAAAATCAATTTCCATAAATCAGAGGCGATGGGCATAGGCCTCCCCCCCGCACCTTATTGCAATGCTCCATCTAGATTTAAAATTTTAAATGGACCCATATAGCCCTTAAATATCTAGGAACGTATATCCCACCAACTATGTCCCAAGTCTATGCCCTAAATTTCCCCCCACTGCTATCAACGATGCGTACCCTGCTTGCCAAATGGAACAATGGTTTACATTCTTGGCTGGGCAGATGCAACATCGTTAAGATGTGCATCCTCCCTAAATTTCTCTATCTTATACAAGCTTTGCCGATCCATATTCCTTCTCACTACTTTTTACAGGCCAGGGCCTTATTATCAGACTTTATTTGGGCTCACAAAAGACCTAGACTTAATTACCGCCAGCTGACCCGACCGAAACAGGGAGGATTAGCGATACCATATCTTCGTAGATATTATCAGGCCGCCCATCTGACCAGACTGATAGATTGGAACCGACACCAAAATACCAAACTGTGGACTCAGTTGGAACAAGCCCAAAGCGGGATAGCACTGAACAGAGCACCATGGTGCCACAATAGCTTACCAGGCAGTGTGAAAGGCCACCCTATTATAGGAGTGACCTCGCGCATATGCGCGTCTCTCTTCCTGAGCGCCAAGCTTGTATCGCAGGCTTCCCCGCTTCTGGGGACCCCAGAGTTCTCGCCCGGTCTTACGGACCCAGCGTTTCGTTCACTTAGGCAGTCTGGGATCTTCCAGGCATCTCACTTCCTTACGGGGGGGTAAATGACCCACTTCTAAGGTCCTTATGGACCCCCAAGGTCAGTAGAAATTGGACTTTTTGAAAGCATCACAACTGAACCATTTTTTGCAATCTTTGACTCCCCCTGGTAGCTTCACCCAAAATGTAACCTCTTATGAAGTCTACTGCTCGGAGGAAGGCGCAATGCCCCATGCCCTGTCTACCACTTATCAATTATTGATCACGTCGCCGGACGATTGCAATCTGAGCTGCCTCGAGGCTTGGGAGAGACACGCAGTGCAGATTCTCGACCCGTCAAAAGCAGAATATCCTACATTTTACACACAAATCTTCCATCTGCACAAGAACACAGGAGACTAATTTCAAAATTGTAACCAGATGGTACAATACTCCGGCGAAACTGCGCCGGATCTTTCCGACATCATCAGACAGATGTTGGAGGTGCCGGAGGGAAGAGGGGACGATTCTCCACATCTTCTGGAGCTGCCCTCTGTTGGAGCAGTTCTGGAAGGCAGTCAGGGGAATGATCTCAAAATTTACTGACATTCCTATTCCAAATGATCCTGCCTTTTTTCTGCTCCATGCCACGAATGGTTCCCGAAAGAGATATAAGACTTCCTTGATCCGTCATCTATTAGATGCCGCCAAAGCGTGCATCCCTCTGAAATGGAAACGCACGCAACCACCGACAATTGGTATGTGGCTTAAAAAAGTCGAGGACATCAAAAAAAATGGAAGACTTAATCTTTACAAACAGGGGCCAGAACGAGAGATTCACTAAGATATGGTCGGGTTGGAACGTATTTATATTTTCAAGGGAAGGTAGGGCTCTCTTGGATGAGGATTTATCCCGGTTATGATTCTCTAAAAGAGCGGACATACTACTACTAGCGGGCCGGGTGCTCGGAGATAGGTGCTCGATATGGGGGGTTGCGCTGCCTCCATGGACCCCATCTCAGCCCTACCCTCCCCTTCACTACCCTCTGTATTCCCACCCCCCCTTTTTTCCCATCCTTGCACCCTTCCTTCCCCATCTTCTTCTTTTGTCTTATTCTCCTACTAACTCTTGTCTTATTCTCTGATTTCCCTTTTTTTTTCTTTTAAGGATTTGGGCCGGGAGAGAACGTTGGAGTGTCCTCCACGCCCATACTATCTTTTCTTTCTAAAGATTTTGAAAATCGGGGTGAGATTTATGGGGCAGATTGATGTCTTAGGTATGTTTTTGGTAAAAGACTCTGACCTTTGCGGTACGGAGGAGGGGACACCGCAACTGGAGAAGCTCTTTATTATGGAGCAGAAGAGAGCCTTACATGGACAAAGCAGAGGTATCGGATGTCCCTCTTCCATTGCTCCACAGGTTAATGTGCCTCATGTGCATGGTGTATATCTTTCGTTGCTGCAATGGTTTATCTCTATTGTTATCTGTTCACTGTAACATTTACATGTTTTGCTCCATGTTTCTCTGCCCTTTGAATAAAGAAAAAAATTTGGAAAAAAAAAAACTGCATGCGGGGCACTGGACAAAGCACTAGGGACAAATGGGAGATGAAATAATTTGATACGGTAATGCTGGGGACAAGGTAAGTAAGCTGAACATGGATCCTGCGATGCAATCACAAGTGTGGCTCGGGGTTACCGCTTTCGGTAATGAAAATTCACCCTGAGCCACACTTGGGAATACCGCCAGGCATGTACTGGCCATTGGGACTACAGGGAGTTTCCCGGTGGGCCGATGGCTCAGTGGGCCGGTCAGGTGCAGTCCTGGAGCCACCCCTCTCTGACAGTGAGTGATTGCGATTTCACTCCTGTTAGGAGGAGCAGCTGCCGTCACTTGTGGAGAGAGCATTAGGCTTTCTGCTCCCTCCAGCCTGCAGAGGGAGATGGACAGCTGGCAGGCGTTCCATCCTCTCTTCCCCTTATCACTTGCCGCTTATCACATGACTGGAGAGAGGAACGAGAAGTTGCCTTCAAAACTGTGAGTACACATGGGAGGGGGAGGAGAGGGAGGACACCCTGATGTAAGGGGAAGTGCTGATGGAGACACTCAAAATTAAAGTGGGCTGGCCATGATGAAGTCCAGGGCCAAATCTTTGTCCCAGTCCAGCCCTGAATACCGCCAGGGAGGTTAAAGTGGATGTAAACCCTCAAATCTACACAGGGTTGAAACAAATCTCCCTACATACGTTTTACATGTATATTTGCTGTCTTCACCTTTTATATACTGTTTGGAATGTTCACATCGTGTTAGAACTTTCACTTCCTCATTCAGCAGTAGCAGTGTAGTGTTGGATTGCACTGGGAGACAGCTGATTGGAGGAAAGGCATCCCCTCATAGACAGAGACTTTTTCTTTTTATCATGTGTTAGAGGACTTGTCAGAAGTTATCATGCTGATAACAGAAGAAAGGAGCAGGAGAAAGGCATGGAACTTTGTGCTTTTGAAGAGAGATAAGAAAACGCTGCAGATATGTGCCCAGCTCAAATGCCATAAATTGGGTTTACAGCCACTTTAAGTTTAGTTCTGCTTTAATGATTAAAGTGAACAAAAAAAGACTACCATACACTGTAAGTCCCTTGAAAATGAACCAGAAAGGGGAGAAATCATTGTTCCTTCAGCTAGTTTTGGTGTGTAGCAAGCAGCTAAAAGGCCCTACTGTACACCGGTTTAAAGGGAAAGCAAAAGGCTATATATGAATCTTAAAAACGCTACTTTCTCCCTCCTCCTACCTATGCGGTCTACGGCTGGTAAAAAAAAAAGTGTTTTAATTCTCTCCAGTCACAGGATACATATGTTCCAGCCACCTTGTGTCATGAAGCACTTGCCAATGACGCTGACTTCCATGAGCTGTGATGTTACCCACCAGCTTCCATTGCCTATCGTTGTTGGCACTCCTTCCCTTCAGCAGCTGCTCCATGACACAGGAGAGCCAGGGGTTATGGATCATGTGACCGGAGCAGATTGAGAAAGGTATTTACACGCAATTTTTGCTAGCAGTATACAGCACAGATAAGAGGAAGGGGTAAATGCCGATTTTTTTTTTTTTTTTTGTATTTTTTTTTTTATTTATTTTTTTTTTTTTTGATGTAGCCTTTATTTACACTTTAACCACTTCAGACCCAGGCCAATTCTGACATTTCTCTCCTACATGTAAAATTCCTAATTTTTTTGCTAGAAAATTACATAGAACCCCCAAACATTATATATGTTTTTTTAGCAAAGACCCTAGAGAATACAATGGCGGTCATTGCAACTTTTTATCTCGCACGGTATTTGCGCAGCAATTTTTCAAACGCGTTTTTTTCAGAAAAAAAAACAGTTTCATGCTTTAAAAAAAAAAAACAGTAAAGTTAGCCCAATTTTTTTGCATAATGTGAAAGAGGAGGATACGCCAAGTAAATAGATACCCAACATGTCACGCTTCAAAATTGCACGCGCTCGTGGAATGGCGCCAAACTTTGGTATTTAAAAATCCCCATAGGCGACATTTTAACATTTTTTTACTGGTTACATGTTTTGGGTTACAGAGGAGGTCTAGGGCTAGAATTATTGCTCTCGCTCTAACGTTCGCGGCGATACCTCACATGTGTGGTTTGAACACCGTTTTCATATGTGGGCGGGACTTACGTATGCGTTCGCTTCTGTGTGCGAGCTCACGGGGACAGGGGCGCTTAAAAAATTTTTTTTTTTTTTTTTTAGTTTTACATAAAAAAATTTTTTTTTAAAAATTGATGACTTTTATTCCTATTACAAGGAATGGAAACATCCCTTGTAATAGGAATATGGCACGATCGGACCTATTTACAGTGAAATATGGGGTCAATAAGACCCCATATCTCACCTCTAGGCTGGGAAGAATAAAAAAATGGCTTCCTAGCCGGATCGGCGCCGTTAATTTGAATACTGAGGCCGGGCGTGACGTCATAACATCGCGCCCGGCCTCCGAACGATCATAGAGACTCCGGGGACAATCTAGTCCGCCGGAAATCTCTATGATCACATGCTGGGGCCGGCGGATCCTGTGACCGACTCACCGATGGAAACGGTGAGTTGGTAGAAGCACCAGAGGGCGGCGGGAGGGGGGGGCGTCCCCTCCCGCCGCCCATAAGAACGATCAAGCGGCGGAACAGCCGCTATGATCGTTCTTATGGTGTAGGGAATCGCCGGTTGAAAACGGCAATATCTGAATGATGTCTGTGGACTCATGTGGCGTCATTTAGATATAACCAGCGAAACCCCATGACGTCAATAGACGTAGTGCAGGTCTCAAGTGGTTAAGGCCTCATTCACAATGGACGTTATAAAAATGCCAGTAGTGTCAGCTGTAGAAAGCTGTAGCTTGCTGTCCCCTCAAAATAACTCAACACACAGTCATTAATGTGTAAACCGCTGCCAACAAAAGTGAGTCCCCCTAAGTGAAAATGTCCAGATTGGGCCCAAAGTGTCAATTTGTGTGGCCAACATTATTTTCCAGCACTGCCTTAACCCTCTTTGGCATAGAGTTCACCAGAGCTTCACAGGTTGCCACTGGAGTCCTCTTCCACTCCTCCATGATGACATCACAGATCTTGTGGATGTTAGAGACCTTGCGCTCCTCCACTTCCTGTTTGAGGATGCCCCACAGATGCTCAATAGGGTTTAGGTCTGGAGACATGCTTGGCCACTCCATCACCTTTACCCTCGGCTTCTTTAGTAAGGCAGTGGTTGTCTTGGAAGTGTGTTTGGGGTCTATATCATGTTGGAATACTGCCCTGCGGCTCAGTCTCCAAAGGGAGGGGATCATGCTCTGCTTCAGTATGTCACAGTACATGTTGGCTTTCATGGTTCCCTCAATGAACTGTAGCTCCCCATTGCCAGCAGCAGTCATACAGCCCCAGACCAGGACACCCCCACCACCATGCTTGACTGTAGGAAAGACACGCTTGTTTATCTTGGTCTCATCAGGCAACAGGACATGATTCCAGTAATCCATGTTCTTAGTCTGCTTGTCTTCAGCAAACTGTTTGCGGGCTTCCTTGTGCATCATCTTTAGAAGAGGCTTCCTTCTGGGATGACAGCCATGCAGACCAATTTGATGCAGCGTATGGTCTGGGCATTAACAAGCTGACCCCTTCAACCTCTGCAGCAATGCTGGCAGCACTCATAGGTCTATTTCCCAAAGACAACCTCTGGATATGACGCTGAGCACTTGCACTAAACTTCTTTGGTCGACCATGGCAAGGCCTGTTCTGAGTGGAACCTGTCCTGTTAAACTGCTGTATGATCTTGGCCACTGTGCTGCAGCTCAGTTTCAGGGTGAACTTCAAGTGACCAGTATGAGAGAGTGAGAGCGATAACACCAAATTTAACAAACCTGCTTCCCATTCACACCTGAGACCCAATAACACTAACAAGTCACATGACACCGGGAGGGAAAAATGGCTAATTTTCCCCAAGTTGGATATTTTCACTTAGGGGTGTACTTACTTTTGTTGCCAGTGATTTAGATGTTAATGGCTGTGTGTTGCCTTATTTTGAGGGGACAGTAAATTTACACTGTTATACAAGCTGTACACTCACTACTTTTACATTGTACCCAAGTTTAATTTCTTCAGTGTCATCACATGAACAGATATAATAAAATATTTACAAAAATGTGAGGGGTGTGCTCACTTTTGTAAGATACTGTATAATCCCACAAAAGCTTATGGCTCAAAAACACTCATAAATGATGAATAGCCGCACTTCAAAATTAAAGCTGAAAAACTCCTCTTCAAACCCACTAGTTCTGGGGGGGGTGTTTCAGCCAGAAAAAGCCCGTGCTGAAAAATCGCTGCTAAAAGCTTATGTGTGTATGGACACATAGGATAACTTGCTGGGGAGTTTTACTGGCTGCAGAAAAAAAAAATGTGAAGCCAAAAACAGCAGCTGTAAAAAAACGTCCAGTGTGCATGAGGCCTTAAAGCTGTAGTAAACCTTGCTTGGTCATTTTTACCTACAGGTAAGCCTGTAATAAGGCTTGCCTGTAGGTAAAATGAATATCTCCTAAATGTGCACCATTTACGAGGTATTCATCCTGGATGCAGCCGGTTAAGTCACCGGCGCATGTGCTCTGGGGGTCCAGCATACATTTCCGCACATTTTTAGAGCTTCGTGCCGGAATCGAGGCCTCCCGTGTGCATGCCCGTCGCAGTGATTGTTGTTGCGGCTTTGGCCAGTCACATAGTCTGAGTGCGTGGACCCAGAAGAAAGACTGGCGAAAGATGTCAGCGCTCTCAGTGGTGACGGCACAGCGCTGTAGGGCTTAGTTCCATGGTGTAATGCATACTAACACATTATGCCATTGCTTTGCGGATGTGTGTTTTTTATTTTATTTTATTTATTTTTTTTTTTTTTCAAAACCGTGGTTTACTACCGATTTTAAGCTGAATTCCAGCATGAATTCCAGCTGCCCCTCCATTCCATCTTGTCCAATTAGAGAATGATTCGCTTCATTGAGAAAAATGCAAGGCATTCTCTGAATGGCAGCCGTGCTAAGTGAGTGACCCTCTGAGTAGTGGGGTCATCACTGTAGTAGCTCAGGCCAATATAATGATCTACAGCTTCCACAGAGGCCAATTTATCATATATGCATACTCTCATAGGGTAAGCTGGCCCAATGTAGATATGCAAAATGTATCATACCTGGAGTTCAGCTAAGATTCAAGGAATGTAGACACAGAAATGTGTGTAAAAGCTGTTTTAGATCCGCCTGTAATTACTTTGAGACTAATAATATGCATTTCCTATTGGGACATACGCCCAAGTGCAAAATCAAAGCCACACAAGCACTAAAACAAGACTCTGTCAGAGCCAATTCAAACTGATAAAAATGTTAAAGCAAAATGCAAATGTCTATGTACACTAGTTCTACATGGGTGAGATGGTACTGCTAATAACAGTAGTGGAGAAACCAGGCATGAGGCTTCAGTCTGACCGTGGTTTGATGTTTCTGCAGCCTACCATGACTGTTCTCCTGGGGAAGGCCTTTCTATAAAAGGGAAAGCGGTTACCCCTCTACATTCTTGCAGTACGTCCCTTCTTACTTATTGTATAGATGTATGCAGTTAGGCTGGTTCTGATCCATTGCCCTTGGAAAATACTTTGGGAAGGAGTTTAACAGCTATGCCTTAGTTTTGCATGGATATCTGTGGTCTGAATCAACTTCCAGGTTTTGTGCTTCTTTATTTATTTAAAAAAAAAAAGTATATTTTTTGACTGCTTCTTTATTTTTTTTATTTTTTTTTGGGGGGGGGGGGGGTTCATCAAATGCAAAGCACCCTTTGATCTTGCCAGCAATAACCTTGTCACTTTCTGTGAGCTGAAAAGACCAAAAAGTTTGTTAACCAATGGCTATTATAAGAAAACAACAGTAATCAAGTTAATTCAGTAAAGAAAAATGAGGATGTATGAAGTGCAATAGTCCAAAGGAAACAAAGTATGCGAATAGATGTCATAAATGACAAAAAAGTGTAGAAAGCAGAAAAACATAGTAGTTAATAATTTCTCAATTTGTTTAATATGACTTCAAACAGAATTCTAATCAGCTGCTGTAGTTTGTGTGGGTATTTATTTTTTATATATATATATATATATATATATATATATATATATATATATATATATATATATATATATATATATATATATATATATATATATATATATATATATATATATATATATATATATATATATTGTAGACATGTCACTGGAGAAGTGGTTGAGGGGGTGTACATCTCACCTAGGTTGCTACACAGTGTGAGATGGTAAATCCAGGATGGATCAGTTTCTCAGCAGCGATATGCTGCTGAGTTGTTATTTAAATTTTGCCGGGCCTGGGTTTATATGGAATGGCAGGTAGGTTTGGTAGAGGGACCTGTCATTCCACATCCCCCGATCCAGTTCTGGGTTTGGGATCAGGTGAGCTTTGATCCTAATTAGCCTGGGAAGCTAAAGGCTCTGCAGAGTCTGCAGGTGATTGCTTCTCAGCCAGGGAATGAACAATCTGTGTGTTGAAGGAAGCTGCAAGCACAGCCACTGCTGGAGCTAAAACTCACCCTGCGATATCCAGGCGAAAGACGCTGTGTTTGTAAGTGTCAGATAGGTGAGCAGAACCTGTTAGTAAGCGCCCAGCCGGGCTAGGACTTTTATTTTTGTTGTACTTAGAAAGCACGGTGTTGCTGTATATTTTGTTTGCTGGACTGTTTGTACCACGAATAAACGCCAAGATCTGCTTTATCAAATTCGAAGTCTGCTGTGAACTGTGTCCAAACACACCCTACCCCGGGAAGATCCCTTACAATATATATATATATATATATATATATATATATATATATATATATATATATATATATATATATATATATATATATATATATATATATATATATATATATATATATATATATATATATATATATATAAAATAAATTTTTTTTTTTTTTTTTTTTTTTAATACATCTATGCTCTTTATATTTTTACAAAAATGGGGATTATTCAGTAAGTAAATAACACTAATTTTATTATGTTCAAATTTAGTTTGCAGAAACTAGAAGTTACTTCACCAGCAGACTATGAAGTGGCAGTTAAAATGCTGGCTGCCCCCATAAATCCTTCTGACATAAACATGATTCAAGGTAAGATATCTTGTGTAGCAAGTGTGAAATCTGAGCATACAAATACAACTAAGCTAAAAATGTGCAAAGTCCACCATATGCAAATGTTACCCTTTTTTTTTTATTCTTTTTTTTTTTTTTTTGATCATTCCACCCAAAAAAACGATATTTCCAGTTTTGATAGATGCCGGGGAGTTAAAGTTGAATTCCAGGCAAATCTAGAAAGCAATTAATTCAAGTCTGTATTTATTAATACGTCATGTATTTTTAATTTGCAAGCAGCGTACATGTCTAAAATTGACACGTGTCAGCAGTCCACTATACAGCAGAGCTCAGACTGACAGAAAAGGAGCATATGAATAGGAGGAGAGAACGTAGTGACAAAGACAGATGTAACAGCTAGATGAGCTCATTAACCTGCTGATTTTTCATTCATTGTCTTGTCACAGGCTGGAGAGGGACAAGACCTCTGAAGCCCCATATACACGGGCAGAATGTCAGGAGAAATTTGCCAGTACAAAAAATACTGTCTGATGTTCTGCCCATTTCTATGCTGGAAAACCGGCAGCTGACTCTTGATCAGCCCTCTCGGCCAATGGCAGAGAGTGCCGATTGGAGTTTTCTGGCAAGAACACAATAGCTCAACAGGAAAGATTGCTGGACTAATCTTGCATGGTTAGTACAGCGGTTCCAGTCAGAGTTGACAGTTTTTTTATTTTTATTTTTTTTTTTGTACGAAAAAAAAAAAAACCTGTAGTGTGTACCAGGCTTAAGTGTAACAACTGCAATAGTGAATAATTAAGTCACCTGTCCTGCCAAACAGGGTTGTGATGTGTGGCAGCATGGAGACAATCTTAATACTAGAGAAACAAATACACATCCATGGCCAGTAAAACAGCCCCATATACAAATTTAATCTGTGTCTGAAGTTGAGCTTTGAAACACGTGGAAGTCTGTTGAGATCTCTGCTTTTTCATATTCTCGGCCTGCACATCTGCTTTGGACATTGTAAGGATGCCCCAAGCTTATTCTTAATAGTAATAATATTTATTATCATTATTAACTTCAAAAGGAAGGGTAATTATAGCAGAGAGATTTTGGTGTTGGAGTGTCCAGGGCATATACTGTATAAAGCCAGGGACTGCTACAGTTCAACGAGCTCCATCACTTTTGGGTGAACTTATTCTCTATACACATGATTTAGGCTTGATATGCAGAGTTTTTAAAGTAGTTTAAAGCCTTACATAGACCCAGTGAAATGACTGGCCTCAGGTGATAGAGATGAAGCAAATCCACCTACATAAGTAGTACCGGTTTATCTGCAGTCTTCTTTTCTCTAGAGCCATTCAAAGTCCCAGAATATATAAAGCTTGTCTGAGTTCAGAAAAAAAGGGGATGGGGAGCCGATAGCTCAGGGAGAAGAGAGCTGTTTGGAGGGAGGACACACCCCCATCACACAGGAACAGAGCTGAGGCTGTCAATATGCTCACGATGTCTGCTGTCACCATTTTTCTCTTGGTGTCAGGAAAACTTATCAAAAGAGATTCATGCAGATAGCAAAGGAACAGAGCAGCAAACAGAAATGACGCTTGGTGCTCTGGATTGAGACAGTTACACACTATAAAGCAGTAGTCTCCAAACTGCTGCCCTTTGCTTGCCTTTATCCCTTGGGGCACAATTCCTCCTGCTGACATTACCAATGGGGCACTATTCCTCTCAAGGACACCAATGCTGAGGCATTGGTACCAACACCAGGACATTTTCTACTAAGGTCTGAAGGATAGTAAACTGGCCCTTTGCATAGAAAGTGTGGAGAACCCTGCTACAGAGGGATATGCTTTGTTCATATTTCATGTCTGACATTTACAACCACTTTAAGGGTCTATTTGCAGGTTGTATTTGAAGTTGGTAAAAAGGATGACCACTTTAGGCCTTCGTGGTCGTGAACCTTCTAAGTGATAACATTGTGCAATAACATGTTTTCCCAGGAACTTATGCTTTGCTGCCCCAGTTACCAGCTGTAGGGGGAAATGAAGGAGTAGGTGTGGTGGCAGAGGTTGGACATCATGTGTCTTCATTGAGGCCTGGAGATTGGGTCATTCCAGTGGATGCTGGATTAGGTAAGAAAGCATCCATTATTATTTATTTATTTTTCCTGCATTTTAACAGAATATTATTATTTTTAGCAGAAGAGATTAGGACACTTGCTACACTGAAAGTTTAGAACCTAATTCCATGTTGTAGTGAACTCTGACTAGTTTGTTAGGACCACGCTGGCCCAAACAAACTATTTGTTTCACGAACACCTGCAGCAGCTGTCGGCAATGTATAAATTGTATGTAACTTCAGCTACACATACCATATGGAGCTATACTCTGGCAGCAAGTGTGGACTTCCAGCTCCCAAAACAAAATCACGTTTGGTTGAGTGCTGCTCAAATATTCACAGGAAGCTTTGTATTTTGTGAGACAAAAGATCATGACTTTAGCCACGCATCAGAGAAAGCTTTTGTATTCTTTCAGGAAATAAAAAAACTTCCTGTGAGTGGCTTAGCAGCACTTAGCTGGCTTAATTTAGTTTGGGAGCAGGATGGGAATTCCACCTTCTTCTGCTGGAACACAGCGCTGTATACTGTATGTAGCTGAAGCTACATAAAGCGCTGACAGCTGCTTCATGCCTTAGTGAAGGAAGGGTTCGTTTTGGACCAGCTTGGTCCAAACAAACTAATTAAAGCTCACTAAAACATGGAGTGAGGTTTATAGAGGTTGTAAACCTTGGGGGGGGGGGAGACACAACAAAGGCATGATGAGCTAGTGTGCATTGCATACTAGCCGATTATGAAATGCTTACCTTAGAATGATGCCCTGGATTAGTGTCGGCCCTCTGAGTACAGTGCAGACATCTTCCACCGGAGTTACTTCTGGGTTTGTGGCTCTGGCTAATCACAGTGTCACTCCCACGCATGCGTGCGGGAGCTAACGGTCACAGCACAACTCTTGAAGAAACTGCACCAACGGCGTTTCTTTAGTGTGCAGGTGCCGATGACGTCAGCAGCACATATACTGGGTATCTACAAGTAAGTCTTGTTATAAGCTTACCTGTAGGTAAAAGTGGTGTGACGGGGTTTACAGACACCTTTTAAAGTGTGTGTGTGTGTGTGTGTCTCTATCTATCTCTTTCCTAATGCGGAGATTTCCATTCACTTCCCGTTCCATCGCCAAACAAGGAGTGAGAGGAAACGCTTGCAAATTAAGGGAATTCCTTGAAGGTCACCTCCAGGCCACCAGAACTAGTGTCCCCATTGTAAGATTTCCCCCTTTTCTGGGGACAACCCAAAAATTGGGATTTTCCTTTACTTTTAATGATAATGGTATAGGAGAAATAGAGGGCGAATTTCCTTGACAGGGATACAGACAGCAATAAAAACCTAATAGGTGCTCTAATCTGGTGGTTCTCCACCTCAGTTATCAATTGCCCCCAATGGGCCATGCTTTCCTTTGCATTGCTGATTTAAATCCATATCAATGACTTGGTATTAAGAGCTATTTTATCTAAGGGAATTTCCCAAAACTTGGCCCCTTGGGGGTACTTGAGGACTGAGGTTGAGAACCACTGCTCTAATCCATCTCCACGCTATCCCAAAAAAGGTTTTGTTTTTAGTTACACTTTAATGTCATATCTGTGTTTTTTCAGTTGGAAGTAGACAATGAACAATGAAAACTATGCACTTTGAGCATATCTTAGGGCCTCACAGGGTGGGTGTTTTGTTTTTTCGTTCATTTTTTTTTCTCCCCACCCCTCTGTCTTTGCTTAAGCATTCCTTAGATATAACGTACTGTGTTATTTTGCAAAAAAAAAGGGGGTAACATTTGGGTTTTTTTTTTTTTTTTTTTCTACTGTGATGACTATATTGCACAAATATTGTTCTCCAGGCACATGGCGTTCAGAAGGTGTTTTCAGTGAGACAGCACTAGTACGAGTCCCAAGTGACATATCCATAGAAATAGCAGCGACTCTGAGCGTTAACCCCTGTACTGCATACAGACTGCTGTCTGATTTTGAGACTCTGCGACCAGGTAGGTATTGAGAAACAGTGCTATCACAGATGGGGGGGAAAAAACACTTCACAAAGTGTACCTCATATTTGTACTTCCTTCTTTTTCACAGGTGATTCAGTTATACAGAATGCCAGCAATAGTGGTGTTGGTCAGGCTGTTATACAGATTGCAGCATCTTTGGGCATCACCACCATTAACATAGTAAGAGATAGGTATGTACACCTATATATTATGTAATGTAGGACTGTTCCCATTGAATTGAAATAAAATGTCCGTCTTTTCACACTGCATTACATACAGAAGTTGTATACTGTATATAATTCAGCTATGCATCCCTCCTCTTAGGCATTAATGACTGCAACATTCGAGCTTATGGATATTCAGTTAGTTTTATTAAATAGGACTTGCCTGTCTTGAGCAACTTATAACCAATCAGCATTGCAAGATTATAGTTGAGGAAGAAAACCGAAAGACTCTCTAGTACCAAAGGACAAAAATAAGAACCCCCCCCCCCCATTTCTCCAAGCTGAGTCAGATATAACTTTCACATCCACATCCAGTATATAGTGGACAGAAATGACAGCCACTGCCCCTAGAGTCAATATATTTTGGTCCAAGGACAACAGAACAAGATATGAGGAAGATGTTGTGATGCGGTTAAAGTGTGTTTTAGTCATGATCAACATGTTAAAACGTCATTATTTTAACCTAAATTCATTCTTGCTTCTGGAATCCTAAAATAGTGTCTAACTCATCAAAAAGTGCAAATTTTATTCTGTGATTAGTCCCTTTTTAAAAATGTATGTTTCTGGAACAATGAAATGCCGCAAATTGGTTTAAAAAAAGAAAATTGTACAAGTGTTGCCAGGGAAAGAGAAAGTCGAAGTGGCTGTCAAACTGACAGTTCAGCACTGCAGATTACAGAGGAAAATAGTTGTTCTCCCAATGTATTTGTCAGAGCACTGGCAGTTGTGCACTGCTCTGTGTATCAGTAGTGGCTGTCAGACAACAGATCTCCACTGATTACACTAGAACCTGGCTTTCCATATGTAAACTACAGGACTAGGCTGTCAGTTTGACAGCTTTGGTCCTGCACAGTGCAGAACACTGCTGGACAGTACAGTGAAAATAGTCTTTGGGGGTTATTTACCAAAGGCAAATCCACTTTGCACTACAAGTGAACTGCAATGCAGTTGAAAGTGCACTTGGAAGTGCAGTAGCTGTAAATGTGTGGGGTAGATCTTAAATGAGGGGAAGCTCTGCTGATTTTATCATCCAGTCATGTGCAAGCTAAATTGCTGTTTTTTATTTTCCTTGCATGTCCCCCTCAGATCTACAGTGCCTGCACTTCCAAGTGCACTTGTAGTGCAAAGTGGATTCGCATTTCGTAAATAACCTCCTCTGTTCCATCAGTTCCATTGCCAGCAGAATCCTTGAGTTGGGTGCCTTTGCCCTGCTTGAATCTAGTTGGCATCTGAAAGTTTTCCTGAGGCAGTGCTTTTCTCAGTTTGTTTTATAAAATAGGCCAGATAATGTGTCCTTTGTACTTTTTAGTTTAGGATTAGATTATGTTTTAGGTGTCACTCAATCATCAATCCAAAAAAGTCACAGTAGTGCAAATCTTACTTGGCAATCAATACAAACAGCCTTTTTTCATTGCTGTATCTTTATTAAACAAATGGTTCATCAATCATGGTTACCAATGAGAAACTATTTGAGCCTTCTAGATTAATGATGTTTAGAAAATAATACTGCTGCGGTATAGCCTGATCAAGATACTTCTATATGCAGCATATGACCCCCATCAGCATCAAAATCTGACATTTTTGAAACTGGGAATCTCCATGGGAGTATCCACAAAAAAATGTAAAGGTTGTTTTGATAGAAAAGGGTATTCTTTTGACAAATCTTATTATTAGCTGTATTAAATTTTTAGCTCGGTGTAGTCACAGGAAGAAAGCACTACTAGAACTGTTGGATTCTGCTCACCATATTCTCTGCTATCGTAGAGAATTAAAAAGCCTTCTGAGAGATTTGTCAAATTTTTTTTTTTTTTTTGCAGGCCTGAGCTTAAGAGCCTGGTGCAGAGACTTCATGATTTGGGAGCTGATCATGTAATCACAGAGGAACAACTGCGCAAGCCAGAGATGAAGGATTTATTTAAGGTAAGACCATTATACATGCATAATCCTGTCCATTATACATACATATTGTTGATTCCATGTCTGTGATGCCGTTATTATATCTTTTGCAGACTTGCCCCCGCCCACGATTAGCATTGAACTGTGTTGGTGGGAAAAGCACAACTGAAATGCTGCGTCATTTAGAGTAAGTAGCCCTAACGCTTTTATTACAGGGTTTAGCCTCCTATTTTCACTTTAGGTAGCATTAATCATCTTTACCTTTTTGCTTAACTTAACTTTTTTATTTTTTTATTTTTTTTTCTCTTTGGATGGAGTGGAGAGGGATTAGAGCCCCTGTTGGCTTTTTCATTCTGTCTGTGCCCCCATTAGGGAGATGCAGCCTTTCTATTTGTACACTCTATTTTGCGCACAAATACAACATGACTTTAACAATTCTTACTTGCTTACCGAGAGATAAAACTATAAAAATGGTCATAACAAATATTTTTGTAATGATGTGGGTTTTTTTTTTTTTTATTGTGGCTTTTTGCAAAAAGAAAATTGTAAATAAGAGACTACAAGTTTACAAGGCCAAGTTTACATTAGGGTTGCCCCGATACTAAGCATTTGCACTCGTGCAAATGTACCTATACCTGAAACTGATACCTTCAGGTTCGGCTCTTTCATCTGTCAGCGTGATTTCCCTGATGACAGATGAAATGTATACAAAAGAATGCAGGCAGTCATTAGTTGTTAAGGAGCGGGGCTGCCGTGTCCTTAACAACCAATGACATTTCATCTGTAAGTGGGGAGTTCCCTTCCTCGCAGTGGACCCGCTCCGGCCCTGCCCCCTCTCGCACGGATTTCATTTTTTGTAATCTCCAGCGATGTGCTTTTTCCTTAGGCTCCTCTGCAGGTGGCTGCGGGGTGACAAATCTGCCTGCCTGGTGAGTAGTGTGTCCTGCTCTGAACCAAGCTTTGCTGCTGCAGAACTTCTTGGAGGGGGAGGGCAGGTCTGCTGGGTGTTGTAGTGCAGTGACTGGGTTCCCAAATACCCCCCTTACACTCCCCCCAAAAGAATAACCCCACCTCTCAGCCCAAAACAATAAGCCCCACTCCCCCCCTCCCCACCCTAAACAATAAAGGCCCTCTCCACCAAAAAAAGTTTAAGATATATAAATAAATAAATAAATAATTTAAAAACTGTATTGGTGAGTACTTGAAGAAAAGTATCGGTACTCATACTCTGTCTTAAAAAGCTGGTATCGATGTAACCCTAGTTTACATGTAGTTTTTAAAATATAACCCATTTAATTTCAGTTTGCAGTGACAATTTATGAAAATCACCCCCTAGGGTTTTGATGGATCTTGTCGAAAGCAAAAAAATGAAATGGAAAAAGGCTCACAACAGTGAACAATTTCACCATGCCTGTCTATTGGTGTTAAGTGACCAATACTAACTAAAAGACACGTGATCACAAATCCTGCGCCACAATGGGCGCTTTGTTTTGCCAATATAGAATCATTCACACTGACCCTGTAGTATGTAAATTATGCCAGCAGTGCTGTAACTGTTCTAGTCTTTTGTACCTGTGTCAGATGGGTGATGTTAATCAACTTGGCTAATGAGATGATTTACTAACCTAATCCTAATTTGTTCAACTGCTTATCTAAAAGGAAACTCTTGAGATTAATGCATGATTAAGACATACAGTAATTACTTTTCTGTATACTTAGAGACTATTGTAACCATAAACTACACTTTTCAAGAGGTTAGTCATTAATGATAACTAACCTCTTGAAAAGTGTAGTTTATGGTTACAATGGTCTCTAAGTATACAGAAAAGTAATTACTGTATGTCTTAATTCAGACTTTATATGAGGGGGTTAGAAAGTGTTAGCCAGAGGTCCCAGCATGATAGTCGGGCAACCTGTATTTTCAAAAATACTATAATAGGACCTTTTTGAGGCTGCAGTCATCTTAAATGATAAACAACAGTAAGAAATGACCCTCTAGATCAGTGATTTTCAACAAGGGTTCTGTGTAAACCCTAGGGTTCCTCCAAAGGTTGCTAGGGGTTCCTTCAGCATTGGGCAATTTCTGCCTCTCAGATGAGGTTCCTACTCACACCACTGATCTTTTTAGCTCTCTGTAAGGAGGTAATTCTTCCCAATGACCACAAGTGTAAGTACCATTCTTCCCACTGACCATCACACTAATTTATCATGAGTTGTAGATTTCTAATTTTCAGCAGGGGTTCCCTGAGACCAGATAACTATTTCAAGGGTACCTCTGTGAAGGTCGAGAAAGGCTGCTCTAGATGTAGGGACTCTATGTGCAGCAACATTTTCTGAAAGCCAATATAGAAAGGGCATATATTAACGATTCTGTTTTTATTTGTATCCATTAAAACCTCATACATTAAATTATGCAAAATTCATGGCAACTGATAGTTGACAACAGAATGTACAGACAGAAATGCTGAAACCTAGCCCCAATAAGACATCTGAAGACATCTAACTCATTTTGAGATATAGTATCTTCCTCAGGGGTGCTAACAAACAGGTTCAACACATTTATTTATGTAGGCTATAGATGATGCACATCATAGAATTGTAAACATGGATATAGATAAGTACATATACAATTTTCATACAGTGTTACATAAAGATATTAACCAACCTAGCATAGGCTGTCCAAAGAGAAAGTGCAGTTGTTACGCAGAATAAAAGCAAAATGCGTGAGGCGATGCTGTTGTCCACCAGGCCCCACCGCATGGGACTTATGGGAGTCACAGATAGCTTAGCCATCTACATAGTAAAAAATACATTGCTATAAAAGGAAGAAGAGGAATGATTGCACAAAAAAAATCAGTAGTGTGTATCCAGCTTAAGTAGCTGTATGTAGCTCTACTAAGCTGCTGCTGGGACCCACAGCTGGAGCTGTTCCTCTTGCTCCCAGCAGCCTCTAAATAGGATCTGTGATACCAGTTCTGCTTCTGTATTGCCATTTACAAAGCACAACCTATTCCTTTTTTATTTATTTTATATATATATATATATATATATATATATATATATATATATATATATATATATATATATATATATATATATATATATATATATATATATATATATATATATATGACATGATAGACCCCAGTTTTGATCATGCTTTTTGTTCTTTCCTTTCGTGTTACCAATTATACATATGTTACAAGATATGTGTGTAAATTAAAGTGCCATTAAATTGCACAGGACTTTGTTTCAGATGTAGTAGAAATGAGTAACTGTGTTTTGTTGTTGGCTTTTAGTTATGGTGGTACTATGGTGACCTATGGAGGAATGGCTAAACAGCCTGTTACTGTTCCTGTGGTGAGTAATCTACTATCTGATATTTTAATGTGGAATGTCTGGTGGGTGAGTGGTTCAACAGACAATGCAAACAGTGGGGGGAAAAGGGCAACTCTGTCTAGTACCTCTTTTGATGGGGAAATAGTTGATGATTTGTAAACCAGAACCAGCCATACTCTTACAGATTCTGCAGTAAAGAGTAAAAGTCAAATTCCATCTATATTATTATTATTATTATTTTTTTTTTTGTGCCGAGCAATGAAATTAAAATTAAACGAATTCAAATGTCTAGCCAATACATTTATTTATTTATTTCAGTACATTAGAGTGGGAACAAAATTCCTATTGTGTAGAATCCTTACTGTCTAAAGTGTTTAAAGCCCTTCCCAGGATGGGTCACCACTCCCTCCCCATTTAAAAATAGACATATATACTTGATTTTTTATTATGATTTTATTTTAATTTTTTTCAAAAATTCATTGTTGTGCACATTTAAAAATAGAGATGGCGTTGTTCTTAACCCATCTATTACAGAACCTCTAAGCCCCCGTACACACGGTCGGACATTCTGCCAACCAAATCCGACGGATTGTGTCCGAAACTGTTGCATACACACGGTCGGATCCAGTTGTCAGATTTAGCGGTTGCCAAGAACGCGGTGACATAAGCCGTGTACGGCGGAACCAGAAAAGGGAAGTTCAGCACCACGTCCGGCACCCTTTGGGCTCCTTCTGCTGATCTCGTGTTAGTAGTTTAGGGAGAGACGATTCGCGCTTTTCACATTAGTGATTCAGATCGCTACTGCTCTTCGGTTTCTGCTTGTCTTTGCGTATCTGATAATCAGTGCATGCAGTCATTAAGTATTTGTTGATCATTGTGGACTATATCTAGGTATAGTACGCTTTGAAAAGCATTTTTTATTGTCTGCTTGCTTCTGCTATTCAGGTCGTTCTTTCAGGCCTTGCTGTTTATCGGTGCTTTCTGGTGTCCGTTCTGACCAGCCGACCGTTTTCAAAACATGTTTCCTCTACGTACTCGTCGTACAGTTTGTGCTGTGCAGGGGCTTCGTGTTTGGGTTCTTACTTTGACACAAGCCCGGTCCATGAACAGGGAGGGGAGGCGTTTGTGGACCAAGAATTGGTTGCGCCAGCGTCACCAGTTCTCGCACATGCCTTTGCTCCGTGAGATCCGCGAGAATAATCCTGATCATTTCAGGAATTATCTCCGGATGACGGACCCCGTTTTTCATCGTCTGCTGGCTTTGCTGACCCCTTATATCAGCAGGCAGGATACCTGCATGTGGCAAGCCATCATTCCGGAGCAGAGGCTCATCACCACGTTGCGCTACTTGGTGACAGGGAGAAGTCTTCAGGACCTCAAGTTCTCTACAGGCATCTCCCCCCAGGCTCTGGGGATCATTATTACAGAGACCTGTTCTGCCATCTTTCAGGTCCTGCAGAAGGACTATATGAAGCTAAGTTTTATCCTTAAACATCACATTCTATGTATTTCATGATTGCTAATGTCTTGCATTTCTTTCCTCATTCCCTAATTACCATCATTGCAATATGCTCTGCCCCTTTGTCCTCATGCATATTTGCCTCACTAACTTCCCCACCATGCTCTTCTTGGCCCATAAAACTATAGTCTAGTCACTTAAAGCGGAGGTCCACCCTAAAGTGGAGCTTCCGCTCATTGGAACCCTCCACCCCCCCCCCCTCCGGCGCCACAATTGGCACCTTTCAGGGGGGAGGGGGGTGCAGGTACCTGTACAGTACAGGTATCTGCACCCACTTCCGGCATAGATATCTGCAGAAGGTACGCCCCTTTCCGCAGAATCTACGCCCCTTTCCTAAGGTCCCCCGCTGTCTGCTGGGAAACACACGAATCCCAGAGACAGCGGGGACCATCCTTATTGCGCAGCGCGACTCGCGCATGCGCAGTAGGGAACCGGGAAATGAAGCCGGAAGGCTCCACTTCCTGATTCCCATACCCAAGATGGTGGCAGCAGCACCGGAGAGACTATCGAGAGATCGGCTTCGGGTGCCGACATCGCGGGCGCGCTGGGCGGGTAAGTGTCATTATTTTAAAAGTCAGCAGCTGCAGTATTTGTAGCTGCTGGCTTAAAAAAATAAAAATAAAAAAAACGGCGGACTCCCGCTTTAACAATGTTTTTTGTCAGCTCCATAGTATTGCTTTCCCCTAAACTCCCCCTAAAATGTCTACAAATGTGATGTGTGTGCTTTAATTCATGCAAAGTGACCTTTTTTTTTTTTTTTTTTTTTTTTTTTTTTTTTGGGGTTGTGCCAAACTAATTAGTAACCCCCCTCTCCCCAACTGCTAGCTCAGCTGATAGCAATCCTCTATCTGATGACTTGACCAAACCCAATACACACTATACCTACCTTTTTCATGATCACATTTATGGACGAATTCACCAAAGCATGTAGTGTAAGGGCCTGCCTCAATACTTTCAAATGCTATTTTTATTTTTTTTAACACATTAATTTTCTTGCTATGTAATAGCAGAATGTCAAAATGTGCTTCCATTTTGTTATTATGACACTTCTTACCTGTCCCGTGGGCTGCCAATAGTGTAAGTAAGGAGGGGCTTCACAAAGTATCACACGTTATTTAGGCATTCAGCTCTCAATCAAGTGGAGAGGGTTACCTGTCCAAAACATCCCCCCCCCCCCCTCATTTTTTAGCAAGGGCCCATCATATGGGGGGGGCTGGGGGGGTGATGACTCTCATAAGGGGACCTTATACTGTAGGCTTTAAATACTCAGTTCAGGAAATGTTATACAAATTTTGACCAAAAATGTGGGTGTCTAATCTGCTTGCAATGTTGATTTGTCAAATTAGTAATTTTCCCTAATCGTCTTTCAGGACAGCCACTATGAGAGATAGACTCCTCCTCTTCCTCTGGAAACACTGCGCCAGCCCATAAATTCTTACTTCCCCTGCCGGACCTCGGTTATTTAGTGTTTCCTCCGGCGGGGAGACACTTTGCAGGGACCAGGCCGATCAGTCGGGGAGGCTGTGGCCATTCTTTTAGTCAAGAACCCGGTTGAAAGAAGCAGGGGCTTCGTTGGGAGAAAGCTGGGTTCAAAACCATTTGGATGTTCGGTTTACTTACCTCACCAGGTATTGCCACCCCTTCCTAGTCGAGCGCGGCTTCAGGTCGTGGGGGACTCCTATCGCGTCTACAGGGACATAGCTGGCAAGCCGTTCGAAAGATTTCCCTGTACAAGGGTACAGTCCGCCCTTTTTTTCTTTGAACCGAGCGGGCCGAACGACGGGCGACGTCGTATCCGGCGGAAACGAAGGCTTGACCTCGAATACGATCGACTTCCGGTTCCAGGTCGTGGAGCTGATAGGAGGGCCGGGCACAAGCTGGAGATGAGTTTGGAACGCGCACAGGCAGCGTGAAACTCTGTAGTAAGCAGCCACCTGCAGTCATGTCGGAAGCTGAGGCTCAACCAACAGACACTATCTCCAGCATTCCTAAGGTAAGAGCACCCTGGGGAGGGGTACTCTCTATCTAGGATCCCCCCACCCCAATGTATGGTTCTCTCATGGGGGGGGGGGGCAGACCCCCTGGGTGGCCGGGGGGGAGGGGAGGCTCAGATCCCTTCTTTTTAAAAAAAGGGTCTAGTGCACTCCCAGGGTTGTATCCCGAGCTTTGTATTGACTTTGTCTCTTTTCTGTTTTTTCCTTTTTTTTACTTATTTCAGAAAGCTACGGAAAAAAATAAGTCTACGCATAGCTCTAAAAAGAAGTGTGCCTCCTGTAGGGACATTTTTGGGGAATCTTGGACAAAAGTGTTGTGCAAAGGCTGTATAGATTCCCTCGTAAGGGAATCTGAACAGGAGTCAGGACTAGCAGCTTCAGTCAAAGAGCTCTCGTCCACCTTCTCTTCTTTTAGATCCCTTTTTGAAAAATTTCAGCTTCCCACGGGTCCAGCTCCCCAGGATACAACCCCACCTCTAGCACAGAGTTCTGCTCTGGTCTAACCTGCTACTACAGGGGGGACAGAGGTTGCAGGCCCTTCAGGGACAGGAAGGGAACTTCCAGACAGTTCCTCTTCTGATTCCCAGGAGGGTTCAGAGGGGGAGGACCAGGACGGGGGGTCCAGGAAAGCCTCCAGATATAAATTATCCCTTGATGAGGTAGAAGACCTCTTAAAAGCAATTTATACAACCCTCGGTATCCAGGCGGATTAGAAGCCCCTAACCCTTCATGACCAAATGTATTCGGGTTTAGGGGAACCAAAAAGAAGGGTGTTTCCAGTGCACGAAGTTCTAATGGAAACAGTTAAAAAGGAGTGGCAGGATCCTGAGAGCCCTTTTTATCTAGATCCCTCAAAAGAAGATTCCCATTTTCAGAGGACCCGGCATTGCCTTTGGAATAAAAATCCCAAATTAGATGCCGCTTTCTCCCAGGTCTCCAGACACACAGATTTGGCGTTTGAAGACATGGGGGCCTTGGCAGATGTCATGGACAAAAGGATTGACTCTCTGCTTAAGAAAACACGGTGCTCGGCTATCGGCAATTTAAAGCCTGAAATGGCAGTTACGGTTGTGGCTCGCAATTTAGAGCACTGGCTCTCACAGATCCAACAACATATTGAGGCAGGCACAGATAAGGAAACCATTCTGTCATCCTTCCCTACTATGCTGCGAGGGATCGCTTACATAGCAGATGCCTCTGCTGAGTCCGTCCGTATGTCTGGCAGAACGGCGGCTCTAGCCAATTCGGCCAGAAGGGCCCTCTGGCTAAAAACGTGGCCAGGGGATAATGCCTCCAAGATAAAACTGTGTGGGATACATTTGACGGGGGACCTCCTTGTTGGCCCAGGGCTAGAGACTGTTCTAGACCGGACAGCGGATAGGAAAAAATCCTTTCCTCTTAAATGGAAAACCCCCGTACAAACAAAAAAGTGGTTTCATCCGCAAGGGCGTAGGGAAACCCCTAAACCAGAGGGGAAAAAGAAAACCTGGCCCCAAAAAGGCAGGGGCAGAGGAGGGGTGATTTTTCGCCCTCCTGTCCAGCCCCGTAAAACCCAGTGACATTCCAGCTACAGTGGGAGGAAGACTGGGGGCCTTTCTACCACAGTGGGAGACAATATCCCCCAATCAATTTATTTTAGGGGTAATAAGAAGGGGATACCTCTTGGAATTCTTAAGACCACCCCCTCAAAGGCTCCTTGTCACACATCTACCCAAGTGCATGGTAAAGGCCGAGGCCTTGCTGGAAGCTCTGAGGGAATTGGAGAATCAGGATGTTATTCTCAGGGTCCCAAAAGCAGAAGAGGGAAGGGGGTTTTATTCTCATGTCTTCGTAGTAAAAAAAACCCGCAGGAAAGTTCAGATTGATTCTGAACTTAAAGCCCCTGAACGCTTCAGTGACATACAAAAGATTCCGCATGGAGTCGATCTTTTCAGTAAGGGCTCTTCTACCCCGCAACTGTTTCATGGTATCTCTGGACCTAAGGGACGTGTATTTACACATCCCTATAGCGGAGGCCTCGCAGAAGTTTCTACGCCTTGCCATAGATTTAGGGGGAGAAACAGTACACTTTCAGTTTCAGGCCCTGCCATTCGGGCTATCCTCTTCACCCCGCATTTTTACCAAGGTCCTGGCAGAAGCCATGGCCTGCCTTTGGCTCCAAGGGATATGTATAATAGCCTACCTGGACGACCTGCTTTTATTTGCAGCATCCCCAATACAGTTGGTCAAGGATCTCGATCTAACCAAAAGGGTCCTTACAGACCTGGGGTGGCTTCTGAACTTGGAAAAGTCCAGCCTGATACCCTCACAACAGATCTCCTATCTAGGTTTCCTGTTGGACTCAACACTGTTGAGAGTTTTTCTGCCAAGAGAGAAGGTACAAAAGCTGGACAGAGCGGTGGCCTCTCTTCAGAGCAACCAGCTGGTTTCCATAAGGGTTCTGATGTCAGTATTGGGTCTCCTTACATCTACCCTCCCAGCAGTGCAGTGGGCAGGGCTACATTTTCATCCCCTACAGACCTTCGTCCTAGGGGTGTGGGACCACAGTCAGGAGGCTCTAGACACCCTAGTACATATTCCACACCAAGTAAAGAGATCCCTCTGGTGGTGGAGGAAAGTGACGAACCTGTCGCAGGGGCGTCAGTGGCTCATCCCGGTTTCTCAGGTAGTTACCACAGACGCAAGTGGAAAAGGCTGGGGGGCACATTTGGGTTCCCTTCTAGCCCAGGGCACTTGGGAGGACGGCGAGTTGGCTCGATCGTCCAACTGGAAAGAATTAAGGGCAGTGGGACTAGCCCTCAGATTTTTCAAAAAAGAGCTCCTGGGTCACCACATTCAGGTGCGGTCGGACAACTCCTCCGCAGTGGCCTATTTAAAGAGGAAGTAAACCCTGATGAGTTTACTTCCTCTTTCATTCCCTGCAAAGGCAAAGCATAATGGACTACTATGCATCGCATAGTAGTCCATTATGTGTCACTTACCTGACACAGGAGCCAGCGAAGTCGCCACTGCCCCCTGTAGTCCGCCGCATCCATCTTGTTGGTGGCGTCTCGCAGCTCCGCCGCTGTCATTCGGCGAAGCCGCAATGATGTCACTCCCGCGCATGCGCACAGGAGTCGACACGCGCGGCAGCTCCATTCTTGGAAATGCCGCGCTCAGTGCGCCTGCGAGCCGCTGTCTACGGCGCATGCGCCGTAGACAGCGGTGCCCGTTTTCAGGCAAATATCTCCTAAACCATATAGGTTTAGGAGATATTTCTTGGACCTACAGGTAAGCCTTAATCTAGGCTTACCTGTAGGTCAAAGGGGTTTGTAAGGGTTTACACAAGCAGGGTGGCACGAGAAGCGGAGCTCTGTTGTCTTTAGCGACAGAGATCCTGAGCTGGGCCGAGACCTACACCCTTTCGCTCTCAGCAGTTTTCCTGAGGGGAGAGAAAAACGTGGTAGCAGACTTTCTCAGCCGAAAGAGGCTGAGGGAGGGCAACTGGGTTCTCAACCAGGAGGTTTTCAATCTCATAATTAAGAGATGGGGGGCCTCCAGAGGTGGACCTTTTCGCGTCCAGAAACAACGCAAAAACACCCTGTTTTTTCTCCCTAAGAAGGGGAGAGGGAGCCTTAGGTGTGGACGCTTTGAACCAGAATTGGCACTTCAGAACTTGCTATGCCTTCCCACCTCCAGCGTTGTTGCCAGCAGTTCTGAGAAAGTTTCAAATGGAAAACACATCTCTGATTCTGGTGACACTGCATTGGCCCAAGAGAGCATGGTTCTCAATACTGAAGCAGTTGGCGGTAGAACCTCCCTTACTCTTGCCCCCTTGGGACGATCTTCTCTCTCAGGGGCCAGTCCTCTGCCCATGAGTACGCCAGTGGAAGTTAGCGGCCTGGCTACTGAGGAGGGTTTATTAAAAGATAAAGGGTTTTCAGAGAGGCTAATTTCTACCCTCCTGGACAGTAGGAAAAAAAACTCGCCAGATCTATGAAAAGGTCTGGTTACGTTTCAACAAGTGGTGCGCAGAGAGCTCTTTCCCAGTACGGAGCTCCTCCGCAGTTTTGGAATTTTTACAATGTGGGGCAAATAAAGGCTTATCCATTAGTACCCTTAGGGGTCAAGTGTCAGCCCTCAGTGTTTATTTGGAAGATCATTTGGCTGCCAACCCGTGGGTAGTCAGATTCTTTAGGGCCCTGTCTAGACAGAGACCGGTCCAGGGTCTGTCCTTTCCCAGATGGGATTTATCCTTAGTTTTACAAAGCTTAACTGGACCCCCCTTTGAGCCTTTTAAAAGAGTGTTTTCTGAGAGAACTTACTCTGAAGACAGTGTTTCTGGTAGCAGTAACAACTGCCAGGAGGGTCAGTGAGATGGAGGCCTTATCAGTCAGGGCTCCCTTTTTGCGTTATTTTTCCGGACCGGATAGTTTTAAAGACCGATCCGGCCTTTTTGCTGAAAGTGGCATCCGGCTTTCATAGAAGCCAGGAAATAGTTTTGCTCTCTTTTTGTCCCAATCCCTCCGGCGAGAAGGAACTAAAATTTAATTATTTGGATGTTAGGAGATGTATCCTACACTATTTAGAACTGACCAAGACATTCAGAAGGTCAGACTCCTTATTTGTTTTGTTTTCCGGGGCCAGAAAAGGTTGTAAGGCGTCCCGACGCACTATTGCTAGATGGCTCAGAGTAGCCATCGAGCAGGCTTATTTAGTTGCAGGGAAAGAAATCTCAGTGGGTATTAAAGCACACTTTACTAGAGCTATGGCCGCCTCCCAGGCAGAAAGAGCGGGAGCAATGCCAGAACAGATTTGCAGGGCAGCAACATGGTCCAGCTACTCCACTTTCGTAAAACACTACAGAATGGATCTGGTATCGGCAGGTGAGCAGGCTTTTGGGCGAAAGGTTTTGCAAGCTGTAGTCCCACCCTAACTGGTAAGTGCTCGTTTATCCTCTCATAGTGGCTGTCCTGAAAGACGTTTAGGGAAAATTTGAGTTACTCTTACCTGTAACATCTTTTCCAGTAGTCTTTCAGGACAGCCCTAGTTACCCACCCGAAAATTGGGGGGGAGTCTTACAAAAGACCAGAGAGCAGCAAGATAATGGTATTTGACAATATGTTATTAATGTGTTCTTGTGTCTCCAGAGCTGGTCGGAGGTAATCTCGATATAAACTGAGGTCCGGCAGGGGAAGTAAGAATTTATGGGCTGGCGCAGTGTTTCCAGAGGAAGAGGAGGAGTCTATCTCTCATAGTGGCTGTCCTGAAAGACTACTGGAAAAGACGTTACCGGTAAGCTTAACTCAAATTTTTGTACTTGTTTCACTATACAGTGTCCTTCAACGCCACAGGAATGGCAGACTGTGGCCTCCCACTTTGCCAGTTTTTTTTAAGTTGTGCCTTTTTCACCAACAGTGCAAACCCAAGTTCAGAGCGAGATGAGGGGACAGTCTCTTCTTCAGATAATCTTATTATGTTGTGGGTCTGCTACACACACACCTTCTTTTTGTAACTAATGTATGTAGTGAATTACTGACCAAAATCGTGCTCATTTTCAGCACCATGGCAGGAAAATGGCATGATTGTCCAAATTTACACCTCACTGTGGGTGTTTTTTTACTAAAGGCACATCCACTGTACACTACAAGTGCACTGAAAAAGTACACCTGAAACTGCACTTGGAGTGCAAAGTGGAGTTGCCTTTAGTAAATCACACTCCTTCTCAGCACAAACTAAAATTGGACTACAAATACATTTTATGCGCAATGAAAAAGGAAGCCACACATTGTTGAGTATGAAACTCTTTAATACAAGCACATTCACATGTGCGTTTCGAAAAGGTTTTTACAACAAACCAAGAGATTTTGTGTATCCAAAACAGAGTTTAATCAGAATTTTGTTTCCTTGTTGTTTTTGTGTAAACAGGCATGTATTAAACCGTAAAATGCGGAACACAGGAACTTACAAAGTTCAACTTTTGAAAAGTGAAGACAATATCAGACATGAGTATGTACAAACTGGGATGATATTGCCTTCATCACATGGGGTGTGACCCCTGAAAAATCCAAATTTGGAAGATGCACACAGTGTGTCAACATGTGCTATCTCCCATCATGGGGGATCAATGTACATGCTTTGGGGCTGCAACCCCTTCACCCAGACACTTTACACAAAACACGTACATTGATGGGAGATGGCGCATGTTTACACATTCTGTGCATCTTCCAAATTTGGAATTTCGATAAATACAACATTTTGTTTTTAAAATAGCAAAAATTAAAACCCTATCTAGTTTTTGTTGCCCTTCTTTGTGAGGGCTGTGATCCTTAGGTACTGCTCGTGCTCCCTCAGTTTTAGGTCTGACCAGCGTTTTCTCAGTTGATCCTTGGATCGGCGTACCCCAAAATTCTTATGAAGACTCTTCACAACTTTATTCATGATCTTGGCCTTTCTGATATTTGGGTTTGGGTAAGGTCCATACTTCCCATCATAGTCGGTCCTGTTCAATATGTCCACCATCTCCAACATCTCTCCAAAAGACATATTTGAGGCCTTAAATCTTGTCTTCCTGGATCGGGACGTTTCAGGCTCCGGGCTTTCCTCACCCTCCTCCTCGTTAGTGGAACTATTATTAGTGCGCACCTGTGTTCTCTCCGCCATGTGCTCTCCCTACTGCGCCAGAAGCGAAGGGGCGGGGAATAGTCTGGAAAGAACGTCAGGGGCGGGCTTAGTTTCATGCATGCGCACTGTATATAAAACGCAACACGTGTGTATCGTCCGTACGATCTGGGAAGAGAGTGAGGCGCGGACGTGACGAACGTGGAAACGAAGGTAAAATTTTTAACTTGGTGCTTCACTAGACTAGACTGCTTCTATCTAGGCCGATGTTGGGACAATATTAGGAGGGTTTTTAATGGCATTATTGGTATTTGAGGGGTTGTCTTGTGTTGTGTCTTGCAGACAATATGGATCCTTTCCAAAATGCAAATTTTATGGGGCTATTCCTAGAACTCTACAAGGAGATGCCCTGCCTGTGGCAGTTCCACAACAAGTTTTATGCCGACAGAACAAAGAGGAACGCAGCACTGGAGAAACTGCTTTCTTTGGTGCGGATCATGGTTCCCACGGCAGAAATGGCCTATCTGAATAGGAAAATTGGGGCCATGCGGATTACATATTTCGGGGAGAGAAAGAAGCACCTGGAGTCCTTGAGAGCAGGAGATACAGATGCCGTTTATTACCCCAGGATGGTTCACTTTGACAGGCTGCATTTTCTGGTAGACCAAGGGGTACTCAGGCCACCACTCTCCAGTCTTCCTTCAAGGCATCCTTCACCCCCAGCTGAGGCTTCTGATGTCCAACCTGGGCCTTCCAGGCAGCAACATGTGGTGGGGCCCAGCTTGAGACAGGTATTGCATTGTTGAACATATTTCTTGTTACATTTAATGATGTTAAATAGATGTTCTTATTGATCAGTAAGTTGTGATTTCTCAAAGTGGTTTACATCTCAAGAGACAGTAGGCACCAAAAATGATTGGGACGGGAAAGAAAAATGCTGGTCTCAGAATGATAGTCTGTTCTATTTGGTAACATTCAATTAGCAAAAGCCAGGAGCACAAAATGGTGTGATCAAAAAACTTAAACTATGTCCCCTTTTCATACACAGGAAGACCTCAGTCGGGGGGAGGCTGTGGCAAGTGGCAGCCAGGAGGTCGACCAACGCCCTCCTTCTCCTCCTCCTCCTGCCCCAACTACAGGAGCCAAGCCACAGCCTCGAAGGATGCCTGGAGGGAAGTGCCCAAGGAAGACGAGAGAGTGATGGCCTGGGTTCAGTCTGGTCTGCCAGAAGATGCAGCCTCTTGAAGATCCACATCCTGGGGACAGAAATGGCATCTGAATTTCCTGTTCTCTAGGACTTCGGGACCAGACTTCTCTCCCTGAGATATGTACTCCTCAGGCCACCAATTTTTTCTATTCTAATTTGTTCATGTCTGCGCTGGGGGCCAAAGGCTGCACCAAAGTAAGAAGTTTCTCCAGTGCTGCGTTCCTATTTTTATTTTATAGCCAACAAAATAAAGGTTTTTTTTTTTGTTTGATGAAATACTTGTGTAATGTGTTTTCCTTCCAAAAGGCCAGTTTATTTGTGAACAGGCAGGTACATTTCAAAAATACAAAGTGAAATGAATAACAAGGGGTACCAACACTAAACAACCTCCTGTAGATTAAAAAAGAAAAACCAAAGATAAAAAATAAAATCATGTTGTTGTGGTAAGTTTACACACAAACACCCCAAAAAAAGGAGAAATGAGCAAACTGTCTTTTAAAGGAGATTTTTAGGAATTAAAAATAAAAAAGCATCCAAAAAAGAATAAACCAAATCTAAAATTGTGTAGATGTGACGCAAACTAAAATTGTATTGCTGAAATGGTTAAAGAGTAATGAAATGCGTTCGGGGAGAAGTGTGTGCGACTATGAGCATCAAAAGAAATTCGTTCTTGTAGCATTGTAAAGAACAAGGGAATGCGCTTGATGAAAGAATTAACATTGCAGCGTGACGAATGTGCTATATCGCTTACGAGCAGTAGTTTTACCTGAACGAGCGCTTCCGTGTTGGAATTTGAATGTGAGCATGCGTGGCACCTTGTCCATCGGAGTAGGCTACACATGATTGGAATATGTCCGATCGGACCAGTTGGTCGGAAAATATTTTGGAAAACTTGGTCCGACGGATATTCCAACGGAATCAGTCCGATGCATACCACACACAGTCGGATTATCCGACAACACGGTCCGATAGGACGGATTCTCCGACCATGTGTACAAGGGCTAAGAGTAAGTAAACCAGGAAACATGGCAGTTTCAGTGATGTGGTGTCAGTCTCAATTCATGGGGGATAAGGAAAGCAAGATGTACTGACATTGCAAAGAGGTAAAAGAAACCTTTTTTCTCCCAAACCAGTGGACTTGCTCTTTAATGCCTTGTTGCTCAGCTTGTATACCTTTTTGGCACTTGTGATATGACCCCAATAGCTAGGAGTGGAAGCATTGATTTGGTGGGGTGCTGAAGTGGCAGTAATCTATAGCAGTCTCTCATAATCTATCCCCATTTTCACAACAGACAACATCCCCCAGCAGTGTTAAGCAGTCTCTGACAATTCTCTGTAGCTTTGCATATACAGAATATTATGTTGCTATTCCTTTAAAATTTTAGAAGTGGCAGTTGAGGCTCCCCAGTATCCAGTACTTTGACCATCTCTCCTTTAACTGCTTGAGTACTAGTCTATAATAACCCCTTAATGACAAGGCTATTTTTCAGTTTTTCAAGCTTTTGATGGTTTGACATTTACTCATTCATACATCACTTTATCCAAATTCTTCTTTCTTCTTTCTTTTTTTTTTTCTTTCTTCCATTTTTTTCCTTTCTTCCTTCGTTTTCTTTCTTCTTTCTTCATAAATATATTTCTAAAGGTGCACAGCGCTAATCACAGGTAGTGAGATTTCCCGATCTGCGCTTATTAACTAATTTCTGAACTTATTTTTTTTTTGGTTTCTCCTGTGTGTATGGATTGCATGGGTTGTTACCGACTTGTGGCAAAATTTTTGTGGCAGTAGCACCTTTGGAAATATATTTACCTAGTAAAATGGTGACATGTTCAAAACTTCTTTTACCCGTTGTATGTCCATGGGAGCAAAGCTTTCTGTGCTGAGTGTGCTAACACAGTGATTGAGCTGTCAGACTGCTGTTAGTCTCCACTAATGATTGGGAGGTGGAAGGACTGGGTTCTGATCACGTGACCACTGTGACAGCCAGTCACAGTGGTGATGTGATTGGCCAGTCCTTCCTGTTTAAGGGATGCTAGGAATGGGTGGGAAGGGTTTATTATAAACCTCACACTCATTGGTGACCAGTGGCACTTTAAATCGCCACAACCTTTAAAAAGAAACCATCCCATTGTCCTATGTTACATAGTAGGCAAGGTTGAAAAGAAACACAAGTCCATCAAGTCCAACCTATGTGTGTAATTATATGTCAGTATTACATTGTATATCCCTGTATGTTTTGGTCATTTAGGTGCTTATCTAATAGTTTCAAAAAACGATTGATGCTCCCTGCTGAAACCACCGCCTGTGGAAGGGAATTCCACATCCTTGCCGCTCTTACAGTAAAGAACCCTCTAAGCAGTTTAGGGTTAAACCTCTTTCCGTCTCATTTTAATGAGTGGCTATGTGTCTTATCAAACCTCCCTTTTGTGGAAAAGTTTTATTCCTATTGTAAGGTCACCAGTATGGTATTTGTAAATTGAAATCATATCCCTTCTAATGCATCTCTTCTTCAGGGAGAATAAGTTCAGTGCTCATAATCTTTCATCATTACTAATGTCCTCCCAGTCCCTTTTATTAGTTTTGTTGCCCTTCTTTGTACTTTCTCCATTTCCAGCACATCCTTCCCGAAGACTGCTGCCCAGAACTGGACAGCATGTTCCAGGTGTGGCCGGACCAGAGTCTTGTAGAGCGGGAGAATTATCGCTTTATCTCTGGAGTTGATCCCCTTTTTAATGCATGCCAATGTTCTGTTTGCTTTGTTTGCAGCAGCTTGGCATTGCATGCCATTGCTGAGCCTATCATCAATGATAGACCTGGTTCTTTTACATCCTTGATTTGCTCCAGAGGTTCTCCGCCTAGTGAGTAGATTTTGTTTACAAATTTTTACCACCCAAATGCATTATTTTACATTTTTTCCACATTAAACCCCATTTGCCATGTATTTGCGCACTCCATTAACTTTGTTCAGATCTGCTTGCAAGGTTTTCACATCCTGCGGAGGAGTTATTGCCCTGCTTAGCTTAGTATCATCCGCAAATACAGAGATTGAACTGTTTACCCCATCCTCCAGGTAATTTATGAACAAATTAAATAGGACGGACGGACCCTGGGGGACTCCACTCTCCACCCCTGACCATTCAGAATACTCGCCATTTATCACTACCCTCTGAACTCGCCCTTGTAGCTAGTTGTCAATCCATGTACTCATCCTGTGGTCCATCCCAACGGACCTTTGTACAGTAAACATTTATGGGGAACTGTATCAAATGCTTTTCCAAAATCCAGATACACCCCCCCTCCCGCCCCAAGTATGTTTTCTGAAGCACCATTTATAAGCAGCATTTCAGTAATACACATGCACTCCCTGACATTTAGGTACAATGTGGAAGTATGGAGGTGGTTAATGCCTAATCTGTTAAACACCTTTATATAATTAATGCAACTCAAAAGAGACTACTAAATTGCTGACAACTGTAATTTTACTTTTTCTGTTGATTATCTGTTTCAGAGTGCGCTAATATTTAAAAATATCAGGCTATGTGGCTTTTGGATAACTCAATGGAAAAGAGACCGACAACACAGTAAGTACCTAAATGTCTTGGCACCTTTTTGTTTTTATGATTATTGGACCCATTGCTGCCAGTCATTTTTTATTTTCTTAATCACAGGAGTTCTTTGTCAAGGTTTCTTGGGTTATGCTGCCACCTTCAGCTAAATAGACACTGATCAAAGGCAGAAATTCCCACCAAGCATAACAAGTTTACCTAAGCCTCAGTTGTAGCTAGTGTCTGGGAAAGAAGCCTCTTAGGAAGAATCTTGGAGTCCAGGGTTGTCTCAGCCACAGAAGACTACAGTGGGCTTCCTAGGGATTGGGTTGTGGTGTGCACCAAACTAAAGTTACCACTGTCAGATTCTTCTTCTCCTAAAGTCAACACTACTCAGTGCACTCTCACTTACAAGGAATGATGTATGCCGAATGGCGTCACCCAGAGAAGGTGTTTTCACCCTATGGAGGTGGTATTCTCCTACAAATGGAGCTCTTTGTCTTTTAATCCAGCTTTTTCCATCATAAATATCCACTGGGACTGTTGGGGTCCTAAGATCCCAGACGCAACAAATAAGGTTAGAAGCCCTCCTATAGTGGCAGTAAATCTGACGGCTGTGATGGGAATTTGCCAAGCCCTTAAAGGTTTGGCGAAGAGTATGTTTTGTTCCAGAGAACTATATAGTCCTGTCAGTTTTTAATATAAATGAATATCTCTATCTATCTATCTCTCTATCTCGAACTATCTCTCTCTCTCTATCTCGAACTATCTCTCTCTCTCTATCTCCAACTATCTCTCTATCTCTCTCTATCTCCAACTATCTCTCTATCTCTCTCTATCTCCAACTATCTCTCTCTATCTCTATCTCTATATCTCTATATCTCTCTCTATCTCTATATCTCTCTCTATCTCTATATCACTCTCTATCTCTATATCTCTATATCTCTCTCTATCTATCTCTCTATCTATATCAGTCCCTGCCCTCAAGGAGCTTACAATCTGAGGTCCCTAACGCATTCATACACAGGACAATTTAGACAGGATCCATCCAATTAACCTACCAGCATGTCTTTGGAGTGTGGGAGGAAACCCACGCAGACACAGGGAGAACATAAGGGATCAGTTCATTCTGACCTATGCCTTTTCTAAAACAAAACCCCTTTGTCGTCTGTTTGCACAATTGAGATGGAGGGCAGGCAGGCCTTATTTTTGCCGTACAAAACGGACCTGAAAGGACGTGGTACTTGGACCCCATCAGACTCTCCTGAGGTTTCAGATTTGACATTTAGATCATGTGGATTTTTTGTGAGAAGACATAGGAATATTATCCAAGAGGTCTTCTCTTGCTTTCTTGTCGCCATCACTTCTACAAGGTGTATTTTCTGAGTTGCCATCCTTGTGAAGCACAAAAGGGTTCTTTACACGTTCAAGTTATTTTGAGGCCCAGGGCCTCTTTTCTTTTTTTTTTTTAATAGAGATCTCCCCCTCTGAGCTGTTGTGTTCTGACAGGGGAGCCCCCACCCCCCCATTGGCTGAGAGCCCTGATCGGGAGCCGGGTCAGCTACTGGATTTTCAGCATGCACGTCTGACAGAGCCGGCATCTGTTTCTCAGACTTGCAAGGCTGCTACCTGGTATTTGGTTTAAACCATGTTTAAATGTTACCAGATGGACAGTCAGACCTCAGTTTATGCTAGCTTTGGTCGTATGGTTCTTCAGGCAACTCTGTAGGCTGTTGAGCCCCCCTCTGTTAAACAGTTGGTTCCCATGCGCATGCTAGCCTTCGTTTGCAGTTTTTGTCAGATATCCCTATGTACCTTAACACTTTTTTTGATTTAAAAATTATCAAAAAAAAGCAAGCTTTTTGACTTGCTGTGAAATCTTTTTTTTTTATGGACTCAAGTAAGGGATACAGACCCCTTTCATCAGTTTTTTCTTATTATTCACTCCTACTGCTGCTTGCTACAAAACGGAGGCATGCTGAGAGGGCTATACTGAGCTATCTTTACATATTGTCAGTATCTAGTTTACCAAAGGTAGCAGCATAACCCAATGTTCTAGATTACTTCTGTGTCAAGTAAAAAAAAAAAATGTTTCCGGAAACCAGGGCTAGGGCCACTGTGGTCTTAAAACCTGAAAGGTAAGTTCCGGTGTCCAACAGCAGTCTGCATCTGATGCTGGTTGTTGGGGAGAGTATTTAGCCCCTCCTAGTTTACCACTGTGCCTCAGCATTTTGCCCCCTTTGTGCCAAACAGCCTGGACTTGTTCTTCCTGTCTTGTTCCTTTTTTAGGTACAAGGCAGCAAGGGATTGGGTAGTGGGTACAGAAGCAGGATCAGGGTGTTTGGTGTACAGGGTAAAATGCTGAGGCACTGCGGAAAGTTAGAGGGGCTAAATACCCTCCTTATTAAAGAGGAAGTAAACCCTGATGAGTTTACTTCCTCTTTCATTCCCTGCAAAGGTAAAGCATAATGGACTACTATGCATCGCATAGTAGTCCATTATGTGTCACTTACCTGACACAGGAGCCAGCGAAGTCACCGCTGTCCCCTGTAGTCCGGCGCATCCATCTTCTCGGTGGGTCTCCTGCTCCACCGCTGTCATTCGGCGAAGCCACGATGACGTCACTCCTGCGCATGCGCACGGGAGCCGCCACTCGCGGCATGTCGCCGTTGACCGCGGCGCGCTCAGTGGTGCCTGTCGTTTGGCAAATATCTCCTAGACCATGTAGGTTTAGGAGATATTTCTTGGACCTACAGATAAGCCTTAATCTAGGCTTACCTGTAGGTCAAAGTGTGTTGTAAGGGTTTACAACCACTTTAATAGTATCAAGTGCAGACTAATTCCTGGAACCTACTGGCTGCTATACCCAGATTAATCATGCAAGTGTGTTTGCTTTTGTATGTATGCAGTGTGGGGGCTTTAAAATATTTTTAGGCGTTCTTTATTTTAATAAACTTTCATTTTCTTAAACTTTTTTTTTTATTATTTATTGCTATTGTAAGATGGCTCATAAGCCTCAAATGTGATGGCTTGGTGAGGTGTGATGTTAGGGGACCCCTGATGTCACCTTTTTTAAAGAGGACCTGTTAAAGCTGGTCAAGCAGAGACTGTGCTTAATCAGCTTCTAACCCTGGGCAAAGCAGTTGGAGTTTGTCACCTCCTGAACCTGAAAACACCCAGAGCTGAGCACTCCCAGGTTCATGCTATCCATGGGATATCAGTGATCTGATGTTTGCTGATCTTCTGTAACTCTCCTTCCTGATACCCACCATGGGGGTCCTGGGCAGCCAGGAGGAACAGGTGAGCCCAAAATATATGGTAAAGGTGGAAAGGAGATATTGTCAGGTGTGTAGAGGAAGGGGGGAGGAGATTGGGCGATTGGTTAATGTACATGTAGAAGTTATCACTTGTACAATAGCTCCAGCAGCTAAGAAGTACAGTGCCTTGCGAAAGTATTCGGCCCCCTTGAACTTTTCAACCTTTTGCCACATTTCAGGCTTCAAACCTAGATATAAAATTTAAATTTTTTTGTGAAGAATCACCAACAAGTGGGACACAATTGTGAAGTGGAACGAAATCTATTGGATAATTTAAACTTTTTTAGCAAATAAAAAACTGAAAAGTGGTGCGTGCAAAATTATTCGGCCCCTTTACTTTCCGTGCAGCAAACTCACTCCAGAAGTTTAGCGAAGATCTCTGAATGATCCAATGTTGTCCTAAATAACTGATGGTGATAAATAGAATCCACCTGTGTGTAATCAAGTCTCTGTATAAATGCACCTGCTCTGTGATAGTCTCAGGGTTCTGTTGAAAGTGCAGAGAGCATCATGAAGACCAAGGAACACACCAGGCAGGTCCGTAATACTGTTGTGGAGAAGTTTAAAGCCGGATTTGGATACAAAAAGATTTCCCAAGCTTTAAACATCCCAAAGAGCACTGTGCAAGCGATCATTTTGAAATGGAAGGAGTATCAGACCACTGCAAATCTACCAAGACCTGGCCGTCCCTCTAAACTTTCAACTCAGACAAGGAGAAGACTGATGCAGAGATGCAGCCAAGAGGCCCATGATCACTCTAGATGAACTGCAGAGAACTATAGCTGAGGTAGGAGAGTCTGTCCATAGGACAACAATCAGTCGTACACTGCACAAATCTGGCCTTTATGGAGGAGTGGCAAGAAGAAAGCCATTTCTCAAAGATATCCGTAAAAAGTCTCGTCTAAAGTTTGCCACAAGCCACCTGGGAGACGCACCAAACATGTGGAAGAAGGTGCTCTGGTCAGATGAAACCAAAATCGAACTTTTTGCCCACAATGCAAAACGATATGTTTGGCGTAAAAGCAACACAGCTCATCACCCTCAACACACCATCCCCACTGTCAAACATGGTGGTGGCAGCATCATGGTTTGGGCCTGCTTTTCTTCAGCAGGGACAGGGAAGATGGTTAAAATTGAGGGGAAGATGGATGCAGCCAAATACAGGACCATTCTGGATGAAAACCTGTTGGAGTCTGCAAAAGACCTGAAACTGGGACGGAGATTTATCTTCCAACAAGACAATGATCCCAAACATACAGCAAAATCTACAAAGGAATGGTTCACAAATAAATTTATCCAGGTGTTAGAATGGCCAAGTCAAAGTCCAGACCTGAATCCAATTGAGAATCTGTGGAAAGAGCTGAAAACTGCTGTTCACAAACGCTCTCCATCCAACCTCACTGAGCTTGAGCTGTTTGGAAAGGAAGAATGGGCAAGAATTTCAGTCTCTCGATGTGCAAAACTGATAGAGACATACCCCAAGCGACTTGCAACTGTAATCGCAGCAAAAGGTGGCTCTACAAAGTATTAACGCAAGGGGGCCGAATAATTTTGCACGCCCCACTTTTCATTTTTTTATTAGTTAAAAAAGTTTCAAAAATCCAATAGATTTCGTTCCACTTCACAATTGTGTCCCACTTGTTGGTGATTCTTCACAAAAAATAAAAATGTTATCTTTGTTTGAAGCCTGAAATGTGGCAAAAGGTTGAAAAGTTCAAGGGGGCCAAATACTTTCGCAAGGCACTGTACGTGTACATGTTAGCGCAGTCACTGACGTAATAGTTGCAGCAGCAAAAAAGGTTAATGACTATATGAGTTTTGTCTGAGTTTTGTCCTTGTGCATGACCTTGTTTTTTCTTTTGTACCTTGGTCTTCAGTAGATCGTGAGGAAATCACCAAGATGGTCCGTGACCTCTGTGATTTGATCCGTAGAGGAAGGCTTGTTCCTCCCCCTTGTTTCCACTGGCCATTAGAAGAATTCCTCCAGGCATTACGGGCTGCCCAGACTCCTTTTTTATCTCGGAAACAGATCCTAACTATGTACTGAGGCACTGAATTAATTTACTTAGCCTAAAAGCAAAACTTTTTTTTATTTTTTTTTTTGGAAATAGTGGAGAGGGATTAGAGTGCTTGTTAGTTTTGTTTTGTTTTTTTTTTTGTTTTTTTTTATTATTGCTGTCTGTGCACCCTTTTAAGGTGATTCACCCTTTATATTTTTCCTCTTTACCATTATCAGTGAAAGTAAAATAAAATCCCAAATTTTGGGTTGTCCCAAGAACCGTAATAGAGGGGAAATATTCCAATGGGGACACTAGTTCTGGTGACCTGTGAGTCCCAAAGAAACTCCCTTTAATTTGAGGGGATTTCCTCTTGCTCCCTGTTTGGCTATGGGAAATCTCTGCAATAGGACACAGGTGACAAAAAATAAATCTGATGAGTTATAACCCTCTCTATCCAAAATGAAAAAAATAAGTTTTGCTTAAAGTTTTACTTTAGGCTGTCTGTCTTTAATTCTAATTACCATAGTCGAAAATGTATATTTATAGATGTACTTTATAGATATTTTTATGCTAGCAATTACAGATGTCTCAAGTTCAAATATTTATTCTAAAATGTGAAATGTGATTTACATTATAAATACTGTTTTGTTGTATTTTTAATTGTCTGTATATATTGCTTTGTAGAGCCTTCAAAACGTATTGTCTCATTCAATAAATTGACCTTTTTGTTTCAAATAGATACTTTTTTTTTTTTTTTCTGTAGTCTTGTCTATTGAAATTTCAATTGCATTTTTCCTTTTTATGATCCTATATTTCGTTATCTTATGAGTTTTAACTCAAATTGTGTTTCCTTCACCCCACTCCAGTGATCTATGCTGACATAGATCAGTAACAGCCACAACCCAATCACAAGCATCCTCGCTTGTAGAGAGGGGGCATGTTTAATTAGGTTGGTTAAGTAATTAAGTTCACTGGGCAGCAAGGATAAACTCTAGTGGTTATTGAACTGCACGGTCACCATTTACCTGCTGTAACAGAAAATTGTAAGACAGACTGAAAATAGAGGTTTCTGTTTCTAAACAAAAAAAGACTGACAATTTTGAGAAAAAAAACTATATTTTTTACTTTCTGCTATAAAACATATCCAATAAAAAATGTAAACAAATTTCTTCCTCAGTTTAGGCCAATATGTATTCAGCTACATATTTTTGGTAGTAATGGCAGCTATCAGAGACTTATAGTGGTATTGCAGAGGACAAATCAGACACCTGGGGGGGGAGAGGGTGCTTTGACTGGGGGGAGACAGATCAGTGTTCCTGCTTAGCAGAAACACAAGATCTCTACCTTCCCCATCTGGCAGAACAGAAATCTGCCTTGTTTACATAGGGGTCGGGATTGACCCCTTACTCCGATCTGTGGTGCAGAGAGTCTCATAGACTCACTGATCAGAGTGCGCCACGCGTGCAGGCCGCTTGGTCACGGGAGTATGTCAATAGACTTAATCCCGGCAAAGCAAGTCCGCGCTGTAGCCGTCATTCGCTATAGCGTGGAACTGAAGACGTTAACAGATGTGAATTTCAGTGTGTCTTGTTATGGTACATACCCTTTAAAATAAAGAATTATGAAAAAAAAAGCTATTCTTAGTGGCACTACTGGTTTTAGTCTAAATTGGGGTTGCATATGCTAAAGTTAAATACTGTGTGATAGGGTTATCTCAACAGGGCATAAGTCAATAAAGCAGTATGGACAAAACTAGCCCTTACATTCTAAGTACAAAACAAACTTTCCAAAACTGTAGTAAAATAACCTCTCTTGTTAGCAGATTAAAACACATGCATTAACCAAAGTTGGTACTCTTGATGAAAAGGAAGTTGAGTGGTTTACAAAATGTGGACTTTAGAAATTGCCAGCATTGTAGAGAGGCAGACTTGGGGGGAAAATTTGGGTAAAGAGGAAAGAGAAAGTGTGCCGCAGTGCAGCTTATGCTTAGAATCTGATCCTACCTACCGTACAGACTGCATACAAAAATCACAGCCCTTGCACCCACAAGATACCCCATAATTACTGTGTCACTAGGGGAAATCGGGAACACACAAAATGAAATCTCAAACTTTCATTATATTTATTGTTTGCCCAGTGTTGATAGTCAATGTAAAGTGTTTTGAGAAAACATGTCCTGGTGTTTGTGGTCCGTGGATGAAAAATAGCAAAGACACTGCTGTTGGTGCTAGTGGGGATTGAAAGACAAAATGCCCTGTGATTGGTAGTTTGTGGCAGAAAAAAAGCCCACGTTGGTAGTTCATGGAAGGAAAAATGCCCAAGGTGAGTGGGAAGAAGGGTGTGTTCAGTCATTGATGTCAGGAGGAGGAATACTGCCCATGGATGGTGTCTGTAGAGGAAATGGTGCCCTATTGCTGTCAGTGAGGGGAACACTGTCACATCGTTGCATCCGTGGGAGGAATAGTGCCCCATAGTATTAGTGGGAGAACACTGCCTTTCATTGGTGCAAGAAGGTGACAAAACTCATTAGTATTTAGCAGTTCCTGGATCAGAGATCTCCTGCATTTCTGGGTCCAATCTGTCATTTTCAGGGGCTACAAAATAGAAATTTTACCACTGCCCATTTAGATTCCTACCCTGAAACCTGCACCTCAAACACAGGAACATTTGCTGACTGCCTGAGTTAAATTTCAGACACAGGATGGTAAATCCCAGAAAGATTTAAAGAGTTTTTTTTTTTTTTACTCCAACCTATTAACAGACCCAAAACCGAATGGGGGAATTCACTCCATCTTGGACCTTAAATCTCTGAATGGCATTTGCATGTCCCCAAATTTCATACGATGTCTGCAAGATTTGTCATCCCTTTTCTCAGAGCAAGGGAATTTCTGGCATCAGTGGATAGTCAAGATGACTATCTCTGCATTTCCATCTTTCCCACACACCAACACTTTCTATGCTTTGCTGTGGGAGACCAACGCTTTAATTTTGTTTCCTTGCTATTTGGGCTGTTCTCTAAACCATTAGTCTTCACAAAGATGCTTGCTCTACACCTGGCCCTGCTCAGATCTACGGATACCCAGGACATGGAATCACTGAATGACTTTCTGCCGAGAGATATCTCATCCATGGTTCTGTCTTCCAACATCCAAAAGACTGTCAAGTTCCTTCAAACTTTTGGATGGCTGATCACTTTCAGGAGGTTTGCCCTCCTAGCCTTCAAATCGCCTGGAGTACTTTCTCTGGAAAAAATTGCTTCTGAGGTCCAACTGTTGGACTTGAGATCAACCAGGCACCCCTTGACTTGCTTCTGCATGAGGGTTCTGGGCCTAAAAGTGACCCCCTTTGAGGAGGTTACTTTTTCTCTATTCCACTCAAACCCTTTGCATTTCAACATCCTTTACAATGTGGGACAGGCAGATACCGTCTCTGGATCACCCACTACTACTGTCAAGCTAGGCAAAAATCTCCCTGGCCTTGTGGATTTCCAGTTTAGCCCTAGAAAGTGGGAAATAATCTCTTCCTCCTCCCTGGAGGGTGGTGAAGATGGACAAGCATGGGAGTCTACAATTTCCTGACTGTCCAGGGTACCCGGTCTCCACATGAGTCAAAGACCCCATCAACATTCTGGAACAGAGAGCCAAAAAACTGAGTTTACTACATGGTCACTAGTAAGGGTACAGTTAGAAAATGCCAAGGCTGTAGCCTACATAAACTATCAAGGGGTGTCAGAAGTCAGCCAGCCGTGAATAAAACAAGCCTGATTCTCTCCTGAGCTGAGAGTTCAATTTTCCACTCCCAGTATGTATTTAATGGAGAAAATTTAAACATGGCTCTGGGTCGCCAATGTTTGGTCTACATGGAGTGGTCCCTTCACCCTGAGATATTCTAGATGCTCTGTCAGAAATTAGGACATACAAAGAATGAAAATGTTCATCTCGCTACCACTACTTGCATAAGCAACCCCAAAAAAATGATTGCAGTTGTGCATTGTCATGTGTTCCCACACCAATCATAAGGCTACATATTCCGTAAAGTGCAACACAACCTCCTAACATTTGCAATATACCAATTTAATATCAATGGCAGTATATTTAATTTGTAATACTACACCACCCATACCAATAAATGATGTCTACAAAAGTATTGGCAATCTGCAAACAAAATAACCGATAACCATCAAGTCAAAAAAGTTAATTGTATAGATCCTCAGTGATGAGTCCTGCAAGAAAAGCTTAGAAATACAGTTATGTAACACAGAGAAATCGGTTTACATGCCATAAAGATGTGTTAACTTTGCAATAAGGTGCTAAAATTATATTGGAGTTCATGTCAGTGTGACTCCTGAATAAAAAAAACACCTCCAAGTGCTCTGTTACCAATCACGCCACCTGCTCACCTTTAAAACATGGACATATATACTAAATAGGTTCAATATGCACCTTTTGCCCTTTTCAATGGGGCTTTACAGCTCCATGTAATTCTCCAGATGTATTATAGATATTCCTCTCAAATGAATCCAACTCCAAAACACTTCCTTGGTTACTACCACTCAGAGAATTGAAATCCTTCATTGTGTCATATATATTAAAACTCATTCACACATAAGTAAAACAAATGGAAATCCACCAAAAAAGAAGTGCACAATAATCCTGTGCACTAGAAGTAACAGGCAACCTTAATAGAGCATTGCCCCCTTAAGGGGTCTCTTTTGGCATCACATCAGTATAAGAAACACATACACTTCTGGTTTCTGGCTCTTGCATGGTGACTTCATGTAGCTACTGCCCCAACATGTTTGTTCACGCCCCTTGTGACTTAATCATGGGGAGAATTTTTTTTCCCACCATGAGGCAGAGATGGGGAACATCAAGTCTGAACATCATAGCCTTCATATTCAACAAAAAGCTGAACAGGTTTATGGCTGGGTTCAAGGATTTCCTAGCTTTCACAGTGGATGCCCTAGTGACTCCTTGGTCCTAGTGCAGATGTATGTTCTCCCCCCCTCTGGCCCCTGCCAAACAGGCAAGACCTCTTGTCACAGGGCCCTCAGTGCCTCATTTCTGGCTTTAAAATCTGCGTTGGTAATGCACTTATCCTTTAGGAAAGGGGTTTCCTTATCTATTCTAGGATTTACCATCTCACCTGGAAAACCTACTAGTAGCAACCTTTACCCCCAATTATATTTTTTTCTCACATCCTGGCCTTCCTTCAGTCTGGTCTGGACCAGTATCTGGCTCTTGGTTATCAGGATTCATTTTTGTAATCCATTCTGTATTAGAAATCTTTGTATAAAGGCCTTGACAAGAGTGTGAAGCTAAAGAGTCGCTCATGTTAATCCCTCATTCCTACATTCTGTGTCTCCGTAGACCTGAATCTGGTACTTCCAGTTCTTTAAAAACCTCTATTTGAACCGATTAGGAATATCTTGAGGGATCCCATGATTAAGGTGACCTTTGTGGTGGCCATTGCATTAGTTAGGCATGTCTTCACGTTGGCGGTCCTTTTTTGCAAGGAACCTTTACTTGTTTTACATAGAAATAAGGACCAAAGACTTGCAAAGCCATAGTCCTGATGAACAGGGCCTTGCGGAAATTAGTCATCCCATCCTTGCCATTGTAGCTAGGAGGACTACTTTGCTTAGGTGAGGAATTTCTGTACTAGCCACTCACACTCTAGTTAAGGCTTTTGTTCAGGAAGTAGATCACATTTCTCCCTGTTTGTTCTTCTGTATCTCCCCCCCCCCCCCCCCCATGGGATCTTAATCGAGTTAAACTGGTGTATTCTGAAGACAAGAGACAAGACAGGAGTCTTATGACTTCTATGACAGTCTGGGTAAAGCTTGTAGGAGGAGTTTTTTTATTCTGCTCTGACTGTCCTATCAGGCTGCAGGACCCCTCTGGACAGTGCTGATTGGCCCTGTACTGATCACATGCACCCTCCCAAGAAAAAAAAAATCTCTCTAGCAATACACACCAAACTGAGCATGTGCAGCTTGTCCCCCTAGCCTCTGTTTTATCAGCAGATTTGGGACTTTGGAAGTAGGGAAGGAACAGAGAAGACTGGATCAATTTCACCTTAATGCGTCCTATGCATTAAGGTGAAAAAACTTCTGTCACTGACCAGCCCCCCATTTTACTCACCTGAGTCCTGCATTCCCCCACCGGAGACGAGTTCTTCCCCTCTCCCTGTTGTCTTGTTTCTTGATTGGATAGATTGATAGAGCAGCCATTGGCTCGCGCTGCTGTCAATCAAATCCAATGGATGCCGAATGCTGGACTCAGGAGCACACATGCAAGGTAACCCATCGGGAGAGCGCTTCTCCTAGGAGAGGGATATTCAATTAGCGGACCTCCAGCTGTTGCAGAACTACAATTCCCATGAGGCATAGCAAGACTCTTAGAGCCACAAGACATGACAGCCAGTGGCAGAGGCATGATGGGACTTGTAGTTTAGCAACAGCTGGAGGTCCGCTAATTGCATATCAATGTCCTAGGGGGTTATACGATGCAGGGAGGAGCTTCCAGCACCGCTGAGGGACCTCAGAAGTCGAGGATCAGGGCCACGCTGTGCAAAACGAACTACACAGTGGAGGCAAGTACAGCTTGCTGATGAGGATAGTGACCCAGTCAGATTTGGCAATTCTCTGGAGACCGCACTGGGTCTCAAAGATATGAAGGTATCGGTCAATTTCCTTCACCCCATCCTGGAAGGGTCAGAATAATTCGTAGGAAAGTTTCTTGTGGCTACCCCGTTCTGCAGTTGCAGCACCCCGATCTCCTTCTGAACATCAAGCATTTCAGGCAGGTCGTGTCTGCAATAATCTGGGTGATAACCTCTTAGGGGGGAGTAGTACTGTAGAGCGACAGCCGCCACTGGATCTCTCGCTGAAGCTCAGATATCCCGGACCCCTCTATAGCTGGCTCTCTGCTTCAGTCACTGGCCTGGTCCCTCTCCATCAACTCAGCAATTAGGGGGCCTTTGACTTGTTGCTGGGGTTCTGTCCCCTTGATTCCAGCAGATCCTTAAATGTGCTTCGCTTAAGGCTGGATTAGCAAAAGACATCCGACAAGGTCCCGTTGGTGTTTTTGATGTTCCAGGCACAAGGAAGCAACCCACCGCTGCCAACCAAATGTGATGGACTCCAGACACCCTGTTGGGTATTTCCACCAAAACGCTGCTTCCCGCGTTCTGGAACATGGGACCAAAGGATCCGGCTATAGTAACCCCAAGAACCAGACAACACCAGTCTTTGAGTACACCAGAATAAGAACTGCTTTATTTTAGAAACACATTGAATTTATACAGAAAACCATCAGATAAGGGCTACTCCCATGATCACAGACAATATTCACCTTAGACAGTAGAGCTAATCCTATTATCATAACCATGACCACCTTAGACATGCCGACTCCCCCATAGGAGTACAAAAGCAATTAGTGACCAGCTCTGTCTGGATAACTTATGAACATACTAAAACAGAGTTCTTCAGCGAATGGTTCTCCTGCAGCCCAAAGTCTGTGACAATAACTATACATGTACAATGTCTCACAAAAGTAAGTACACCCTTCACATTTTTGTAAATATTTTATTATATCTTTTGATGTGACAACACTGAAGAAATTCACTTTGCTACAATGTAAAGTAGTGAGTATACATCTTGTATAACAGTGTAAATTTGCTGTCCTCTTAAAATAACTCAACACACAGCCATTAATGTCTAAACCGCTGGCAACAAAAGTGAGTACACCCATAAAGGAAAATGTAGAAATTGGGCCCAAAGTGTCAATATTTTGTGTGGCCACCATTATTTTCCAGCACTGCCTTAACCCTCTTGGGCATGGTGTTCACCAGAGCTTTTACAGGTTGCCACTGGATTCCTATTCCACTTCTCCATGACGACATCACAGACCTGGTGGATGTTGGAGACCTTGCGCTCCTCCACCTTCCATTTGAGGGAGCGTTTCATTTCTTCAGTGTTGTCACATGAAAAGATATAACAACATATTTACAAAAATGTGAGGGGTGTACTCACTTTTGTGAGATACTGTATATTAAAAACTATGGTTAGACAACTGTTGGAGGCTTTCCCCATCACTGCTAATCTTGTCTTCAGGTCTTCAGCATCAAGTAAAACACCGATCGTGATCATCCTCATGGGCCCCTGAAACTCAACTTTGCTGCATCATTCATCTGGAGGAATCTATATTATTAACTACTATATATATATATACCCAGGTATATGTGCACAATTCCACATCTTTGATGATATTACCTGTTTGTACATTGTATATATGTACTTTTAGTCATATTTTCTTATACTGTATGAAGCTCGTACTATTTTCATACATGTGTGCATCTATATAATTATGTTATAATTATATAGTCCTGGGTTGAGGCACTGCCAACCTTATTACCAAACCTGTTCTTCCATTTAGCAGAGGTTCCGTTGTTTACCTACAGGTTTAACGCAATATCCATTTCTTTTTTTTTCTCCCCCCCCCCCCCCAAAAGAAGGCTACACCTGTTAAGGCACAATCTAATGCTAAAACGTCCATAAAGCACTGTTTCTCAGATTACCAAGGCTGCCCACCTGAGCTTCAGTAAAAAAAATTTAGTGTTGGTTCTGTAAAAAAAAACAAGATATACATTTCATAAAACCAATCATTTATTGCTTTTTTTGACTAAAATATATCCATAAAAACACCAATACATTGTTAAGCTGGTAATATCCATTACAAAGAATATCCTACATACGCTTAACCACATATTCCATATGTGCATAACGTTTCAAAGATTAATTGGTTTTTAACAGCATAAATTGATGTTAAGAAGTTACCTGAAGATTGTGCCTTTCCATTGAATGCAACTTTGTTTCCAGGTGCCCGACCAATAACACTAATAACACTATTTAGCCTCTGTTCCAAGGGTCTCCAAACTTTTTAAGCAGTTTACTGCCCTTTAGACTTTCGAGGGGCTGGAATGTGGCCAGTTGGGTTAGAAAATGTCCCAGTGACAGTGGGAGTAAACAATCCTCAGGCTTGGTGGTCAATCAGAGTTTAAAAAAAATTGTATAGCACCTGTGGGTGGAATAGTGTCCCATCATTGTGTCAAGGGAAGGAATAGTGCCCCATCGGTGTCACTGGAAGGAATAGTTCCCCATTATTGGTGTCTGTGGGAGGAATTAAATCCCACTGTTAGATGTCACTGTAAGAAATGGTGCCTCATTGTTGGAGTGAGGAATAGTGCCTTGTATCAGTGGAAGGAATAGTGACTGTTAAGCTGGATAAAGGCAAACAAGGACCACAGTTGGGAGACTACTGCATTCAGATGGTTGATCTCCCAAGTTGGTACCCTGAAGCTACACCTTTTTTCAATATTCATAAACTCATCAGACCAGTACATGTACAGTCTCGTACAAAAAGCAGTACTGTGTACAGTGGCAGTACAGGCAACATCTTGTCTGCTGCCGGATATAAAGAGAGTTGGGCTTGGTGCTCCAGCATTCAGCAGAAACCTTGTGTTTTTGTCAATGGATACAATGCTTCCTCTGATTGGCCAAGGTTAAGGCATGTAGATGACATCACAGCACTGCTTAGTGTATTATTGTAGTCCATACTACAGTCCATTACGGCACACTCAGTGGCCACATTGTTCTAGCATGGAAGTAGCTTGTTTGGGCCAGCTTTGTCCAGAAACTTTCTAAAGTGACATTCTACATTAAGTTTCCTATCCAAGTAGCTGCTGTAACCATTCCCGGATTGTAAAATTGTCAGGTGGACTTTCTCAGTCATGACCGTTTGGATCCAGGGGAATGCATTACATTTTCTGTAATGCATTTTAACTTCTCTAGCATCCCAGATTAACAATAAAAAATTAGATCTTGCACGTGGCCTGAGTTACTGGCTGTTTTTTGATATACTTGTAAACTTTGTGTAAGCAAAAAAGTATCATAGGGTTGTCCTGTGTCTTTGATATGAGTTTCTGTAGGTGAAGTACGCAAGGGTTTGACCAGATGCAATCATGAGAGGCAATCCACAGCCTGTAAAAACAGGAAAAATTTAAGAAACAATGCTACAAAAGTGCAGAATATTTGATATGCAGATTTTAATGGTCCTAAAGGACACTGTTATATCTTTGAAATGTAACATTTCTGCATAAAACCTTTTATTCGTTACAGGTTCATATATTTCATAACAGACTTGTTGTTACTGTCAGTAGTATATGCTTTTTGGTCATTACACACTTGCTTAGAATGTGTATGGCCCAGAAACTGATAAGAGCAGACACAACAAGGTATAACAGCTTACAGTGCCTTGAAAAAGTATTCATACCCCTTGAAATTTTCTACATTTTGTCATGTTACAACCAAAAATGTATTTTATTTAAGTGTGACGTGCTTTTGTATTCAGCCCCCTTTACTCTGATACCCCTAACTGAAATCTAGTGGAACCAATTGCCTTCAGGAGTCACCTAATTAATATTCGCCACCTAATTATAATGTGTCATTTAATCTCAGTATAAATACAGCTGTTCTGTGAAACCCTCAGAGGTTTGTTAGAGAACCTCAGTGAACAAACTGCCTCATGAAGGCCAAGGAAAACACCAAATAGGTCAGAGATACAGTTGTGGAGAAGTTTAAAGCAGAGATAGGTTATAAAAAAAAAATATCCCAAGTTTTGAACATCTCACAGACCACTGTTCAATCCATCATTCGAAAATGGAAAAATTAGGGCACAACTGCAAACCTACCCGTAGGTTGATCAGTAGGTAGCACTTACCCCATTACTGACGACTTCCCCTGTGTGGCAGCGGCGGCCTCCTGTACTCCTGGTCATGGTGGTGGCCTCTTGTTTTCCTGGTCATCATGGCGGCAGCGGCTTTCATTTTCTCCCTCCTCGTGGCCAATTGGAAGTCTTCTCTTTTCGGCCAATCAGAAAAGGTGTCTCACAACCTCTTCTGATTGGCCGAATTGAGGATCAGTGTTTCAACAGCGGATATTCATTTGCTGTTGTAAAACACCTAGGTGGGCTCAGTACGCATACTCTGCGATCCGAGCCCACCCTATTTTGAAACCTATTAGAGCCTCTGGCTCTAATCAGTTGATACGAAAAAAAAACCTTGGCTACTGTAATTCATGCACCCAGTGCTCTAAAAGGGGCTGGACACGGCAGCCATGGATAGATTTATGCTATGCATGAATCTATACATTATGCATATAGGTGGTGGCGAGGAGAGAGGGGGCGGCACCTGGGCGCCCCTAATGGACAGGCCACCATTCGTTCAGCTGAGATCCACAGCTCAGGTGGGGGAATCTGTCCACAGGACAACTATAAGACGTGTGCTCCACAAAACTGGCCTTTATGGAAGAGTGGCAAGAAGAAAGCCATAAGAAGTCCCGTTTGCCGTTTGCAAGAAGCCATGTGGGTGGCACAGCAAACATGGGGAAGAAAGTGCTCTTGTCAGATGAGACCAAAATTTGACTTTTTGGCCTAAATGTAAAACGTTATGTGTGGCAGAAAACTAACACTGCACATCACCCTGAACACACCATCCACCGTGAAACATAGTGGTGGCAGCATCATGTTGTGGGGATGCTTTTCTTCAGCGGGGACATGGAAGCTGGTCAGAGTTGATGGGGAGATGGATGGAGCCAAATATAGGGAAATCTTAGAAGAAAACCTGTTAAGCCCCGTACACACGAGAGGACTTATGTCCGACAGACTTCCGAAGGAGTTCCGTCGGAGTTCTGCTGGAGTTCCGACAGAGTTCTGACGGACTTTTCGGCTGAGCGGACTTGGCCACACACAATCACACTAAACTCCGACGGATTCGAACGTGATGACGTACAAATGGATTCGAATAAGGAAGTTCATAGCCAGTAGCCAATAGCTGCCCTAGCGTCGGTTTTAGTCCGTCGGAATAGCATACACACGAGCAAATTTTTCGAAGGGACCGGGTCCGGCGGAGTTCCTTCAGGAAAATTTGAAGCATGTTCCATATTCTAAAGTCCTTCGGACTTTGGCGAGTCAAAAGTCCGTTGCAGCCCACACACGATCGAATAGTCTGACGGAATCAGTCCGTCGGACTTTGGATGTTGAAAAGTCCGCTCGTGTGTACGGGGCTTTAGAGTCTGCAAAACACTTGAGACTGGGGTGGAGGTTCACCTTCCAGCAGGACTACGACCCTAAACAAACAGCCAGAGCTACAATGGAATTGTTTAGATTAAAGCAAATTCATGTGTTAGAATGGCCCAGTCAAAGTCCAGACCTAAATCCTGCTGTTCACAGAGGCTCTCCATCCAGTCTGACAGAGCTGGAGCTATTTTGCAAAGAAGAATGGGCAAAAAAGTCACTCTCTAGATGTGCAAAGCTGGAAGAGACATACCCAAGAAGACTTGCAGTGAAAGGTGGTTCCACAAAGTATTGATTCAGTAGGGCTGAATCCCAATGCACGCCACACTTTTCACATATTTATTTGTAAAAAAAATTAAAAACCATTTATCATTTTCCTTCCATTTCACAATTATGTGCCACTTTGTGTTGGTCTATCACATAAAATCCCAATAAAATAAATTTACACTTTTGATTGTAACATGACAAAATGTGGAAAATTGAAAGGGGTGTGAATACTTTTTCAAGGCACTGTATATCATCACACATACATACCATAAAGCAGAGAATCACTCCTGCCAGTAACATGGTTTCCACTGCTCCAAGTGGAACAGTAATAGTTTAATCACACATATCCCTTTTTATGCAGCAAAAACTCACACATTTTGTTGCATGAAATTTAATTTCAGGTAGATAACCCACTTTTTCAAATGGGGCTAATATACATTTAAGCACTGCAGTTTAATTGTGGAGGGAAATGGAGAACTAGATGAGCCCATTCACACCTAGGCATGTGTGGTACTATGCACACTGCAATGTACAATAAACATGAATCCAGCCTAAAACAAGGCTTCCATAGTCAGGACTCACAAAGGCTTAAAGCCCAACTCTAGCGGTGCTTATATAGTCTACATAGAGTTTAAAGGGATTAGAACCGCTACAGGTTTTTATCAATATCTGTTCCGATTCTAGTGACTTTGTTACCACATTCTCAGTTTTTATAGTTGTGTTAAAGTAAAAAAAAAAGTAAAAAAAAAAAAAATTGTAAAAACACATTTTGCTCAGGTTTACTACCAAGGATGTGTCTCATGGCTGGAATAGAAAGCCCCCGCAGCTAGGACACCTTTTTCATTAACAATTCTCTAAGATGGGAATTTCATTCACTTCAGAGAGATTTTCTCTCTTTGACTGTGGAATGTCCAGGACAAGATATGCAGGGAAATCTCTCCAGCAGGACACAGGCAGCAAAAATGTAGTTGAGAGGTAAAACTCATTACAATTTCTAAAGCCAAAACGTTTTTTACATTTTGGATATAGTTATGTTTAAACTGGCAGTGGCAGAGATGGATCAGATATTTAAAGTATATATATTCCTTACAGAAGGATCAAAGTGTTGTATCCCTTACTCTTAGCTCCATCCAAGTTTTCATGTAAAAGACTACTCTGAAAAACATAAGCCTTGTTCAAGAGGTTTAAGAGGCCTTTGTTCTGTCTCAGTTTGCTGAGCTGTGGGAGAAGGAGAATAACAATGGAATGGATTTCTTCGCAGCCTTGAATGTGTTCTTGATATTAAACTGAAAGGCTGATGTCAAGTCTTCAAGCAAAGATTAGCCTTCCTCAGACATTCGTAGCTTCAGCGACTACGTGAAAAGGGTGATCTACTGTATTGTTGCATATTCAATAGCCTTTATAATCTGTTTTATGTTTGGTCTCAGGGACAGTCTACTTTGTATCCTGCAACATTAAAAGTACAGCTAACTATTATGTTACTTGGACATAATATTAAACAGAATATGGGGCATGACCTGAAACTAGAAGGAAAAAATGTTCCAGAGTGACATTACAAAGTATTATTTTAGCATTATTTTAGCAAAAGAGTAGGGAATGCTTGCAACATGCTTCCAGCTGGCAATGCAAGTCAATCAACAGTAAGTGAATTTAAAGTGGTTTTAAAGTCAAAAAGGTTTTTTACCTTTATGCATCCTTCAGGGCTGTCTTTAAGGCAGAGCAAAAGGGGCAGCTACCCTGGGCCCCATCATTGTTATGGGGCCCAAAGCAGCTGCTCATACTTGCCAACTATCCTAGTTTTTTCCCATGCTGTGTCCTGATATCTCAGTGTGAAGTCCTGTTACTAGTGCTGCCCAGCTATGCCCTATTGTTGTTTACAGATGACTCACCTTCAGACCCTGTGTTTATATATAAATAACCAGCATTGATATGTAAATAGTAGCTGCATTAATGTGTAAATAGCAGCAGAATGGCTGCATTGATATGTAAATAGAGGCGGCATTCATATGTACATCATGCCCCTCTGAGGTCATATCCACCATCACTTCTGCTGAATGCTGCCCACTGGGGAGGTAAAGGGGCATGCTTGAAAGGCCTGCCTACAACTGTGGTCATTAAGCCTAACATAAGCCTGTTGTGCAAAGGTAAGCAAATTGGAGGTGGAACCTTTTTTCAAAATAACATGGTGCCACAGCACCCTGAATTTTGGTGCATGTGAATATGCACATCTCAGCAGAGGCACTGTTGTGTATCTGCTAAAGGGCAGCATATTTCTGTGGTGTCAGGAAAGCAATTTTACATGCGTTCCCGACACACACAAATGTGAACAGAGTCTAAATGTCACGCTAGGTCCGACGGTCTTCCCGACGGACTTTTGGCAGAGTTCCAAATTAACGGACTTGCCCACACACGAAAGGACTAAGTCTGTTCGAAAGTCCGTTCGTTTTGAACGTGATGACATAAGACGGGACTAAAAAAGGAAGTTCAATAGCCAGTAGACAATAGCTTCCCTTGCGTTGTATGTGGTCCGTCGGACCAGCATACAGACGAACGGTTTTCCAGATAGGAATTGAGTCCCGTCGGACAGATTTGAAACATGTTCTATTTCTAGGTCCGTCGGATTTTGTAAATTAAAAATTATCAGATTAGCCCACACACGATCGAAATGTCTGACGGACATGGGTGGCTACTGATGGACGAGCATGCTGGAAAACCAGCAGCTGTCCGACTCCCGATTAGCGCTCTCAGCTAATGGCAGAGAGCGCTAGCACTGATCGAAGTGTTCTGGCGGGAGGCTGTACCCCTGTCAGAACACAACAGCTCAGTGGGGGAGATCTCTGTACTCACTTCAGATAGTTAGTACAGCAGCTAGTAAAAAAACTTGAAGTGGGGGGGCGTGGCCAGAACCCAATCTGCATGGCAGCTTAGACTCTGATCTCTCTTTCAGCCCTCAGCTTCAGAGTCCAGAAGAGGCACTTAAACTGCAGCAAAATGGGTGGCTCCAAGACGACCCACTCCTCAAGACCTCGGGGTACCTCACAACCCCCCCAGGATCATCCTCAGACCTCAGGGACTACTTCACCCAGCCAGACACCCCGCCGAGTGGAGCGGCCAAGATGGCGCCGGCCGGTGGCACAGGGGAGGCCACAGACTTTCATCCACGCTCCATCCCGGCTCCTGAGCACCATCTGGACCCCCAGAGCCCTCACACACAGCACCCAGCAGAAGGGGAGCCATCCCGGGATCCAAGAGCGGTGGGTCCCCTGTTTGGGCCCACAAACATGCCTGAGGAGTCTCACTTAACACTCCCGGTGGCCATCTTGGGACTCCCACAGAGGCCATCACAGCCAGTGCTGTGCGGCTTTTCCTCAGGTGCTGCGCACTGCCTCAGACCTGGGCATCACAGCAACAGCCAGCGGCTCCCCGATCTCCACAGGGGACACAGTGGACTTCCCATCCCTGCCGGGCCGGGCCCTCCTGCCCTCAGTGTGTGGGCACCTGGGAACTTTTACCTCCAGCGAAACCCCTCTATCAGGCCTCACTCCTACAGGGGCACAAGGACTGTATGGAACATAGGGCCCTTGCTTGCAAGGCCCACAGGCTGCACCAGCCATCTCATATGCCCAAGCAGCCAGTGCATCGGCCCCCACACATCCCCCGTACTCTCCAGGAAGGGCCCCCCAACAGCCATCACAAAGCCCAGAATGGAGTGAGCCCTGGAACGATCCACCCACCTGCCATCTATCTCCGAACCTCCCGTGGGGACACAGCCGACAATCCCAAAACCCACCCGACAGCAACCACCGAGTACAGGGAAGGATTACCCCCTATATCCCCACAGTGGCACGCCTATCTTCAAGCAATGCCGACCAAGGATGATTTCAGGCAACTCATAAAGGACGTGAAGTCCACCTGCAGGTCGGAAGATCCAGACTCTCCAGTCGGGCCTTAAACATCTAGCTGATAGAGTTGAAATGGCGGAGGAGGAAATTCAAGAACCCAAACTTGAGGTACACAGAACTCAACTCCAAGGATCAGAACATCGTTCCCTTCTCAGAGACATGCAGTGCCATGTAGAAGACCTGGACAACAGGGGGCGCAGAAACAATATCCGCGTCCGGGTGGTCCCCAAAATGGAAGGCCCAGAAGACATCCAGACCACTTTACAATCCCTCTTCAATGACTTGATCGGGGAAGCCCCCGTCAACGCCATTGAAATGGACAGAGCACACTGGGCGTTGAAACCCAAAGGCACTACCGCCAAACCCCGCAACATTATTTGCAGGCTCACTTTGTTCCCCCTGAAAGAGGACATCATGAGACAGGCCCGTCTCGCCCACAAAGTAATGCTTGGAGACCACCAAATCCAGCTGTACCCGAACTTGTCCTGGATCACCCTACAAAAGAGTAGGCTACTACAACCGCTACTACGCACCCTGCAAGAAGAGAATATCCCTTATCGCTGGGGATTTCCCTTCAGCCTTACTGCCAAACACCAAGGCAAAACAGCGATCCTGAGATACCCGGAGGACTTAGCACCTTTCTGCAACACCCTGGAACTTAGGGTTCCCCAGCTTCTGGACTGGGACCTGATAGCTACCCTGCCCCCACCCCCCACAGTGTGGCAGAAGGTCCCCCCACCAAAGCGCTCGCGTGGACCGGAAAAGTCCCCAAGGGGTTGGCGCCCACAGCAACAATAAAGACAACCACACATGCACTGAGAAGGACAAGCCTCATATAGGAACATTTTTGTTTTCCCTTTTTTTTTCTCTTCTTTTTCCCATTGCAATCCCCAAAGAAGTAACCCAAGCAGTGGGTCACAAACTATTTAACCTCTGATGCCCTGACTACAGAACTGATCTACATCAAGGGCTAGTCTCCGTAGAGACTTTAGAGAGAGACCTTCCAGTCTTCCCCCTCCACCCCCCCCTGCCTAGTTTAGAAACGTTGTATGTGGTCCGTCGGACCAGCATACAGACGAACGGTTTTCCAGATAGGAATTGAGTCCCGTCGGACAGATTTGAAACATGTTCTATTTCTAGGTCCGTCGGATTTTGTAAATTAAAAATTATCAGATTAGCCCACACACGATCGAAATGTCTGACGGACATGGGTGGCTACTGATGGACGAGCATGCTGGAAAACCAGCAGCTGTCCGACTCCCGATTAGCGCTCTCAGCTAATGGCAGAGAGCGCTAGCACTGATCGAAGTGTTCTGGCGGGAGGCTGTACCCCTGTCAGAACACAACAGCTCAGTGGGGGAGATCTCTGTACTCACTTCAGATAGTTAGTACAGCAGCTAGTAAAAAAACTTGAAGTGGGGGGGCGTGGCCAGAACCCAATCTGCATGGCAGCTTAGACTCTGATCTCTCTTTCAGCCCTCAGCTTCAGAGTCCAGAAGAGGCACTTAAACTGCAGCAAAATGGGTGGCTCCAAGACGACCCACTCCTCAAGACCTCGGGGTACCTCACAACCCCCCCAGGATCATCCTCAGACCTCAGGGACTACTTCACCCAGCCAGACACCCCGCCGAGTGGAGCGGCCAAGATGGCGCCGGCCGGTGGCACAGGGGAGGCCACAGACTTTCATCCACGCTCCATCCCGGCTCCTGAGCACCATCTGGACCCCCAGAGCCCTCACACACAGCACCCAGCAGAAGGGGAGCCATCCCGGGATCCAAGAGCGGTGGGTCCCCTGTTTGGGCCCACAAACATGCCTGAGGAGTCTCACTTAACACTCCCGGTGGCCATCTTGGGACTCCCACAGAGGCCATCACAGCCAGTGCTGTGCGGCTTTTCCTCAGGTGCTGCGCACTGCCTCAGACCTGGGCATCACAGCAACAGCCAGCGGCTCCCCGATCTCCACAGGGGACACAGTGGACTTCCCATCCCTGCCGGGCCGGGCCCTCCTGCCCTCAGTGTGTGGGCACCTGGGAACTTTTACCTCCAGCGAAACCCCTCTATCAGGCCTCACTCCTACAGGGGCACAAGGACTGTATGGAACATAGGGCCCTTGCTTGCAAGGCCCACAGGCTGCACCAGCCATCTCATATGCCCAAGCAGCCAGTGCATCGGCCCCCACACATCCCCCGTACTCTCCAGGAAGGGCCCCCCAACAGCCATCACAAAGCCCAGAATGGAGTGAGCCCTGGAACGATCCACCCACCTGCCATCTATCTCCGAACCTCCCGTGGGGACACAGCCGACAATCCCAAAACCCACCCGACAGCAACCACCGAGTACAGGGAAGGATTACCCCCTATATCCCCACAGTGGCACGCCTATCTTCAAGCAATGCCGACCAAGGATGATTTCAGGCAACTCATAAAGGACGTGAAGTCCACCTGCAGGTCGGAAGATCCAGACTCTCCAGTCGGGCCTTAAACATCTAGCTGATAGAGTTGAAATGGCGGAGGAGGAAATTCAAGAACCCAAACTTGAGGTACACAGAACTCAACTCCAAGGATCAGAACATCGTTCCCTTCTCAGAGACATGCAGTGCCATGTAGAAGACCTGGACAACAGGGGGCGCAGAAACAATATCCGCGTCCGGGTGGTCCCCAAAATGGAAGGCCCAGAAGACATCCAGACCACTTTACAATCCCTCTTCAATGACTTGATCGGGGAAGCCCCCGTCAACGCCATTGAAATGGACAGAGCACACTGGGCGTTGAAACCCAAAGGCACTACCGCCAAACCCCGCAACATTATTTGCAGGCTCACTTTGTTCCCCCTGAAAGAGGACATCATGAGACAGGCCCGTCTCGCCCACAAAGTAATGCTTGGAGACCACCAAATCCAGCTGTACCCGAACTTGTCCTGGATCACCCTACAAAAGAGTAGGCTACTACAACCGCTACTACGCACCCTGCAAGAAGAGAATATCCCTTATCGCTGGGGATTTCCCTTCAGCCTTACTGCCAAACACCAAGGCAAAACAGCGATCCTGAGATACCCGGAGGACTTAGCACCTTTCTGCAACACCCTGGAACTTAGGGTTCCCCAGCTTCTGGACTGGGACCTGATAGCTACCCTGCCCCCACCCCCCACAGTGTGGCAGAAGGTCCCCCCACCAAAGCGCTCGCGTGGACCGGAAAAGTCCCCAAGGGGTTGGCGCCCACAGCAACAATAAAGACAACCACACATGCACTGAGAAGGACAAGCCTCATATAGGAACATTTTTGTTTTCCCTTTTTTTTTCTCTTCTTTTTCCCATTGCAATCCCCAAAGAAGTAACCCAAGCAGTGGGTCACAAACTATTTAACCTCTGATGCCCTGACTACAGAACTGATCTACATCAAGGGCTAGTCTCCGTAGAGACTTTAGAGAGAGACCTTCCAGTCTTCCCCCTCCACCCCCCCCTGCCTAGTTTAGAAACGTTTTGCGTACAAGTGGACTGCACTTTTTTTGCAGATTTACTTTGGTTTCTCTGACTCACCCCGGTTGGGTTGGATTGGAGAGACTCACGGGAAGCCTTTCTGACCCAGGCCGGAAGGCCTGAATGGGTCTGATCTTGATGATGTTATTGTTTCTCTATGGTTCTACATTGCTAACCATTCTTCTCTTCTTTCTAGCTTTTCTTAACCCCCCTCCTTTGTGTGTCATCAGCTGGCTCAACTATGGTTGTCAACAACACATCCGGAGCTCCTCCCGCGTGGTGCCCATCACCACTGGCAGAGGCCATCCTGAACATCTTCACCTGCATCAGATGAGTATCTATACCCCCCACCCAAGTTCCCATGGCTAAGATTTTTTCATTAAATGTTCACGGTCTGAACTCTAACCATAAATGCATCTGGCATTGAGGGAGTTTAGGCAGTCGGGAGCGGAATATCATAATAGAGATATAAACCAGCACTCAAACGCAGGTCCTGGGATAATTGCTCCAGGTGAAGGGATCCGGGTGCGAGCCACAGCATGCAGACGGCCGCACTCCAATGCTAAAACAATGCTTTATTTAAATAATATATAGGACACAGCAAATGACATCACTGCAAAAGATGCTAACAGCTGAAGTGTTTCGCACTAAGGCTAGTGCTTACTCATAGCTGGTTACCAGCTATGAGTAAGCACTGGCCTTAGTGCAAAATGCGTTATTTGCGTTATTTGAATAAAGCATCGTTTTAGCATTGGATTGCGGCCGTCCAGATTCTGTCATTATCCACATTATTAGCGGACATCATAATGGTGCAGGAAACCCACCTAGATAAAGAGGGTTCCTTTGCGTTTGCAGCTAGGTACTACACTCAATTTATCTCTCGTCAGGACCCCATAAGCGAGCGGGGGTGGCCATTCTAATTATGCAAGGGTCCCCTTTTACGTACTCATCCCATCATAGTAACCCTCAGGGCCACTTCCTAATCCTCCGGTGCCTATGGCAGAACAGGGAGATTACACTCTGCACAGTCTATGTCCCAAACGTCTGGCAAACAGGGTTCCTGAATAAAGTACTCACTCACTTATTCAGAAGGGCGCATGGGGTGCTAGTGATGGGAGGGGACTTTAATCGAATCCACTTAACATTCTCGGATCACCAGGGGATAGGCTCCAGGGCACCCACGACTCGTGCACGCAGCGACTCAAAGCTGTTTCGCCAGCTTACCAGACAATATGCCCTCCTTGACGCGTGGAGAGCACTACACCCTGGCGACCGACAATATACTTTCTACTCAGCCCCGCATTGAACGCACTCCCGTATAGACTACATTTTCGTTAATAACACTACCCTGAACCTGACTCAGACCATATGCGAATCCTACCGATCTCGTGGTCAGACCATGCCCCGATGATGATAACCCTATACCTAGGCACCCATACCCGCAGGCCTTACAACTGGCGTCTAAACGCGTTCCTACTCCAACACCTCCCCTCAAAAACAGAACTAGCCGCTACACTAAAAAAAATACCTGGAAGAAAACAATACTGGAGAGGTTTCCACACCTACACTATGGGAAGCCTATAAGGCGGTGATGAGGGGCAGCTGCCTGGCCCTCTCCTCAGCCTTGAAAAGGAATGCACACGCGCTGAAAGCACACACAGAGAAGGAGCTTAGAACCCATGAAAAACAACTACAACACAAACCCACTTTAACCCTCCTAAAAAAAATCACGTCCCTCAGGGCTACATTAGGTGACCTGGCCTTAGGTCAAGTCGAGAAAGCATTAATAAAACTGAAACAGATCTTTTATGACAAAGGTAATAAGGCCCACACACTACTAGCCAGGAAACTGCGGGATAACACCTAGATGTCAACCCCCCACCAGATCAAGAATGGATCAGGTTCCCTGGTCTCACACCCGAAAGACGTAGTCCAATCCTTTGCAGAATTTTATAGGACCCTCTACAATAATCCTGACATCCCCAGCAACCCCCCCCTCGCCAGACCTAGCCAAACGTATACAGCAATACCTAGAATACAGTGGGATATCCCAGCTTCAGTCTACAGACCTAGACTCCCTAAATGCACCAATCACACTGGAAGAACTAGAACAAACCATGAAATCTCTCCCCAACCACAAGGCCCCAGGCCCTGATGGATTCCCCTATGAGTACTACAAAGAATTTCTCCCACAACTGCTCCCCTATATGTGAAAACTATTCAACGCCTTCCTACATGACACTCCGATAGCTAGGGACATGCAGAGTTTCTTCATTACAGTAACCCCCAAGCCTGATTAGGACCCTTCCCTGTGTGCCAATTATAGACCTATCGCCCTTCTTAATTCGGACCTAAAAATTTTCACCAAATTGCTCTCAATCCGTTTGAACACGGTCCTGCCCTCTTTAATCCACAAAGACCAGGTAGGATTCACCCCCCTACGACAGGCAGGAGACAACACATGGAAGATAATAGACCTGGTGGAGGTGGCGAACAGGGAGGGCAAGCAGTCTCTGTTACTCAGCCTGGACTCAGAAAAGGCGCTTGACCGCCTGGGCTGGCCCATCCTGTTCGCCACACTCAGCCATATAGGATTTCGGGGTCCCTTTTACAGAGCCATCCAACATCTGTATTCAAGCCCCTCCTCCCAAGTTAAAACCCCCTTCGCTCTATCTGCTCCAATATCAGTGCAGAACGGCACCAGGCAGGGGTGCCCCCTTTTGCTCCTGCTCTTCGCATTATGTGTTGAACCCTTAGCAGCCACCATCCGACAGAATCCAGACATTAAGGGCATGGTAGTTAGGGACAGTGAATTTAAAATCTTCCTATTTATGGATGATATAATCCTCACATTAACCCACCCCAGGACCTCCCTGCCAGTCCTTCATGTGGAACTGGAACGCTACGGAGCCCTATCAGGGTATAAAATAAACACTTCTAAATCAGAAGCCCTCCCCATAAACACATCAGAAGAAGAGGTAGAACACTTGAGAGCCAACTTCCCCTACAGCTGGAAAACCACTGCCTTAAAATACTTGGGGGTCAAAATCACCCCAAAGTACTCTACCCTCTTTCAGGAAAATTATCCCCCCCCTTTTTCAAAATATCAGCGGTCTCCTACAACAATGGAAAAAACACCACATTTCCCTACTAGGAAGGATAGCATCGGTGAAGATGACAATTCTCCCAAAATTATTATACCTTTTTCAAACCCTACTTGTCCCTGTCCCCTGTGGCCAATTAAAGCATGTACAGGCCAAGCTCTTGCAGTACACTTGGAATTATAGACAACACAGGATCCCACGTTTGGTACTACAGGCAGCTCGGACAGAAGGGGGATTAGCCTTCCCCAACCTCATTAAGTACTACCAAGCGCACAACTGAAGGCGATTACCTCCTGGCTCATGTTCCAATCCTACAATAAATGGACCGAAATAGAGAAACTGTGGCTGGCCCCAATACACCCAAACAGTCTACTATGGAGTGCAAACGCGGAGGTAGACCCCCACGCGGCTGCTTGGCCCAATGACACAGCTCAGAAAGCTGTGGCCCAAACTGAGCGAGGATTCGGGACCACCTGGATGCACACAACATGGTCTGGGACTTGTGGCACCGCCGGGAGGAACAAAGAGATCCGGATACTGGCACAAGCTGACGAAAACCTACCCTACCCCCCCCTACCCCCTTTCTATTCTCTCTTTTTTCCCCCCTTTTAGGAGCACTCACACTCCAACTAACTTTACGAGTTAAAAGGTTTGGTTGATAACAAATTCAGTAATTGTTAAAATAACCTGACACATGCAGTTAAGAACACGGATACCAGATAGAGAGTAACTATGCACTCAGGAAATATTACAACCGTGTAGGTTAAGAAAATAAGCTACCAGGCATTAGCTTTTGCCATCTCTTTAGATCAGACATCTGTTATGTCTCACAGTGGGTGGATGAGTGAATGTGGATTGCCTAAGAAGAAACTTGAGCAAAGCTTACCAGATTTTATCTGATTTCTGATATTAACCAGCGGAACCAAAAGAACTTTGATCTGAGTGTGAAAGTCCAGGAGTTACAGCTGGGTGTCTGGGTGCTTTTGAGTAATTTGAGAGTTCCTGGGAAGCATAAGGTGGCTGACCACTAACAATCCTGACCACACATCATCTGCAAGCAACTGTCTGGTCTGCCAGTGTACCAGATCCACCCTGAGGGGAGAACAGGACCATTGAAGGTATGGCGCTGGAATCACCTACCGTGAGTCAGGCTGTTCAGAGATCTCAGCAGAGTGAAACATTAGGGGTACCATCTTCAAGACAAGGTCAAAGTGACCCAATCATAGTCTTTTCCACCTGTCGAAGAAGAGGAGGATGACAGTGAAGAGGAAGATAGCTGCACAGACTGGTGTGGTCATCTGAGCCAATGGATGGCACCTATCTACTTCTGCTACCAAGACATATTTGGGGAATCTCAGGCCTCAATATGCCCACCAGTAGGGCTGATATTAGACCTTTTGGCCTTATGTTTGAAAGAGACTAGGTCTACAGCCAGAAGGTCTTCAGAGATGCCAGTACTGTCTACCCTGGCTAAATTAGACAGGTACCCTGGGGAGCTCTGTTGCATAATACCATCAATGGCATTGACCCTGATCACATATATTTTTTATGACGATGAAACAAACAATTGCCCAGGTGTGGAAGTCATCCACTCTCAATTTTGTTCAAGTCAAGAGCCATGTTCAGAGCATGTTCGTCAATGAGAAGCTCTCAACTATCCTTACTAATACACATGATACATTTTTAAAAGTTTGGTGGCTATGACTTTACTTTTTTGCCCTCTCAATCCACTGTAGGCCTTCTAGACTTGTAGCAGAGACCCATGGTTGCATGCTAGTTAACCTTGGCGGACTTTGGGGTACTTTTTCCCTTTCCCTGTTTTCTCTTCCCCCCCTTCTTCTGCCCCCTTTTCTGACTCCTCTTCTGCTTCCTCTTCACCTTCTATTTTCTTTTTTTCCCCTTCTTTTCTTCTAGCATTCCTTTCCTTGCAGTATTGCATCAATAATCTCTTTTCAATCTAAGATAATACAACTGCCTTCGCTCTTTGTTACTTGCTTCCCAATTTTAGAGTGACGGGGTCTTTGTGATATTATCTCGCACCTAAGACATTGCTTAAATGTCCTGTGAGTGTGATAGCCTGCTTTTCTTTTTTTTACATTGCTAGATGATCTTTTTGTTACTGGGTCTTTTTATTCTTCACTATCCCACTGTTATAGTCTGGTTGCATTTGTTTTGAATCTATCCCCACCCCCTTTTCAGACCAAACCTTTTTTATGTTCAGTTGCCCACATTTGACCTCACTCTGTCTTACCTAATGGGCTTTGTGGCCTGATGGGCGTAGATTGAAAAGACCTTTCGTCTCCATAAAATCACAGTTCAGGTTACACAGCTCTTGCTCTGTAACTCCTCTTCCTGCTGCTTTTCTGGTATTGGACTATAAGGCAATTGCACAATTATACTATATACCTGTATCTGTACTGTCTAGAATTGGCTTTTTCCATTTTCTTCTGTACTTTTCAGCTGAAACTTTTAATAAAAACTAACTTACAAGAAAATGCATCATAAGATAAGCTCATTTCCAGGTAGGCTCGTTTAGTTGGTTGTTAGAGCATTGCATCTTTTTATATCAAATTAATGGTGTATCATATTTACTGGGCCCCCTTTGCCTCTTTTGGGTCCACAGCACCAACAGAAGGCAGCTGCACAGACCAGGCTGTCACTGAAATGACACACACACACAAAGCAAGTGCTGCAAATGCTGTTGTTCTCCAACTCAATGACTGCCACTGAGGAGAGGAGGAGAGAGAGAGAGGATACAGGGAAGTTTTAAGTCTGTTTTGCAGCCACTGTGAGCTGGAGGAGAGCCCACTCACCTCTCCAGGATATCACAGGCCACTGATTGTTTGCTGGGCAGCCTGGGAGAAAAGAGGACTGCCGGGACTGTCCTTAGGAGACTTCATCCTATTAGGCCAAGGATGAGATGAGACTACAAGTCCCAGGAGGAGACTAGAGATTGAGAGCCTCTGCTTCCACATCTACAAAAGAGGTCAAAGATGTGAGAGATAGTCACTGCTGACATCATTGGTTCTGTGGGAGATCAGCATAGCCGAGTCCTGAGTTAGTCTATGCCACAAGTTCCAGATGCTAGAGATCAGGACGAGATGTAATTACAGATGGTTTGGTGGTGAGAGGCTGCTGGCCACAACTTCCTGTCCACTTCTAAAAGGAACAGTGTCACCTAGCTTTAGGATACAGTTTGGAATCCACTCAAATCTGAACATTCAATCACCGGAACTTTGGGTCCCAACAATTACCAATACACTGGACAGTGGGAGGGGTTTAGAGAGACTGACAGACCTTTGGTTCCCAGTACAGCCCTTTAGTTAGGACTATCCTGATTTTACATTTCAGGTGCAGAGATGCTTGGTCCTCCAGTTATTTATGGTGTTATCCAAAATCTCTATTTGTTATCATTCACTGTTATTGCCATTTTCTTTATTGATTTTCTGGGTATATTGTACAAATAAATATTACCTTTTTAGCTTTTGGTGTCTCAGTGGGTGTGACATTGCCTCATAAGATTTCCTTGCTCCTCCCAAAGGATAATGTTATTGAGGGCCTTCACTCAAAAGTGCAAGTGCCCGCTAACGTATTTTAGGTCTTTTTTTATTTTTATTTTTTTTACAGGGAGCAAGTATCTTTTTTGACAGGTACACGCTCCCACTTCTTCAATTTTGACCCAGGCATGATCTCACTTAGTGTTGGGAGCCAACTGTGATTCCTTAGGAAGTCACAGCCAGTTACTAAAGCCAAGATGGGAATGATAGCCTGTTGCCATCCTACCAGATCGAAATTTACTGACATGACACCCAAAATTTACTGCCATAGCCATGTTTTGACTGGCATTTCTAAAAGTTACAAAATTATAGTTTTAAGTGCAAATTTCAGCATTTAGGCTACAAACAAGTAAAATGTACAATGTGATTTAAAGTGGAACGTTAGTCAGAAAATTAAGTCCTGCTAAATCACTGCAGAATGGCCCCTTTTGCAGGTATAGTTATGAAAAACATAAAAAATAAGTGCCTATACTGTTTAAAATCCAGCAATACACTGTCTCATCCTGCTCTGAACATGCTTAGTTGTTCTCCATTTTTATGCACTGCTGAGTTTGTAGAGACCGATCTGCTGACAGCCTTAGAACCCCTTTCACACTGAGGCATTTTTCAGGCGCTTTAGCACTAAAGATAGAGTCTGTAAAGCCCCTGAAAAATGCCTCATCTGTACTCCCAGTGTGAAAACCTGAGTGCTTTCACACTGGGACGGTGCGCTTGCAGGACGTTAGAAAAAGTCCTGCAAGCAGCATCTTTGTGGCGGTTTGCAAGCAAAGCGATTCAGCAGTGATGCTACACGGGCGCTTCTAATGGGTTAAAAGTGCCTCGCTCCTGCCCGAATAGCAGCGCCAACATAAAACTAGCAGTGCTTTACTGCTACCGCCCCCCACCACCCCAGTGTGAAAGGGCTCTTAAAGCAGAATTAAACCCTCCTATCCTTTACAGCCAAGGAAGCTGCTTCTGTTTGAACTGTAACTGCCATGGTGCTGCGCACATGATCATCAGTTATGACACTAGCCATTTGATGGTTTGATGGTTGAGGACACAATCAAATGTGACAGTTTGCATTTTCAACATTCCAGTAATGTAACAGTTTTTTTAAACCGGTAAATCAATGGGTTTAGTTCCACTTTAGGATTTACTACTGGGGCTTTGGGCTTCAGCAAAATGTCAACCTCCAGTAAGAAGAAACAGGAGCAATGCTGCAGGCAATTTACACCACACACTAATTTTGTTAGCATAAATATTAATCTGGAATGTATGTTCCTCGCTAAAGAACATGATTTTTTATCAAGTTGTTATGGGTAAAGTTCCGCTTTAAGATAGATATTAAAGTGTATGTAAACCCTAACATGTACCCAGTGAAGTGAACAGCCTGAGATGATACAGAGAGATGAAACAAATCCTCCTACATAAGTTTTACATGTATATCTGCTGTCTTTAGCTTTATATACTGCTTAGAAAGTGCAGATCATGTTTGAATTTTAACTTCATAAAGGCCCCCCCCCCGATAAGCACAGACTTTCAGAGCTGTACTGTGAGTAAAGCAGCTTTCTGCTAGTCTAGTTATAGCACCCTCCCTGACACAAAATTCAGCCTGGTTTTATCACGTGTTAGAGAACTTGTCAGAAGTTATCATGCTGATAACAGAAAATCAGAGCAGGAGAAAGCCATGGGACATAATGCTGTGGAGAGAGATAAGAAAACACTGCAGATATATGTACCCAGCTCAAATTTCATGAATCAGGTTTACATACACTTTAAGGAAAAAAACACATTTTGTATTTTATTTTTGATATAGCAAATAAGTAGCTTAGGGGCAGGACTCAGCTCAGGAGGGCAAGAAATTAAGCTGGGTACATATGGGCAGAATGTCGGGAGACATTGGTCGGTTAAAAAAAAAAAAGTCTGACATTTGGCCCGTGTGTGTCGGTCTGTCTGGCAAAAGCTGGCTGTTTTGCCACATGCTGTCGGATGAGCATGCTCGAAAACCTGCAGCCGGCTGACTCCTGATTGGCACTGATAAAAGTGTTCTGGTGGGGGGGGGGGTCCCCCTGTTAGAACACAACAGCTCAGCAGGGGAGATCTCTGTACTAATCTCGGATGATTAGGACAGCTGGTCCGACCGATTGTACCATAAAAACTGTTACTGTGCACCAGGCCTTAAAATGGGCAGGCACACACACATGAAATTGGCACTAACAGGGACAGTGACAGCCGTGTGCAAAAGCACAGATGATTATAACACCTCACCGACATGACTCGTCCCCTCCTGAGTTACAGTAACAGTCTCTCTCTGCGCCAGATGGTCCCTTTAGTCCACCCTCAGCTTGCCACATGAGGTTCCAGCAGCTCCGCTCAGCTTCCTTGTACCATGACATCACGCGACCAACTCAGGCACCGCCTTCACCCGAACACATTGTAGCAGGTACTCGGATCATCTCGGCCAGCTCCATATTATTTTACTGGCAAACTTTTACTGTTACTGGCAGGAGAAAAGTGCCAGTTTTTTACTGGCTGGCAGTAAAAATACTGACGTTGGCAACACCTGCAGCAGTGAGAAGAACTGACTGTTGGAAGTCAGCACTGGACTCCAGAAACTGGTAAGTACCTGCTTGAAAGGCAGCAGCTACAGTATTCGTAAAAAAAATTATAAGGGTGACGTGCCTCTATAACAGGCATGTCCAAAGTCCGGCCCGCGGGCCAGTTGCGGCCCGCGGTCCGGTTTTGAACGGCCCGCCTGCTCTTTCTCAATTTATTGTGCTGCGGGATCAGGGCTGTCAGATCAGCCGATCCCCGGCACTGTGAGAAGCTCCGTGAGCTTCAAAAGTGAAAGTAAAGTGCAGAGGATTGTGTTGTGCTCTCTGCTTCCCCCTACAGTGCAGTACCCGGCTGAATGAGGAAGCTGCAAAAGGTACTGTACTACAAGCTAGATTTGTGTTTTAAAAGGCCTTTATTCATGTGTGTATGTGTGTGCATGTATGTATGTGTATGCATTGTGTGCATGTATGTATGTGTATGCATTGTGTGCATGTATGTCTGTATGTGTGTGTGCACATGTGTCTGTGTGAGTGCACATGTGTCTGTATGTGTGTGTGTGCATGTGTGTGTGTGTGTGCACATGTGTGCACATGTGTCTGTATGTGTGTGTGCACATGTGTCTGTATGTGTGTGTGCACATGTGTCTGTATGTGTGTGTGCACATGTGTGCACATGTGTCTGTATGTGTGTGTGCACATGTGTCTGTATGTGTGTGCGCACATGTGTCTGTATGTGTGTGTGTGCACATGTGTCTGTATGTGTGTGTGTGTGTGTGCACATGTGTCTGTATGTGTGTGTGTGCACATGTGTCTGTATGTGTGTGTGTGTGCACATGTGTCTGTATGTGTGTGTGCACATGTGTCTGTATGTGTGTGTGTGCACATGTGTCTGTATGTGTGTGTGTGCACATGTGTCTGTCTGTGTGTGTGTGTGTGTGTGCACATGTGTCTGTATGTGTGTGTGTGTGCGCACATGTGTCTGTATGTGTGTGTGTGTGCACATGTGTCTGTATGTGTGTGTGTGTGTGTGCACATGTGTCTGTATGTGTGTGTGTACATGTGTCTGTATGTGTGTGCACATGTGTCTGTATCTGTGTGTGTGCACATGTGTCTGTGTGTGTGTGCACATGTGTCTGTATGTGTGTGTGTGTGTGCACATGTGTCTGTATGTGTGTGTGTGCATGTGTGTGTGTGTGCACATGTGTGCACATGTGTCTGTATGTGTGTGTGCACATGTGTCTGTATGTGTGTGTGTGCACTGTGTGTGTGCACATGTGTGCACATGTGTCTGTATGTGTGTGTGCACATGTGTCTGTATGTGTGTGTGCACATGTGTCTGTATGTGTGTATGTGTGCACATGTGTCTGTATGTGTGTGTGTGCACATGTGTCTGTATGTGTGTGTGTGCACATGTGTCTGTATGTGTGTGTGTGTGCACATGTGTCTGTATGTGTGTGTGTGTGCACATGTGTCTGTATGTGTGTGTGTGTGCACATGTGTCTGTATGTGTGTGTGCACATGTGTCTGTATGTGTGTGTGTGTGTGTGTGTGTGCACATGTGTCTGTATGTGTGTGTGTGCACATGTGTCTGTATATGTGTGTGTGTGTGTGTGCACATGTGTCTGTATGTGTGTGTGTGTGCGCACATGTGTCTGTATGTGTGTGTGTGTGCACATGTGTCTGTATGTGTGTGTGTGTGCACATGTGTCTGTATGTGTGTGTGCACATGTGTCTGTATGTGTGTGTGTACATGTGTCTGTATGTGTGTGCACATGTGTCTGTATCTGTGTGTGTGCACATGTGTCTGTGTGTGTGTGCACATGTGTCTGTATGTGTGTGTGTGTGCACATGTGTCTGTATGTGTGTGTGTGCACATGTGTCTGTATGTGTGTGTGTGTGCACATGTGTCTGTATGTGTGTGTGTGTGTGTGTGTGTGCACATGTGTCTGTATGTGTGTGTGTGTGTGTGTGCACATGTGTCTGTATGTGTGTGTGTGCACATGTGTCTGTGTGTGTGTGTGCACATGTGTCTGTATGTGTGTGTGTGTGTGTGTGCACATGTGTCTGTATGTGTGTGTGTGCACATGTGTGTGTGTGTGTGCACATGTGTGCGCACATGTGTCTGTGTGTTTTTTTTTTTTTTTTTTATTGCACTGCACCAAAAGCACCCTACATTTTCCAATGTGTGGGGTACCATTAAGAATTAACGGTGCCCCCTAAAGTGCAGAGCATTCGTCTGTGTGTTGGGAACGAGTACGACAAAGGCAAGAGAATTCTTGTTGGGCTGTGTATTAGTTCTCGGATGGACACACTTAGACCGAATTTTCAATGGTTCAAAGAATGTCAGGCAAAATGGTCGGCCCTCAGGCATGTTCACTTCATCAAATCCGGCCCACTTTGAAAAAAGTTTGGACACCCCTGCTCTATAACATCAAAATCCTCAAACTATATAGAAAGCTACTAGTTCAGCTCAGCTATCTCCATCCAAAACTTGTATCTTATTAATGTACTATATTTTTCCCACAATACACAAGCACAATTTGTATGTTTTTTTTTTAATTATTATTATTATTAATAATAATAATAATAATAATAATAATAATATTGTATATTATCTGTGAAAAAGTTGAGTTTTCAGTCTGAAATGAAAGATCTCATACTTGCCAAGTTTATAAATGGAATAAATGACAATGAGCCTCATTATTGTCTAAATGTAACAGCCAATCAGATTTGTCCCCTTCTTTTTACAGTCCTGGAACATTAGATGGACAAATCAGATTTCTTTCCCTAGCGACATAACCTTCTAGACCAGTGATATGCAATTACCGGACCTCCAGCTGTTGCAAAACTACAAGTCCTATCATGCCTCTGCCTCTGGGTGTCATGCTTGTAGCTTTCAGAGTCTTGCTATGCCTCATGGGAATTGTAGTTCTGCAACAGCTGGAGGTCCGCTAATTGCATATCCCTGTTCTAGACTATTCTTTTTTTAAACAGATAATTAAACACATTCAGAAAAGCTGAACTCCTAACACAAATTTATCTCATGTGTCGGGAAAACTTGTCAGAAGTGACTCATGCTGATAACAGGAACAAAGCACCAGAGAGAAAGTACACTTGGAGCTTTGGAGAGAGACAAGTAAACACTACAGATATATAGTCAGTGCTTTGCTCCCATTCTGTGAGGTTTACAACAACTTTAAGCTCTGCTGTATAGTAGATTGTAAAAGGCCGATACCGGGTTAAATTCAGATAGTTTAAAGCCTAAGTTTTATTGAAAAATAAATCAGCACAATAAAACACTCCATCTCTGAATGGAGGACGGATATATGATTGAAAGGTCCACCTCCTACATTCATAGATTTTTAAATGCAAGCAGTGAAATGCCCATAATCAGAATATGTGAAGAAAATACTAGAATTACCTATTTGCAACCACCATTGCCACATCCCAGGAAATTCTTGTGTAACTATAGATGTGAGAGATAAAAACAGTATTATCAACAGTGTAACATATTTTCACATCAACTTACAGGCAAAGCACAACATTGTACAATTTCCCCCACAGAACTCTGTTATTTTTTGGAGGTAGAACTACTGTTTAGGTTTTGAAATTTCTCATTGAATAAACTTTGATCTACACATAGTAAGCAGCAATAATAAAACAATTGATCAAAAACCTAGATGTTTAGATGTCATTGGTTCCACAAAGATGACACTTGGTTGTGAACTGAACATATCACTTCCCACTCTTCTCAGGCCTTTTATTGTCACTGTGTGAAAAGTCACATGCATTTATGATTTACATTTAACTATTACAGGTACGCCAACAAACATTAGCTGCTAGTAGTCATAAGGTTTGGGTATGCCTCCGGTTGCAGTTGCAGCAAAATGTACATGTTTGTGGTTCACCCAAACAGCAAACTTATGTGTATGTGTTATATTCATTGCTGTATATTTTCACTTTTACATTACAGTGATTTTCAGTTTGGTGCACTATAGAGAGGGGAGTGTACCCCGCTGTATTCACTATGCTATTTAGAGGCAGCAGTGCTACATTACTGTGAATTGCATTGTAGTAGATTACATTTTTCATGTACCAACTTTTGTATTCAAAGTGACTAGACCCTACAGTGCTGATTAGGAATACCTTTTTGTCTGTGTAAGCAACAACGTCTGTTGCTGTTTAGCCGATGCTGGCCCAACATTTTTTTTACGTTTTTTTTTAAAGAAAAAAATAGTTAATGCCAACCCCATTGAGAACAATATTTGCAATTTTTATGATGAGTTCCCTGAACGTGAATCTAACCCATGCATGTTTTGCTCATCATTATATGTTAGAACTTGCATCCAAGTTACAGGATATCAAGAAATTGTCCTTTGTATTTGGAAAGGCAAGTGTGGGACACATTACTCTGGCATTTTACCTAGAAAAAAAATGTTTGTCCTTTAAAAAGTGCAAAATATTAGACACTACCAAAACAGAAATAACTCAAGCTGATCTAATTTAAAAACAATAAGAATCATCTTTTGGAAAAGGGGGTAAATAAATTGAAAGAAATCCAATGATTTCAAATTTTTGGAACATTTAAGAATTCCCCTGTTATTATTTTACGCTGATCAATACATTTCTGAGGACAATACAGTAAAAAAATGATAGTGTTGATTACCTACCAATGCAGCAAATAATGATGTGAAGAAAGCTTACTGTGGCTGAGTAATCCCACACTCTTAAACCAACCAATGGCACAAACAGAAGGCCACTGAAGAAAAATGTTACTTCCGCTGAAATCACCTGCACTGTGGATATAGTAAAGATACAATGAGATGAAAATTTCTGAGACTTCGATAACTTCGATAAAGAATTTGCAAAGTGAGAAAAGGCTTAGTACAATACCAATGATGGGGCACTATTCCTCCTAATAATACCAATAATCGGGCACTACTACTCCCACTAATACCAATGATAGGGCACTATTCCTCCTACTGATATCAAGGATGGGGCCCTGTTCCCCCTACTAATACCAAAGATAGGGCACCATTCCTCCCACTGACACCAACAATGGAAATTATTCTTCCCACTAATACCAATGATGTCACACTGTTCCTCCTACCACCCACAGGCGGCATTGTGTCATGTTTTACCACCTCTGATCACCAAGTCTGAGGCATTTTCTACTTTCAATGGTCACAATCCGGCCCTCCCAATGTCTGAATGACAGTAAACAGGCCCTTTGTCTAGAAAGTTTAGAGACCCCTGGTTTACACATGTTTAGGTGCAGTAAACGTTAATATTCACGAAATGACTGTTCTTCAATAGAGATGAGCTTCAAGTTCAGGTCAGATGGGGGTTCAATCTATTTGCAGTGCTGGCAAGATAACGGGGCAACTTGTCTGCCCTCTGTTGATGGTAATAATAATGCACTGCAAGGGCCTTTGAACTATAGTTAGTTGACTTAGAATAGCTGGTATTAATGAGGTCTTTGTTATGAGCCAGCCACCTTACTACGAATACAAGAATGAATAGACTGATATAATAGATGATGCAGCAGTGGGAAAATAGGCAAGCACCAGGAGAATTTTGCATTGCAATTTTAGTCATATTTTCCATTTCTATTCATCTGCGACCTGTTAATTCATAATGATAGTTTGATAGAAATGTCTACAGAGAAAATTGAGTACTGTCCATGATACTTTTTTTATTTGCACTAACATACAATTTTTCAGGACAAGCTTTCAGGTTATGTCCCCTTCTTCAAGGTCCAGGCAGTACTGATTTACAAATTTTTAAGCAGAATGTAAAAACAAAACAACACAAAAAAAAAACGCCTCTGAGGGAAAGAAGAGAAAAAAAAAACAACAAAAAAAACACATACAGATCAATAAAGATAACAGAAGAGTTAGTGATATAAGACAGAGGGAGAGCTATGGAATGGAGGGGGGGGGGGGGGGTGCTAATCACAGAGGGGGTTGTAAAACTTTAGTATAATGGGTAAGGAAACCTATAGCTAAATTCAGGCCATTATTTTTTGTGTCAAAAAGAATTATCATTCTTAGTTCAAAGGTTTTCCTTTCCTGGATAGTTCTGAAATTCCCTTTAAGAACTAAAACATTGAGGTCTTCTATAGTGTGGTCCGGTTGTGAGAAGTGATGTCCCACAGGTGTGCATAAACTGTCTTCTTTATGTTCCTTGATGGTATGTCTGTATAAATTCATCCTCGTTTGCAACTTCTGTCCTGTTTCACCAACATAAGATCCTTTGCTGCACCTTTTGCATTGGATGAGGTACACAACATTACTGGAGAACTGGAGTTTGTGTCTGAGGTTGGGTGGTTGTCTGAAAGCCAGTAATGGGGGTTGTTGGAATATTCCTTTCAGAGTTTCATCCTCTGTTATAATGGGTTGTAAACCTTTGATTATCTTTTTGATCCCTTCAAGTGCTGGGTTGTATGTGGTGACTAGAGGTACTCAGTTATTTGTTTTTTTCTCTGTGCATTGGAGGAGATTTTCTCTTTGGGCTTTCAAGGCTGTGTTTATGCTGTTGTTGATGGTTTTCTCTTTGTAACCTTTCTTGTGGAAGGAGTCTGCCAGTGTTCTGAGATGTTTATCTCTGTCTTCTGGGTCTGAACAAATTCGGTGGTATCTGATGGCCTGGCTGTGTATGATGGCCCGTTTAGTGTGTTGCGGGTGAAAACTGGAACTGTGAAGATAGCTGCATCGGTCAGTCGGTTTTCTGTATATCAACGTGTGAAGCTTGTGATCCCTGATGTATACTGTAGTGTCTAGGAAGTTGACATGTGTGTTTGAATAATCCATTTTTAGTTTAATAGATGGGTGAAAAGTGTTGATCAATGAGAAGAATTGGTTTAAATTTCCTTCACCTTCAGTCCATATCATAAAGATATCATCAATATAGCGATAATATCTGTATGGCTTTTGTTGTATGCTGTTCAGAAATTTGTCCTCCAGGTCAGCCATAAATAAGTTTGCATATTGGGGTGCCATTTTGCTTCCCATAGCAGTACCCATACACTGGAGATAGATGTCATTATTGAAAGTGAAGTAGTTGTGTGTAAGAATGAATTTGATGAGCTGTGTATTTTTGGTTTGGTGAGGATGATAAGAATCTCAACAGTGTATTTTTGGTTTGGTGAGGATGATAAGAATCTGTGACATGCCGTCAACCCATCCTTGTGAGGGATGTTACTGTACAGAGATTCTACATCCATGGTGACTAGAATTGTATTTGGTGGTAATTGTTGTATATTGTTAAGCTTGTTCAGAAAATCAGTGGTGTCTTGTAGGAAACTCACAGTGTTCATAACTAAAGGTTTTAACATGTTTTCTACAAGGCCTGAGATATGTTCGGTAAGTGTATTCATACCTGTTATAATGGGTCTGCCTGGATTTCCTGGCTTGTGAATCTTGGGCAGCATGTAGAAGTCTCTAATTTCTGGATTATCCGGAATCGCATTGATGAATGAGTTTATGAATGAGGTTGTTCCTTAACCTTTCGCTGGTACGTCTGCAGAGTCCATAAGCATAAGGAGAGTTTCATTCAACCTCATTCATAAACTGTATGGTAAAAGGGAAACAATCCGGAAACAAAAGCAGTTGATGTTTGAAACCTCAGCACCATTGGACCCTACAAGCATCAACCAAATTAAGAATTAAATCGAAACCTTACAAAGACAACTGCAAAAACTTGCCATGAACAGGAAGGGAAAAAAACTCCAAAAGCTACACCAAGAGCAGACCTTTTGGATACAACCTAAACAACAAAAAACAAACACAACTTCTATAACTCCTGCTATCAGGAACTTTAAACCCGATCCAGAATCCCATGGTATCCCTTGTATAAATGCTGACTTGACAGAAAATATGGATATAACAGAGGAACTCGGAATCATAAATTTGTCAAATCATAAACTTTCTACACCAGAAACAACAGTCCTCTCCAAAGGCCTCACATTCTGCCCAACCACCAAATTGGATAATTTACAGGTATGGTCAGATATGGAGAAATTCTTTAGGAGACTAAGGCTCAAAGAATATTTTCACAGTAATGAAAGGAATCCTAAGACAATAGGAAGTGACAAAAAGAAAAAGAACAGCAACTTCACACCTCCACAAGGACGCAACCCCAAACTGGATACCTATATTGACAGCTTCAGGCTGCGAGTTACATCCCTTCTATCCACCCAGCAAAAGAAAATATTATACAACCTTTCACCACTGGAGCGAAGAGCTGTACATGATCTGTGCAATAATCAGGCCATAACCATCAAACCAGCAGATAAAGGGGGAGCAGTCGTTGTGATGGATACAGACAAATATATACAAGAGGGCCAGAGGCAGCTGGCAAATACTACTTACTACAAAAAACTGGATTATGATCCGACCCAGGATTTTTCTAAGCAATTAAAAGATCTCATTGCGACAATACCAAGACACCTACATTCAGAGCTCATCAATGCGATTCCGGATAATCCAGAAATTGGAGACTTCTACATGCTGCCCAAGATTCACAAGCCAGGAAATCCAGGCAGACCCATTATAACAGGTATGAATACACTTACCGAACATATCTCAGGCCTTGTAGAAAACATGTTAAAACCTTTAGTCATGAACACTGCGAGTTTCCTACAAGACACCACTGATTTTCTGAACAAGCTTAACAATATACAACAATTACCACCAAATACACTAGTCACCATGGATGTAGAATCTCTGTACAGTAACATCCCTCACAAGGATGGGTTGACGGCATGTCACAGATTCTTATCATCCACACCAAACCAAAAATACACTGCTGAGGATGTGACACAGCTCATCAAATTCATTCTTACACACAACTACTTCACTTTCAATAATGACATCTATCTCCAGTGTATGGGTACTGCTATGGGAAGCAAAATGGCACCCCAATATGCAAACTTATTTATGGCTGACCTGGAGGACAAATTTCTGAACAGCATACAACAAAAGCCATACAGATATTGTCGCTATATTGATGATATCTTCATGATATGGACTGAAGGTGAAGAAAATCTAAACCAATTCTTCTCATTGATCAACACTTTTCACCCATCTATTAAACTAAAAATGGATTATTCAAACAAACATGTCAACTTCCTAGACACTACAGTATACATCAGGGATCACAAGCTTCACACGTTGATATACAGAAAACCGACTGACCGATGCAGCTATCTTCACAGTTCCAGTTTTCACCCGCAACACACTAAACGGGCCATCATACACAGCCAGGCCATCAGATACCACCGAATTTGTTCAGACCCAGAAGACAGAGATAAACATCTCAGAACACTGGCAGACTCCTTCCACAAGAAAGATTACAAAGAGAAAACAATCAACAACAGCATAAACACAGCCTTGAAAACCCAAAGAGAAAATCTCCTCCAATGCACAGAGAAAAAAACAAATAACCGAGTACCTCTAGTCACCACATACAACCCAGCACTAAAAGGGATCAAAAGGATAATCAAAGATTTACAACCCATTATAACAGAGGATGATACTCTGAAAGGAATATTCCAACAACCTCCATTACTGGCTTTCAGACAACCACCCAACCTCAGACACAAACTAATCAGCAGGAAACTTCACTCTGATTATGAAGTTACAAATAATGGAAGTAAACCCTGCAATAAAAAGCGCTGCAAATTATGCAACCAGATCAATCTATCCAAAAGTGTCACACACACAAACGGGACCTTCAATATCATGGGATCATACAACTATACCTCCAGTAATGTTGTGTACCTCATCCAATGCAAAAGGTGCAGCAAAGGATCTTATGTTGGTGAAACAGGACAGAAGTTGCAAACGAGGATGAATTTACACAGACATACCATCAAGGAACATAAAGAAGACAGTTTATGCACACCTGTGGGACATCACTTCTCACAACCGGACCACACTATAGAAGACCTCAATGTTTTAGTTCTTAAAGGGAATTTCAGAACTATCCAGGAAAGGAAAACCTTTGAACTAAGAATGATAATTCTTTTTGACACAAAAAATAATGACCTGAATTTAGATATAGGTTTCCTTACCCATTATACTAAAGTTTTATAACCCCCTCTGTGACTAGCTCCCCCCCCCCCCCCATTCCATAGCTCTCCCTCTGTCTTATCTCACTAACTCTTCTGTTATCTTTATTGCCATTGATTTGTATGTGTTTTTTTTGTTGTTTTTTTTTTCTCTTCTTTCCCTGTTTTTTTTGTTTTGTTTTGTTTTTACATTCTGCTTAAAAATTTGTAAATCAGTACTACTTGGACCTTGAAGAAGGGGGCATACCCTGAAAGCTTGTCCAGAAAAATTGTATGTTAGTGCAAATAAAAAAAGTATTACGGACAGTACTCAATTTTCTCTGTCACAATTGCACTAATACGGCTACAATCACATTAAGTATATAGAAATGTCTACAAATACAAGTGATGACAGCCATTAAAAATATACTGATATCCCTGATCCCCCCATACACACGATGCTCATTTCGGAAGGGAATTGTCGTTCGACGGCCTGACGTCCGAAATTCTTACAATTAGTATGCTCCTTTTGACATTCTATTTTCATTTTTCGTACAAAAGCTTGATGAGCAACGTATGATTTTGGGGTGGTCAGTACAGAAATCGTCACACAAAAGTCGAAAGTACAAACACGCATGATTGGAATCAAGGAACGACCCAGTTTGGTCTTGTAAACTACCGTTTGTAATCCAGAATTAACATTCGTGACGTGGCAATTGCTGAAATGTCGAAATGCAGCGCACATTCTCATCTTTTTTAATGGGATAATAGTGAAGCTGCTTTGCTGGTGATACTGATGTAGCTACACCAAACATATTTTAAAAGGTATTTGTTTTGTAGTGATATCAATAATATTAATATTATGGTTGTTGTTTGATTTTTTTGGGGAACTTACCACAACACCATTATCCATGAGTTTTTAAAACCAAAGATACAACTATATTGGTGTCCCTTGTTAATCTTGCATTGTGTTGTTTTTAATGTAACTGCCTACTCTCAAACTGTCATTTGAAGTAAAACACATAGCCAAGTATTATTCTGCACAATTTTTATTGTGCAGAAAAAAACCCACCAGAAATTAAATTAGAGATGCTATCTGCCATCCAAATAAAAATAACTTAACACAAAAGTGCATTCCATGCAGAAAAAAACTAAGAAAATATAACAAAACATTACCAAAAAAAATACACAAAATAATAGAAATCAGAAAGGGGGTAGGGGTGATATACACAGCATGCTGCCGTGGTGGGTGGGTTGGCTGTGGAGGTGGGGCCACAAAAGCAGAAATGTGGGTGTTTCTGAAATTTCTCCACTCACCCCCTTGTTGAGGAGCTGCAGGATGAGTTCATCACACCTGCTCCTTTGCTCACTGGCCATCTGCCTTAATTTATTGGCCGTCACACACCCAAATCCTGGCTGAGAAATTAAGCTGTGCCCTCCTCCAGATTTCGGTCTTCCTGGCTCTTTTTGCAGCAGAAGGTAGGGGAGAGATCTGCGACTCCGTCTGACTACTGGCCACTGGCTTCTCCAGACTGACACTTTGGGATTAATTTACAAAAGGCAAATTCATTTTGCACTACAAGTGCAAACTATAAGTGCAAAGTGCACTTAAAATTGTACTGAAAGTGCACTTGGAAGTGCAGTCGCTGTGGATTCAAGGGAGACATGCAAGGAAAATAAAAAACAGCATTTTAGCTTGCACATGATTGGATGATAAAATCAGCAGAGCTTCCCCTCATTTCAGATCTACCCCTCATATTTAAAGCGACTGCACTTCCAAGTGCACTTACGGTGCAATTTCAAATGCACTTTGCACTTGTAGTTTGCACTTCTAGTGCAAATTGGATTTGCCTTTCGTAAATAACCCCCTTTGTGTATGAAAATGGGACATAATCAGAATCTTTTTTTTTGGTTTGGTCATCAATCACACACAATTTTGATCGCCTCACTGTTGCAAATTGAATGTGGAGAATTATTCTGACCCCAGCATTTTCATTCTTGTTCAAATCATTTTTGGTCACTACTTTGTATTGATATGGAAACCACTTTGTTAAAGCAGAAATATTTTTCCAATAACATATAGTTATCATCATTTTATTTTTGGATCCAAATATGTTCAACAATGCTATACCTGTGTCAAGATGAGCTCTTCCACATATTCATCTTGAGCATCAGGAGCTGTGCCCTCAGCAGAGGTAAAAGGCAGGGTAGACATTGATGGCCTGGGTTCAGTCTGGTCTGTCAGAAACTGCAGGCTGTCATAGTACCAGAGCCTCGGTACATAGAAGTCATCTGCTGCTGCTCCTGACCTCTCTGATTCCTGGATCTTAAGTTCCCTTTTAAAGGTGGTACGGAGGTTTGCAATCTTTTGGCAGACATAGCTGGGGTCTGCCTTGGGGTAAACTGGTTTGCACAATTGGGCCAGTTTCTCCAATCCTGCGAACCTTAGTTTTTTATTAGAGTAGTCTTTGCTCTTAACCCACCATAGACAGGGCACCTTCCGGTACATATCAATAAAATGGGGCAGAAAGTCCGGTGATGTGAACTTGTCATTCATGATATGATGTCTGCAAGACAGAACACAAGACTAACCATAATGTCTGGCTAAACCCATAAGCTGGTCCCAATATAGGCCTCAATCTAAGCAGTATAGCCCATTAATCCTCCATGTTGGCCCCAATCTAACCAGTATAGGCCACTAACCACCTATGCCCCAATTTCCGATTGTACCTTAATTTTCTGCCTTCTTTTGAACATTGCTGACTGATCATTCTCCACTCACAGATCATTCCTATGGCTGTTCCACTGAACGTGCGTTCTGGGTTAATATACACTGCGCATGCGTCCAACTCCGCTCTCACGTGCATCATGACGCTGGGGCATGAACACCTCTCCTATCCTGCATGCGACACACATGGTGAAACTTTCATGCAGAACATGGCGGATTCGCAGAGTTGCAGCTAGCCCTGCGGTGGTGGAGCTAATAGGAGGGGAAAAGCCACACCAATGAGCAAGGGTGAGATGGTGGAGATGGTGTGCATTCTGGAGAAGCACAATTAGGATTGCAAGCTGCAGAATTATCAGAGGCCCAACAGTCGAAAAGACTTCATTTTGAATAAGGTAATCGTTGTTTTAAAGAAAGAATTTTCGATGGACCAATCAAAGGACCAAATCTGGAAACAATCTTAAACACCGGGAACAAGACCAGCTGGAGCACATACATTATATCCTTCAAAAAACAGGAATAGTTGTATCTAAACAATATGTATATGTGTAAATTAGCTGTCTGTATACGTTCTTGCTCAAAGTAGCTATAGAGAATTCTATATAAGCTTAGAAAATCTTTGTTTGTATGACTTGGGATTCCAAAGATGAAGGTAAATATAAAGCATATATGGCAATTCTAATTTGGTAATGTTTTTGGAGATTCATTTCTGTTTTGTACTTATTGTCTTTTTTATCTTTCAACAGGGAGACACAAAAAAAGGATGCTCCAGCCAAGCCAACATCCCTCCCTTCGCTCAGGCCCCAACATAGGAAACAACAAGACCATCTTCCCCCAAAAAAGGTAAGTGACAACTTCAAACACACCCATTTAGCCACAGACAGGGGTGTTTCTAGGTGGGCCAAAGGCCATGGGCTTAGGGCAGAACTTGAGGGTTAAAGAACACTTTCTGGTTGCTGCCTGGCTCATCAGTGCCAATTAATGCAGCCTTGCCAGTGTAGACATGGGTAGAGGAGAGGCCCCGGGGCTCCCAGTCACACAGAGTCATGCCTGCTATGATGGTCGCCATATATTCCATATCCCATAGGAGACAAGAGGGGTGGGGGGCAACTGCAGGACTTTTTCAATGTTGGCAGTTGTCAAGTGTTTGCCCTCGGGGGAAAATGCCATCACCTTCACTTTTTTATGCATTTTCCCAGAAAATCCTCCAGAGTCCAGCATGGTGGAGTACACTAGTGAGGACCAAACTTTTACACCAGACCAAGCGCAAGGTTGGTCAATTAATGTAGAAAAATGTATGCTAAAAACAGATGGGACTTGGGGAGGATTCATGAATGTTGTATTGTATCTTTTTAGAGGAAACTGAGTGTAGTGAGATCCCCCAAGATCTATCTGTCTTTGGAGCCATGGGATCTGTCTCCTGGACCCAGCACAGACATTGGAATTGTTGACACCAAATCCCCAGACATGAGTCACAGTGAGGGCTAAAGTGAACCAGAACAGGAAGAAAGTTTTTCGGGAGCCTGTTTGCACAAATAAGTATTCTTCTAATATTGCTTTGAATGTATTGACATGTCGAGTGTTTAGTTGTCTAAACCAAACACCCACTCCACACATTAGCAAAGTATGTAGTGCCTTAAAATTAGCATGGAGAAGGAAGAGGTGGAAGGATCTCTTAGTGTTGCTAGGTACCCGAGTTTGGGAGACCCAGGCACCAGGGCCAAGATTATAGAGTAGTTGCAGTGTGTACGTTAATATTAGTGTAGGTGTCTGAAGGGCAAGCAGGTTGCAACCAACGATAAACTGGGTAGGTAAGTATTTCATTTAGTTTACTATTAACTTGACCATAACTCACTATTTAGGGCCTCAGCCACTTGACCATCGTTCCCTTAATAGTTTTTACTCTTCTTACTAGGTCATGATCTTCCATGTTGTACTATTGGCAGAACGAGTGCTGATATGTTGCAGTGTTGCAAGGAACTGGACCAAATCAAGGAGGCTGCTACTGCTTTACAGTGCAGAATCAGAGATTTTGTTGACATGATAGCAAAATTCTAATTTCCTCTTGACTGGTCTGAAGATTGTTGTTCCACTTGTTGGCTAATGTTTGTCATTACTTATTTCCAGCTTTTTTGGACTTTGAAATGTGAAAGTTTAGGAACAGAACTCAGTGTTTCTCCACTCCACTCCTCTAAGTGCACCACGGAGTCATGTTTTCTAGATTTTACTTAGTCTAAACGACTGTGCAAATTACTAAGGCAGTGAAACTGATAACATCACTTGTGCCAAATTCAAGAAATCCAGAAAACATGACGTGGGTTTGCATCTTTTGATAAGGGGAGTTGAGAAACACTGTCCTAACTAATGTGAATGCCAAAGTTTATCTGTTTTTTTTTTCTAATCTAAAACCCAAAATTTGAAGGTGCACGCAAATTGGGGCTTACCATTATGATTTCCCTCATGATCCCATTCCTAAAATGTGTGTAGTTACAAACAGCAATTTTTCAAATCCCCCAAATCACACAGTGTGGAAACATGTGCTATCTCTCATCATGGGTATCAATGGATGCATTTTGGGGGTGCAACCCCTTCATCAGAGCTATTTTAGTTTTGAGGAAGGGGTTGCACCCTCAAAATGCGTCCATTGATACCTGTGATGGGAGATAGCACATGTTTACACACTGTGTGATTTGGGGGATTCGAAAAATTGCTGTTTGTAACTACACACATTTTAGGAATGGGATCATGGGGTAAATTTAATTGGTAAGTCACTACGAGTACGTGGCTTCAAATTTTGGCTTTTAGGGGGGTGATCTCAGCCAATCTGAGGAAGGCAACATCCACACAGTCTTGGGATACTAATGTCTCGGTTGCCCTTCACTTTACCAAACTAGAACTTTGGAAGTTACTGAGTTTTTGATGTGTATCTAAAGCCCCATACACACTATCAGATTGTCTGCTGATTTTTTCCTTCAGGTTTACCAAAACCATGTAGTACAAGGGCCTGCCTGATTGCATACACATTGAAACCCCTAAGGTTTGACCTCATGTTATATGGTTTTGGTAAATCTGATGGAAAAAATCAGCAGAAAATCTGATAGTGTGTATGGGGCTTTATGGTTTTAAACATGCCTATTTACCCCCAAAAAAGGAGAAATACTACAAAACATACATGTTATACACCAGGGCCATCTTTAATATTGACTGGACCCGGGGCAAACATTTTCTTGGGCCCCGTCTTCCATGCAATTTCGCTCTCCGCATGCTTTGAGACATACAATAAATAGCAGTTATACTCAAAATCAGTTTACTGAATCAGATCAGGCAGCGATTGCGATTGGTTGCCAGAGGTTACTCACTGTTATTTTCTAGAGGTTACAGAACATGACTTCTGCTTGTTGATTGGTTGCTAGAGATTGCTGTATATCAATACTGCTCACTGATTGAATGCTAGAGGTTACTGAACATCTATACCACTCACTAATTGGTTGTTAGAGGTTACTTTACATTATTACTGCTCATTAATTGGTTGCAAGAGGTTAGTGCATAGCATTACTGCTGACTGATTGGTTGTTAAAGGTTATCTCCTCACTGCCTGCCTGTATAATCTCATGCACCAAAATTCAGGGTGCTGTGGCACCATGTTATTTTGAAGAATCTACCTCCAATTTGCTTACTTTTGCAAAACATGATGTTAAGCTTAATGACCACAATTGTAGACAGGACTTTCAAACATGCTCCTTTACCTCCCCAGTGGGCAGCATTCAGCAGAAGTGATGGTGGACGTCACGGTCCACGACAATATACATATTAATGCTGTCACTATTTATATATCAATGCAGGTTATTTACATGTAAACACAGGGTCTGCAGGTGAGTCATCTGTACATGGCAATAGGGCAGAGCTGGGCAGCAGCAGCAGAAGTTTACACTGAGATATCGGGACACAGCATGGGACTAAAACTTCAAGGGATAAGGGAATTTAAACTAGGATTGTTGGCAAGTATTAGGCAGCTGCTTTGGGCCCCACTACAATGATGGGGCTCCGGGCAGCTGCCCCTTTTGTGCTGCCTTAAAAACGGCCCTGTTATACACAAAGATGTTGGTTTGTTTAAGCTCCTTACTTACATTATTGCCAGCCCAGTGGACAGGTAAGACGTGTCATAATCTAAAGCTTCATACACACTGCCCAAATTGCAGCACATTTTTACATTATGATTTAACCAATCAATATAATAGGAGAGGAAACAAAGAAGTTTAAATTCGTAGATAATCAGGCAGGCCCTTGCACTATATTGTTTGGGTAAGCCCAAAAAAGGAGCTGGAAAACCTTACAGCATGCATGACGACAAAGAGGACATTCACAAATTTCTAGAACATTAGCAATGAGCAGAGTAGAGCACACACAGCTATGAAGGTTAACTGAGTGCAGCTAGGAACATAGCCCAATAGGAGCAGTATCCCTGAGGACAGGCTACCATAAATAAATGACTAGTTATGCCACCTTCAGTAGAGCAGTGTAGAGGGGGGAGCTATGTATGAAGTGCAGGGTTAAGGGATGCGCTATGGACAGAGTGCAGAATTTAGGGGTGAGCTGTGTACAATCCTGCACCCTGTATATAGCTCACTCCTCATTCCTGCACTCCGCACACAGCTCACCCCTAAACTCTGCACTCTATACACAGCTCACCCCACAATCCTGAACTCCATACACAGCTCACCCCTCAATCCTGCACTCTGTACACAGCTCATCCCTAAATCCTGTACCCTGTATATAGCTCACCCCTCAATCCTGCACTCCGTACACAGCTCACCCCTAAACTCTGCACTCTATACACAGCTCAGCCCTCAATCTTGCACTCCGTAAACAGTTCACCCCTAAATCCTGCACCCTGTATATAGCTCACCCCTCATTCCTGCACTCCATACACAGCTCACCCCTAAACTCTGCACTCTATACACAGCTCACTCCTCAATTCTGCACTCCATACACAGCTCACCCCTTCAATCCTGCACTCTGTACACAGTTCACCCCTAAATCCTGCACCCTGTATATAGCTCACCCCTAAACCCTGCACTCTATACACAGCTCACCCCTAAATCCTGCACCCTCTATATAGCTCATCCCTTAATTCTGCACTCCGTACACAGTTCACCCCTAAAACCTGCACTCTGTACACAGCTCACCCCTAAATCCTGCACTCTGTACACAGCTCACCCCTAAATTCTGCACTCTGTCCATAGCGCATCCCTTAACCCTGCACTCCATACATAGCTCACCCCTCCACACTGCTCTACTGCAGGTGGCATAACTAGTCATTTATTTCTGGTAGCCTGTCCTCAGGGATACTGCTCCTATTGGGCTCTGTTCCTAGCTGCACTCAGTTAACCTTCATAGCTGTGTGTGCTCTACTCTGCTCATTGCTAAAGTTCTAGAAATTTTCTGTCTATTGGGGAGTCTCCTCATCTGTCCAGTCCATGGTGTGTAGGCAGTGAGGAGATGATGTGCTGTAACCGTCAGCAACCAATCAGTGAGCTGTATTGATGTGCTGTGACCTCTAGCAACCAATAAGTAAGCGGTAATGATGCACAGTAACCTCTAGCAACCAATCAGTGAGCAGTAAACATGTAACCTCTAGCAACCAATGAGTGAGCAGTAAGTATGTAACCTCTAGCAACCAATCAGTGAGCGCTGAGGATGTGCAGTAGGCTCTAGCAACCAATTGGTTAGCAGAAATGATGTGCTGTAATGTCTAAAAACTAAAAACAAATTGATGAGTCGTAATGTTTCCTGTAACCTATAGCATCCAGTCAATGAGCAGTAATGATATGCTCTAACCTCTGGCAACCAATCTCAATTGCTGCCTGACCTGATTTTAAGTCGGTGGGGGGGACCAAAAGGCAATGTTTGCCCAGGGTCCAATCAATATTAAAGACGGCCCTGGCTACTATGTCTGGATAAATGCTTATCAGCTTTTTATTTTGTCATAAAAGCACACAGGTTTCATCCTTTTGAAATTTTTTGTACAACTTGCGAAGTACGCTCTTTTATGTTTTTGTTGTTGTTTGCTGTTCTTTTCTTTTACTCTACAGTTTTACCTTATTTAACCTATTGTAATAACTTGTAAGTAGTTCTGTTGTATGCTCCATTCATTCATGTACCTGCTCTATTATCCACCTATTGTACCTTTGAGCCAATATCTTTTGAAAAGATATTGTACTGATATATTAGCCCCATTAACAGGGAAAAAAAAGAGCAAGAGAAGCCAGGAGGAAGAAAAATATCCATCCCCCTACTTACATGGAGGCTCGGAGTGTCAACATGCAGTACTGAGTTGGTGAGGGCCATCTGGAGTGTTTGTCCCGTGAGCGGTGGTGGTAGGGACCCCCAGGATAGACAGTAAGGAGGGTAGAATGGAGCACTAGCAGTACCAGCTAGTGAGATATATATAAAACAATAATGAAAGTCCAGTTAGTATTTGGAGGCTAAGTTCATTTCCTTCTGGATCCAGACTTGTGTTAAAGGTTCTGGTCAGTGTTGGTAGCGGCAGCCAGCTCAGGATAGCAGAGTAGACTCTATAGCAATGAGAAGAAAGAAGAGAGAGCAGCGCCACTCTAAGTGCAATATGTCAGTGTAAAAACTTTCATTTACTTCAGTGGTGTCCTTAGCGCCAAGGCTGGAGAGTATCACAGCACGCACATCAGGAAGGCATGTCAGCAGGCACGTCAGGTCCTTGTGAACAGGGGGCGTGATTGAGCTCTTGTTTGGAGCATGCGTGCTCCTTCATCATGCCTGATGAAGGAGCATGGATGCCTGTTTGCCACTACAAATGCCTGTGTCAGGCTGGCACTTACCGAACCGATGAGTCCGCTTGGGCAGAGGGTGGTCTCCCATACGTGTCCGACTTACAAACCCTGATAGAGCAGACAGGTGGCTGAGAGTGCGGAGTGGTAAGAGAGCCTGTGATATGGCTCCAGGAGCAGGGACTTGCAGGAAGCTTCCGGCAGCAGGTGTGTAGGTAGGACACAGGCAAACTGGGTACAGAGCAGGAGCAGAGCAGGCAGGTCCGGGTGCAGGCAGGGTACGGCAACAGGCGGGCAGCAGAGGCACAGAAGGAGCAGGCAAAAGAGAGGTCAAACAGGCCGAGGTCAGATGCAGGCAGAGGTCAGCGGTGTCAAAGGAAAGCCGGGTCGTCAGGAGATAAGCAAACAGGAACACAGGATACGAACAACGGGACAGGAACCGAGAAGCTGTTGATCAGGCAGCACCTGGGAGATGTCAGTAGCAGACCTAAATAGGCCGATTGGCGCCAAGCACCGCGCACGTGCGCGCGCCGACGCGCGTGCGCGCGCGCACCCGCACGCGCGCGCGCACCCGAACGCCGGCAGACACACCAGCGGTACCCGAAGTGCCCACCACAGCGCCCAACGGCGCGCGCTGGCGCGCACCAGCGCCAGCAGGGGCACGTGAGGGCACACACCGACGCGCACCAGCGCCCACAGGAGCGCGTAACACCGCACGCACAGGAACACGCACCCCAGCACGCACCGCAGGACATCGGCACGCACCAACACGGGCAGCACCGCGACCATCCAGGTAACGACCCTGACAGTGCCCCCTCCCTAAGGGCAGACTCCGGCTGCCCAGGTGAGCCGATCTGGAAACCTGGCGGTTCTTGAAGGCCCGCAAAAGTTCTTGAGCATGTAGATTGTCCTCGGGTTCCCAGGAGTTGTCTTCAGGTCCATAACCCTTCCACTTGATAAGGTACTGGGTTACATTACCCCTCTTCCTGCAATCAAGGATTGCTTCAACCTCAAACTCCTCTTCATTGTCCACTATAACAGGTTCGGGTGGGTCAGTAGTGCGGTCAGCAAAGGGATTTGGGGTAACGGGCTTCAGTAAGGTCACGTAAAAGACCGGGTGCACTCTAAAAGAGTCAGGCAGGTTAAGTTCATATGCAACTTCGTTTATCCTCCTCTTTACTGAAAAAGGGCCCATGAATTTAGGGCCTAACTTCCGCGAAGGACAGGCCATCTTAAGGTTGGCTGTAGATAACCATACTTGGCTGCCGGGCGCCAGAACGAGTTCTCCCCGTCTCTTCTTGTCAAACGCCCGTTTATAGCATTCCTGGGACCGAGCCATAGTTTCCTTTAGGAGTTGGTTGTTTTTAGAAAAGAAGTCCAATGTCTCGGAAACTGCCGGAACAAGGCATTCTGGGACTGAGCTGGGCAAGAAGGCTGGGTGGAAGCCGTAATTGGCAAAGAACGGTGTCTGGTTGATGGCGGAATGCAAGGAGTTGTTATAAGCAAACTCCGCCATGGGTAGTAGCGAGACCCAGTCATCCTGCGAGAAAGAAGAAAAACAGCGGATGTACTGCTCCAGGGACTGATTGATTCTCTCCGTTTGTCCGTTTGTCTGGGGGTGATAAGCGGAGGAAAAAGCCAATTCAATTTCAAGAGACCTGCAGAGCGCTCTCCAAAACCTTGAGGTGAATTGGGCGCCTCGATCGGAAACAATACTTGCCGGGATCCCATGCAGCCTTACAGCTTCTTTGACAAAGATCTTGGCCGTCTCCATTGCCGAGGGAGTGCCCCTCATCGGGAGGAAGTGGGCCATCTTGGACAGCCTATCTACGACAACAAAGATAGTAGAGAACCCCTCGGAAAGGGGGAGTTCCACGATAAAGTCCATCGAAATCATTTTCCACAGTCTCTCAGGGACAGGCAAAGGTTTCAGTAGGCCCCAAGCCCGTGTCCGGCTGTTTTTATTTCGGGCGCAAGTGCTACACGAGTCCACATAGTCCTTGCAATCCTTAAGAAGTTGAGGCCACCAGAAGGTGCGCTGAATCAGTTCGGCAGTCTTCAGGGTACCAAAGTGTCCGGCCATCTTATGGTCGTGGTAGAGTTCCAACACGTTCACCTTCAAGGCTTCAGGGACCACAATCTTGCCTTTATGCCAGAACAACCCCTCACTACAGCTGACCTCGGGGCTCGGGGGCATTCCAACAGAAGCCTGTCTGATCCGGGAGATAAGGTCCCCTTGGAGGAGCAGGAAGTTCCCAGAAGGGAGAATTGTATCAGGAGGCCGAGTCTCTTCAGGGATAGAAAACATACGTGACAGGGCATCCGGCTTGACATTCTTAGAACCAGGTCTATAGGTGATGTGGAATTGAAACCAGGAAAAAAAAAAGAGCCCATCTGGCTTGCCGTGGTCTAAGTCTTTTGGCAGTTCTCAAATATTCCAGGTTTTTATGGTCGGTGTAAACCAGGATGGGAGGTGCAGCACCTTCCAATAGATAACGCCACTCCTCCAGAGCCGCCTTAATGGCCAGAAGTTCTCGGTCCCCAACATCATAGTTCCTTTCGGATGACGACAGTTTGCGAGAAAAGAACGCCACCGGAAAAAGAAGGGCCTTGGCACCCTGCCGCTGGGATAACACCGCCCCCACAGCGATTTCCGAAGCATCCACTTCAAGAACGAAGGGTAAGGCTGGGTCCGGATGTTTTAGAATAGAGGCAGAAGTGAATAGCATCTTAAGTTTTTCGAAGGCCAGCTGTGCCTCAGGGGTCCAAGAGAATCGGGTACCCTGCCTGGTCAGTTCGGTGATGGGAGCAATAATTGCAGAGAAACCCCTGATAAATTTCCGGTAGAAGTTGGAAAAACCGACGAAACGTTGCACGCCCTTCCTGTCCACAGGTGCAGGCCAGTCCAGGATGGCAGATACTTTTTGGGGATCCATCTTGATGCCCTCCACAGATATAACCAAGCCCAGGAATTGGATGGACTGGCGTTCGAACTCGCACTTTTCGAGTTTCGCGTAAAGCCCGTGTACCCTGAGACGAGCTAGCACACTACGGACATATCTACGATGGTCTTCCAATGATGAGGAAAAGATTAGGATATCATCCAGGTATGCAATTACGTATAGATCCAGGTAGTCGCGAAAGATGTCGTTGACAAAATGTTGAAAGGTTGCGGGTGCATTACACAGCCCGAAGGGCATGACAAGGTACTCGTAGTGCCCAAAACGAGTACGGAACGCTGTCTTCCACTCGTCTCCTTCTCGGATACGGATTAAATTGTAAGCTCCACGAAGATCCAATTTCGAAAAGATGACTGCAGACCCCAGCCTCTGGAACAATTCGGGTACTAGGGGTAAAGGGTAACGGTTTTTGACAGTTATCTTATTCAATTCCCGATAGTCAATGCAGGGGCGTAAGGAATGGTCCTTTTTTTCGACAAAAAAAATGCCAGCACCGGCAGGGGAAGTAGACGGACGGATAAACCCTTTTTTTAGGTTTTCGTCAATATACTCCTTCAGTGTGCCTAACTCCTGCTCCGTTAATGGAAAAATTCTCCCAAAGGGGACTTCAGTACCTGGTAACAGTTCAATAGGGCAGTCATAAGGCCTGTGGGGGGGAAGAGTGTCTGTGCCTTTTTTGCTGAAAACATCCACAAAGTCCTTGTAGGGTTCCGGAACGGTCTGAAGCAATTTCGGATCGACATCCAAACAGAGAAGTTGAGAGGAGTTGCATGTTGGTTGGGCCAGGCAGTGTTGTTGACAGTAATCAGAAAGAAACTTGATTTCCCCTGTGGCCCAGTTAATGCTTGGATTGTGGGCCTGCAACCAGGGTATCCCCAGGATAATGGGAAACAAGGGGGAAGAGATGGCATCCAGACGTAGGTGCTCCTGGTGACAGGTGCCCATAGTAGCCAGCAAAGGAACAGTCTCTTGAGTGACAGGACCGGAACTAAGAGCGGAGCCATCGGCTAGATGTACAGCAAGCCCCTGAGCCTTAGGTATGAGCGAGATGTGATGGTTGGCAGCGAAAGTCAGATCGATAAAGCAGCTGCATGCTCCGGAATCAATGATGGCTGACACTGGGAAACTCCCTCCTGGAAGCTGCAAAGTGAGGAGAAGGGCAAGGTGAGAACTGGGTTTTCGTAGAACAGAGGCACACATGAAGGAAGAGGAAACACACTTACGTGTCTTGTTGGGGCAAGCCCTGACATAGTGCCCAGGTTCACCACAGTAGAGACATAAGTTAAGGGTACGTCTGCGCTGCTTTTCTTCAGGGGTCAACGAGGGCCGAAGTAACCCGAGCTGCATTGGTTCCGGAGCTTCCAGAGCGGGAGCAGAAGAGGTAGAAGAGAACTGACCAGCAGAACTGGGAACCTTGGGGAGCACCCAGGTGGGACAGAAGTGGCTGGAGGACCTCTCCGACCGGCGTTCCCTTAACCGGCGATCAATCTGAATGGAGAGGTTGACTAACTCATCCAGGGTTTGTGGTATTCCTACTCGTGCCAACTCATCCTTAAGGGGGTCAGAAAGTCCCATCCGGAATTGGTGGCGCAAGGCGGCGTCATTCCAATCCGTGTCGGAGCTCCAACGGCGGAATTCCACTGCATAGTCCTCGGCCGCTCTGCGACCTTGTTGGAGAGATTGTAGTGCGGCTTCTGCAGTCGCAGTCAACTGAGGGTCCTCATATAGCTGAGACATGGCCAAGAAGAAGTCGTCAAGGCTATCCAGGGTTCCAGATTTCTGCTCCAGTAAACGATGGGCCCAGGTTTGAGGCTCGCCGGACAACAGGGATATTACAAAGCCCACCTTGGTAGCCTCTAGAGAGAATGTCCGGGGCTGCAGTGCGAAGTACAGTTCGCAAGAGTTGCGAAACGCACGATACTTGGTGCGATCGCCAGAAAACCTCTCGGGTGTAGGTACCCTTGGCTCTGGAGGAAGCATCACTACGGAGGGTGCAGATGAAAGACCGGTGGGGGAGGTTTCTTGAGGGTTAGATGAGGAGGACAAGGCTTGGACTTGCTCCTCCAACCTTGAGTAGCCATCCTGGAGACTCTTCACGGCTTGGGTCAGACCGGCCAAATGTCTGCATAACTCATCCATAGGGGAGGCCCCCTGCCCGGACTCAGTCATGGCTGCCTGATACTGTCAGGCTGGCACTTACCGAACCGATGAGTCCGCTTGGGCAGAGGGTGGTCTCCCGTACGTGTCCGACTTACAACCCCTGATAGAGCAGACAGGTGGCTGAGAGTGCGGAGTGGTAAGAGAGCCTGTGATATGGCTCCAGGAGCAGGGACTTGCAGGAAGCTTCCGGCAGCAGGTGTGTAGGTAGGACACAGGCAAACTGGGTACAGAGCAGGAGCAGAGCAGGCAGGTCCGGGTGCAGGCAGGGTACGGCAACAGGCGGGCAGCAGAGGCACAGAAGGAGCAGGCAAAAGAGAGGTCAAACAGGCCGAGGTCAGATGCAGGCAGAGGTCAGCGGTGTCAAAGGAAATCCGGGTCGTCAGGAGATAAGCAAACAGGAACACAGGATACGAACAACGGGACAGGAACCGAGAAGCTGTTGATCAGGCAGCACCTGGGAGATGTCAGTAGCAGACCTAAATAGGCCGATTGGCGCCAAGCACCGCGCACGTGCGCGCGCCGACGCACGCGGGCGCGCGCGCACCCACGGGCGCGTGCATAGGCGCGCGCACCCGCACGCGCGCGCGCAGCCACGGGCGCGTGCATAGGCGCGCGCACCCGCACGCGCGCGCGCACCCGAACGCCGGCAGACACACCAGCGGTACCCGAAGTGCCCACCACAGCGCGCAACGGCGCGCGCTGACGCGCACCAGCGCCAGCAGGGGCACGTGAGGGCACACACCGACGCGCACCAGCGCCCACAGGAGCACGCAACACCGCACGCACAGGAACACGCACCCCGGCACGCACCGCAGGACATCGGCGCGCACCAACACGGGCAGCACCGCGACCATCCAGGTAACGACCCTGACAGCCTGTTTGCCACTACTCAAATGTCTACCTTTGAAGTAAATTCAAGTTTTTACACTGACATATCGCACTTAGAGTGGCACTGCACTCTCTTCCTTCTTTTTACCCCCAGGATAGAGCAAGCCCACAGCTCGCCATAGAGATGAGGATGCCCATGTTGTCATCGCTGATGGTGCACAATAATGAGTGTCTGCAAAATAATGAATATGTGTTGCTAGTCACCATTCATGATAGGTCTACAAATTATGGTTATCCACCATTCAATTCTCTACAGCCACACATATTCATTATTTTATAGACACTTGGGGGGTTATTCACTAAAGGCAAATCCACTTTGCACTACAAGTGCACTGCAAGTGCACTTGGAAGTGCAGTCGATGTAGATCTGAGGGTGACATGCAAGTAAAATTTAAAAAACAGCACTTTAGCTTGCACATGATTGGATGATAAAATCAGCAGAGCTTCCCCTCAGATCTACAGCGACAGCACTTCCAAGTTCACTTTCAGTGCACTTGTAGTGCAGATTGGATTTACCTTTAGTAAATAGCCCCCATTGAGTCATTATTGTGCACCATCAGTGCCCCTACCACCACAGCTCCTGGGACAGACACTCGAGGTGGCTCTCATCCACTCAGTACTATGTGTTGACACTCCAAGTAAGTAGGGGATGGATATTTTCCCTCCTCCTGGCTTCTCTTGCTCTTTTCTTTTCCCCGTTAATGGGGCTAATATTAGACCATTTCGGTTTTATGTATATATTTTCTTCACAGATATGTTGTATGCTCCTTCTCTTGAGGTGAAACAATCACTGAAATGCGTTGAGCTTTCACGGCTGCATACACACGTTTTTAACATAAAATGTATTATATGCTATGTATTTGTGGCTTTCCAATGGTTCTTTATATGAAGCAATATTCGTTGTGTGAATAAATTCCATGTGATTCCCATTGTCATGCAATTCTGTGTGATTCTGTGAGACTCAAATCGCATCTAAAATAGCACTAGTGTTACCCAGACCTAATACAGACCTTAAGGGTCAGCTTTAAGTAGTGTAGTGTGAATGCTAGAGATTAAACGTGAATAAAATACCTCTTGTCCTGATTTAGTGGAACAGACACCAAGATTTGGCTTGCTGGGTGATTCTTGAGAATCCATTTGGTATTTTGTGATTTAGTAGTGGTTTAAATGCCTCAAATGCCTAGGCATGCATATTCATGACATACACTGGGAAGTACCATGAAATATTTTTTAAATATATACAGTACATCTCTACATCCTCTGCAACTCATGGAATTGGAGTCTGTGCATTAGAAATGTGAAGGGGTTTGTAAACGCACATGGTAATGAGCATAGGAGGATACTTTTGTCCACAGAGCTGAGGTTCGCGGTTCACCTAAGACAGCGAATTGGTTTCCTACAACAAACGTCCACCATTGATTAACCCAATTTGCTGCAAATCAAGGTTTGTGTGGACTTATTTGTTTTTTTAGTGAATTACACCCTGACTGTGGCATAATAATAGCAGTACAGTACTCACCAAGATATTCAGAGCTGTTTAAAGATGGTAGAATTGTATGTCTGAATGGTATTGTCCAGTCAAAATGTTCTATCCTAAAACAAAAACAAAAAAAGAGAGAAAGCATATATTTAGCAGAAGACTTTAAGCATGATTTAACATGTATTTACTGCTATCTAGGGCACAGGGGTTTACCCTCTTCCTGTCCTGCTGACAATGCTTTCCCAAGAGAAGACGTGAGGGAAAATTTCATAGGGGTACTAGCCTTAATCCAACTGCAATAAAAGGCTTTTTTTTATAATAAAATTATTTTGTTTGAAGATAGATAAGATTGAAGATAAGAAGCCATCAATTTTTTTAACCTGAAAAAAGAACCAATAACGTGTGTGCAAATACAAACACAAGCTGGTAAGATATAATATATAATATATATAATCACAGTGCGAGTACATGTCTTTTGCATATAATGCACAATACAAAAACATACTGCAACTCCCTCCTCATTGACTTACCTCTACATGGGCTATCCCCCCTTCAGTCTATTAAGAATGCTGCTGCCAGACGCATCCACCTTACCAACTGTGCAGTGTCTGCCACCCCTCTTTGCAAGTCTCTCCATTGGCTTTCGCTCACCCAGCGAGTAAGATTCCAAATTATAGCATCTTAGAAAGCCATCCACAACACTGCACCTGGCTACATCACTAACCTCGTTTCAAAATATCAACCTAATCCTTACTTTTTGGTCCTCTCTAGAGCTCCTGGTCTCTAGCTCCCTCATCCCTCATAACTAATATACTGTGGGGTTGATTTACTAAAACTGGAGAGTGCAACATCTGGTGCAGCTGTGCATGGCAACCAATCAACTTTTAACTTTAGCTTGTTCAATTAGGCTTTGACAATAAAACCTGGAAGCTGATTGGTCTCTATGCAGAGCTGAACTCGATTTTGCACTCTGCGGTTTTAGGAAATGAACCCGTGTTTTTACTTTGTCCACCAGCTCACCCCCCACAGTAATTATTTTCTGTATTGCTCGACCCTCCCTCTTATGCCGCGTACACACAACTGGACTTTCTGGCAGAAAAGGTCAGACGGAATCATTCCGTCCAATATTCCGATCGTGTGTGGGCTTCATCTGACTTTTTTCTTCAAAAATTCCGACAGACCTAAAAATAGAACATGCTTTAAATCTTTTTGACTGAATCAATTTCTTTCAGGAAAACCGTTCGTCTATATGCTAAAAGACTAAGGCAGCGTACACACGCGGGGACTGTTCGCTCAACTTTGTCCGCTGAACAGTGTTTCGGCGGACAGTCCGCTCGTGTGTGGGCTTCAGCGGACAGTTTCAGCGGACAGTCTGACGAACAAAGTTTTTCGGAAATTCCGAAAAACTGTCCGCTGAAACTTGGTTTGAGCGGACAGTCCGCCCGTGTGTAGGCTTGTTCGTCAAACTAAGTCTCGCGCATGCTCAGAAAGAATTTACACGCCGAAGGTTGCATTGCAGTGTATAGGACGTCGTTTTCTAGTCCCGTCGTACGTGCCGTTCACGTCATCGCGCACGGTTTCAGCGGACTGTTCGTTCGTCGTGTGTGGGCAAGTCCGTCCATGCTAATTTTGAGCGGACTGTCTGCTGAAACTGTTTGACGAACAAAGTTGAGCGAACAGTCCCCGCGTGTGTACGCGGCCTAAGGAGTAATTGGGACTTTAAATGAAGCAATTGGATAGCGGAGGTAAATTTGAATATATAATGTTCAATTGATGACATTAATCTAAAAACATAACAAGTATTTATTAATTTCATATATATACATAGCGCATGCACAAGGCATAGACATGATGAGTAGAATGGTACAAACATAACGAAACAGTGTTAAAAAGAGTGATAAATGTATTGATAATATGGCATACAGATGCCACGGCAACATGCCCGAGGCTGGCACATGTGCCCACATGATATGTATATGTCTATTAGCCGGTATATGAACAATGTCGTAGAATATTAGTAGTAAATAAAAGAGGATTAATCCGTATAGAATATAGCTGTGACATCAAGTATAGCTTGACGCGTTTCGTGGATTCTTTCCACTCGTCAGGAGCAGATGCACCAGAGATTCCTATATATATATGTGAAGATGTAATATACCATATTTTAGAGTAAAATTGTATAAGATATTATACATCTATAGACGTCTCACCAACCAAACTGACCAACCCAAACAGCAGATGCAGCTCATGGTGACTGGCACGGGGTAGATCGCGGATGCGGACCCCACCATGGGAGCTGAGGCGGCATACTATAGGGATGCATCATCGGGCAAAAAAAGAAGAGTGCAGAATCTGCATTTTGTAAAGCACTGCACAAACTTTTGGTGCTGTATAAATCCTGGATTATAATAATAAAAAATATATAATAAGGGAAAGTGTAACACCTAATAGACACAAGTTACTAATGGTATGACATCTGAATAGAAATTAGAAGCTATATCTAGAGGTTGAAGTATGTTTTAGCATCTGAATGTTCTGATACAGATTAGAGCAATATTAAACCCAATATATATATTGCAGCTTACCAATCATTAGATGCGGTGGCAGCTGTGAATATGGTGGCTGCATTCGTTTTAGTTTTTTTAGCCTTTTCCCCTCTATTTTCACCTGGTGATCTGCCAAGTAACTCGCCTGCAATAGAGTGCCCCCACTCTGCATGAAGAAACACAGGGGGATCTTATGGACAGCATTGTCAGTCTGGGAGGAAGAGAGCATTAGATGAACTAGCAGGTTTAAATACACTAACCAATTGAAACCAAGCTCCAGCTAACACTTTGCTTTTGGGTATAACAACACTTTAAGAAAACAAAGCTTTTTTTTATTTCTGCCTGTGTTAAGAGTTCTGCTCACTGTCGGGTAGGGATGAGCCGAACACCCGCCGGTTCGGTTCGCACCAGAACTTTCGAACGGACCCCAAATTCGAACGAACTTTAGAACCCCATTGCAGTCTATGGGACTCGAACGTTTGAAATTAAAAGTGCTAATTTTAACGACTAATATGCAAGATACTGTCCTAAAAAGGGTTTGGGGACCTGGCTCCTGCCCCAGGGGACATGGGTCAATGCCTAAAATGTTTTTAAAAATGGCCGTTTTGGCGGGAGCACTGATTTTAATGACGATTAAAGTGAAAAGAAAAGTGAAATATTCCTTTAAATATGGTGCCTGGGGGGTGTCTGTAGTATGCCTGTGAAGTGCCACGTGTTTCCCGTGTTTAGAACAGTCCCTGCACAAAATGACATTAAACGGAAATAACACCATTTAAAACTGCTTGCGGTTTTAATGTTATATCTGGTTCCTGCAATATGGTTGAAAATCATTGAGAAAAATGGCATGGGTAGCCCTCCCTGCCCATTACCAGCCTATTTGGGTCTTGTACGCATATTAAGGGGAACCCTGTACCCATATTAAAAAAAGGAAATGCGTGTGGCCCCCAGGCCCTATATACTCAGAACAGCAGTATACAGGCGGTGCAAACAAGACAGGGACTGTGTAGGTTTGTTGTGTTAAGTTGAATCTGTTTGTAATTTTCAACTGGTACATTTTTAAAGTGTAGCTCCAGTCAAAAAAACTATTTTTAAGCTTTTTGGAAAACATAGGGAAGGGTTATCACCCCTGTATAATTTGTTTTGTCGTCCATCTTTTTTCATCTCACTTGCTGTTGTCTCCTTCCGTTTGCAAGTAGGAGATGTTTGTATGTTGGATGTTTGAAAGTAGGGGCCTGCCCTATATGCTCTGCAGAAATGACGGAACAAGGTGTTGGTTTTGCCACAACATTGTAAGCCCTCAAAGTGACTCTTGGTGGGCGCTGGAGCGCCCTGCTGTGAACGATTATATCAAGAATTGTAATTACATGCCATTGTTGAACAGTGGTAGAAAAATTTACCTTTGGTGGTTGTGGCGCTGGTGCCACAACACTATAAGTCCTCACCGTTACTCTGGGTGGGCACAGGAAGGGGCCCTCCTGTGAAATATTATATCAAGAATTGTAATTACATGTCCCTGTTAATTAGGGGCAGAAAAATTTGGCCTTAGGCACTGCTGCTGGTGCCACCACACTGCAACCTCTCCCATATACTCTAGTTTTATTGCAGGAATTAGCCCTGCTGCAAAGCATTGCATCAAAAATTGTACTTAAACGCCCCTGTTAAACAGGGGCAGAAAAATTGGGCCTTAGGCACTGGTGCTGGTGCCACCACACTGCAACCTCTGCCATATACTCTAGTTTTATTGCAGGAATTAGCCCTGCTGCAAAGCATTGCATCAAAAATTGTAATTAAACGCCCCTGTTAAACAGGGGCAGAAAAATTGGGCCTTAGGCACTGGTGCTGGTGCCACCACACTGCAACCTCTCCCATATACTCTACTTTTATTGCAGGAATTAGCCCTGCGGCAAAGCATTGCATCAAAAATTGTACTTAAACGCCCCTGTTAAACAGGGGCATAAAAATTGGGCCTTAGGCACTGGTGCTGGTGCCACCACACTGCAACCTCTTCCATATACTCTAGTTTTATTGCAGGAATTAGCCCTGCTGCAAAGCATTGCATCAAAAATTGTAATTAAACGCCTCTGTTAAACAGGGGCAGAAAAATTGGGCCTTAGGCACTGGTGCTGGTGCCACCACACTGCAACCTCTCCCATATACTCTTGTTTGATTGCAGGAATTAGCCCTGCTGCAAAGCATTGCATCAAAAATTGTACTTAAACGCCCCTGTTAAACAGGGGCAGAAAAATTGGGCTGATGGCATCAACCAGAACCAGAAATGTTCTTCCAACATATCAGCGGAGGAGGAAGAGGATAGACAATCAACATAACAGGACAGTCACTCAGCATCAGCATAGGCAGTCTTGAAGGGATGTGATATTTCAAAAAAAATTATTCTGTTACATCAACTTCAGGTGCTTGGTAGCTGTGGGTGATCCAAGACTGATTCATCTTGATGAAGGTCAGTCGATCAACTGATTCGGTGGACAGGCGCACCCTGTGATCGGTAACAAAGCCACCAGCAGCACTGAAGGTGCGTTCCGAAAGAACGCTGGATGCAGGACAGGCCAGTAGCTCAATTGCATACTGTGCAAGCTCTGGCCAGTGATCCATCCTCAAGACCCAGTAAGCCAGAGGATTTTCGGTGGGAAAGGTGTCCAAGTCTGACCTTGCCCCTAGGTATTCCTGCACCATGTAAATCAGACGCTGGCGATGGGTGCTGGAACCGATCATACCTTGGGGCTGCGGACTAAAAAATTGTCTGAAAGCATCAGTCAGACGGCCACCTTCTCCACCGCTCCTTCTGACCGATGCCTCAGCAACACGTTGTCCAGGACCAGGAGTTTGTAACCTCCCAGTCTCTGGGAACGCGTTGCACAGACCTTTCTGCAAGGCCTCCCGGAGATGTCTCATCCTCTGCTCCCTCTGTGATGGCAAGATAAGGTCGGCAACCTTACCCTTGTACCGTGGATCAAGGAGAGTGGCCAGCCAGTAATGGTCCCTCTCCTTGATCCGAAGACTACGAGGATCCTTCCGCAGGCTTTGCAGGATCAGGGAGGCCATGCAGCGTAGGTTAGCTGAGGCATTCGGTCCGGAGTCCTCTGGGTCACTAAGGACAACATGATCCGCAGCTACCTCCTCCCAGCCACGTACAAGTCCACGTGTTTCTTGGGACTGTAAATCATCCCTACAAGACTGCTGTTGCTGCTGCTGATGCTGAGTGCCAGCCTCCACCTCCATGCTGACACAATCATCCTCCTCCTCCTCTTCCTCCTCCTCATCCTCTTCCTGTGTGATGGGTGGCACAGCAGGAACACTGTCTGGATAAAGGGGGCCTTGAGAGGCAAGGAAGTCCTCCTCTTCCTGCCTCTGTTCTGCCTCAAGTGCCCTGTCCATTATTCCACGCAGCGTATGCTCCAAGAGGTGGACAAGAGGTACAGTGTCACTGATGCATGCACTGTCACTGCTCACCATCCTTGTGGCCTCCTCAAACGGTGACAGGACAGTGCATGCATCCCTGATCATGCCCCACTGGCGTGGTGAGAAAAAAACCGAGCTCTCCTGACCCTGTCCTGGTGCCGTAGTCGCACAGGTACTCATTGATGGCCCTCTGCTGCGTGTGCAGCCGCTGCAGCATGGCAAACGTTGAGTTCCATCTGGTGGGCATGTCACATATAAGGCGGTTCTTGGGCAGGTTCAACTCCTTTTGGAGCTCAGCCAGCCGAGCACAGGCATTAAATGATCGGCGGAAATGCACACAGACTTTCCTGGCCTGCTTCAGGACATCCTGTAAGCCGGGGTACCTGCCCAAGAACCGCTGCACCACCAGGTTAAGGACGTGAGCTACACAGGGCACATGGGTCAGTTGTCCCTGTCGGAGGGCGGAGAGGAGGTTGGTGCCATTGTCACAAACCACCATTCCTGGCTTAAGCTGGCGTGGCGTCAACCACCTCCCGGCCTGCCCCTGCAGAGCTGACAAAACATCCGCCCCAGTGTGGCTCCTGTCCCCCAAACAAACCAGCGCAAGCACGGCATGGCATCGTTTTGCCTGGGTACTTGCGTAGCCCCTGGAACGCCTACGAAGCACTGCTGGTTCTGAGGACAGAGCACTGGAAGAGGCCATGGAGGAAGAAGAAGAGGAGGGGGTGGAGGAGAGAGGTGTGTCACAACCAATAGTAGCATTTTGGAGGCGTGGTGGCGGAACAACCTCCAACACTACTGCACCTTGTCCTGCATCCTTCCCAGCTGCCAGAAGAGTGACCCAATGGGCCGTGAAAGACAGGTAACGTCCCTGTCCATGCCTGCTGGACCATGAGTCAGCGGTAATATGCACCTTACCGCTGACCGCCCTGTCCAGCGAGGCAAGGACATTGCCTTCCACATGCCGGTAGAGAGCCGGAATCGCCTTCCGTGAGAAAAGTGGCGTTTGGGGACCTGCCACTGAGGAACCGCACATTGTACAAACTCACGGAAGGGGGCCGAATCTACCAACTGAAAAGGCAGCAGTTGAAGTGCTAGCAATTTAGCCAAGCTAGCATTCAACCGCTGGGCATGTGGATGGCTGGGAGTGAACTTCTTTCGCCAGTCCAGCAGCTGGGGCAGGGACATTTGCCTGCTATAATCGGACGTGGGTGTACCGCTAGCAGAGTTCCCGGAAGCGCTTGGCTGTGACACACCTAATTCTACACCTTCATTCCTCTCAGAGCAGGTTTCAGAGAGGACTGAAGGTCTAGTGGGGTTGGAGATACCAGCTGATGAGGAGCAAGGAGAGGTCCGCTTTGTTCTTTGGTGTGGGTCTTTGAGGTACGCTTGCCAACGAGCTGCATGGCAGGTCAACATATGTCTGGTCAAGCATGTGGTGCCCAAGCGGCTGATGTTTTGGCCACGCGAGATACGCTTGAGACATATGTTGCAAATAGCAGCGGTGCGATCTGATGCACTCGTCTCAAAAAAGGCCCACACCAAAGAACTTTTAGAATAACGCGCAGAGGCAGCGCCCTGCACAGGCGGAGCTCTGCGGTGTGATTCAGTCGGTGTGCTGCCCCTAAGCTGGCCCCCGGAGGGCATCCTGCCTCGTTGGACATGTGCCTCCTCCTCCTCCTCCTCCTCCTCCTCCTCCTCTCTCCTTCCAGGCACCCACGTGGAGTCAGTGCCCTCATCATCCCCTCCCTCTTCATCGCTGTAGCAAACCTGGCAGTATGCTGCAGCTTGTGGAACATGACTGCCAGATTGCTGTCCTTCCTGAGCATCCCCTCTCTCTGCGCTCACGCTACTGCCTTCCTCTAGCCGAGTGTCATCATCAGAGCCCACAAAACACTGGGCATCCTCCTGGAGCATGTACCCAACACTGTGCTCAAAGAGTTCAGGAGACTCCTCAGGAGGACGTGGTGGGTCTAGGGAAGGAGTCACTGATGATGACATTGAGAGGAGGGAAGACGATGCGTTGGCAGCTGCTTTGCTAGTACCCTGAGACTGGGTGAGAGAGGATGAGGAGGATGAAGAGGGCTTGGTCATCCACTCTACCAAGTCGTTGGCATGTTGCGGCTCAACATGTCCATCTGCCGAAAGAAGGACAAGCGTGTCCCATGGCCACGTGCTGATGACAATGCACCGCGTCCACGACCAGCACTATTGTCTCTAGACACAGAGCCTGCTTGCCCTCTTTTATCGGCTCGCGCCTGTCTGCCTCTCCTTGCTGGCCTTCCAGACATGGTAATGGCCTGAAGGGAGTTGGGTAAAAAAGCAGTTGGATAGTGTATATTGTGCTAGAGGCACACAACACCCACTAACTCCTGCAGATGCCTTTATTATAGAACACCAGAGATAAAGGGTTATATACAGATGTATACTGTGCTGTGCTGGAGGCACACTAGCTATATAGGTGAGGTGAATATAGCGGTGTATACTGCGGTCAGGGCACGCAGACAACAACCACTACACAACAGCAAGATCGAAATTCGTCCGAGAACGATTGGTGTGTACTGTGTTGAAGGTACACAGAACACCCACTAACTCCTGCAGATGCCTTTATTATAGAACACCAGAGATAAAGGGGTATATACAGATGTATACTGTGCTGTGCTGGAGGCACACACAACTTCCAATAACTCCTGCAGATGGAAAGTGGGCTCAAATAGAGAACAGCTATGTAGGTGGATATAGCGGTATGTACTGGGTACAGAGCACGCAGACAGCACGCACAAGCTCCTAACACTACTGACTGCAAGCTCTATTATAAAAGATAGATCACTAGCTATATAGGTGAGGTGAATATATCGGTGTATACTGCGGTCAGGGCACACAGACAACAACCACTACACAACAGCAAGATCGAAAATCGTCCGAAAACGATTGGTGTGTACTGTGTTGTAGGTACACAGAACACCCACTGCTTCAAACGCCAACACACTACACAAGGCCGCCGCGCTGGCGGTCTTATATAGTGTGGGGCGTGCACTACACAGCCTGAGCTATGATTGGCCACAGGCATCCTGCCTGTGGCCAATCATGGCTCTCCTCGCTGCTGGCGTTGCGATTGGCCAAGCATGCGGGGTCACAGTGCATGCTTGGCCAATCATGAGCCAGCAATTCACTGCGCCATCGCAGTGCATTGTGGGCCGTGAGCGCCACACGAATTTGGCGCGAACGGACCAAAATGTTCGGACTTCGCCGAACGGACGAACAGCCGATGTTCGAGTCGAACACGAAGCTCATCCCTACTGTCGGGTAAAAGGAGCGAGAAAACAGAAACACTTGTTTTTTTCAAAAGTTAATTCTTCCAGGTTTCAGATGTCAATATAAATACAATATATATAAATACAATATATTTTACTGTAAAAAGATATAATAGCTGTTACCTCAAAAATCCTGCACACACAGTGGAAGCCATGTAAAATACAGCATAGAATATTAAAAGACATATGAGAATATAGAGATAAATGTTCTAGGAAGAAGAGAAAAATAGGTGAGCACATTTAGCATATTGGATAGAGCAACACGTATCCAACAGTATAAGCAGAATATATAATGTATATAAATAATATATAAATGTATATGCAAACAGTATAATGAAACATTTAATTTCATTTTAAAAACAACAAGTTAACAGGGCAATCACAATTAATGTAAAACATTTTTTTGCTGTTCTGTTCCTCAATTACAACCTTTTTGTTATGTGTACGCATGTTTTTTAAATGCCTTTCTGATCTTAGGATTGTTTGCTTCACTTACCAGTATAGGTTCTGTGCATGTCATTTGTGAGCTCATATTCCAAGTCTTCCCAATACTTTGTAAGGCCTAGGCATTATGACTACATACAGTATTACTAATCCCTCTAAGCAAAAAAAAAACAACCTTTTTTTTTATGTTCATACTGTATACTGGGAATAAGATAGTACAACACTTTAAATAATACATGTAAAAAATTGTCATTCGGCTACATAAAAAAAACATTCTACTGTACCATACTGCTCTTCTCAGCTCTAATCCTGATGTCCATGACTTGACCAAGAGGGTTTATGGGATTTTCTGCAATCCTCTCATGTTATTATCTAACTCTATAGAACGTAGAGCGAGTGCATCTGCAGCCAGTCAGAGCTTTAAAGGATAACTCCACTTTCGTGGGGAAAAAAAAAGGCAAATAAGGAAAAAAATAATATACAATTGCGACACAAGTCATATTAATTGAATGTTATTAAAAATAACCTTTCCCTTTCGAACTGCAACCAATGTAATTTTCTGAAAATGTAATATGGCTACCAGGAGGTGTTTTGTACGCAGATTGTATACAGAACCTTCCCTAGAAGCATAATTTCCTGCTTGTGTGATTGGCTCAATGATTTTCCCAGAAGTATGCCCTAAGATATGTCAGATTTCAGGCATCCTCTGCAACAAAAATTTAATTTTTGGTGAGATACTCCCAATAGAAAATCAAGTAAAGGGATGCAGGTACAACAGCTTTCCTCATTAGAGCCCTGTAGGTGCAACAGCTGATTGATAATTATGAAACCACTCCCATTAGCCCGGAAAATGTCCGATCGGACCGTGTTGTCGAATAATCTGACCGTGTGTGGGCTACATCGGACTGTTTACGTCGGAATATCCGACCAACAAAGTTTTAGAGCTGGGTTATAAAATTTTCCAACAACACGATCCGATCGGACCTTGTCCGATCGTTTGTAGAGAATTCCGATCGGACAAAGTGCCACGCATGCTCAGATCAAATTCCTAGACCAAAGCTATTGGCTACTAGCCTGAACGTAGTCCCGCCGTAACTAAATTACGTCATCACGTTACGAACTATCGGATTTTCCGACAACTTTGTCCGACCGTGTGTATGCAACACCAGTTTCGGACAAAATCCGACGGATTTTGTTGTCGGAATGTCCGACCGTGTGTACAAGGGCTTAGATTAACTTTCCACATGCACACAGACAAACACACATGGATTTCTTCAGAATAACAAAAGGTAGGAATTTGCAACAACCTTTGTTAAAATCCCTGTAATACAAATAGATCACCTGGGGGGGGAATGTTTCTTTCTCAACAAAAGTGGAGTTACGCTTTCAATTATTTAGAACAAAATTGTGACTGTGAGTGCATCTTATTTTTTTGTCTTCTCAATTAAGACTGTAATGCCGCGTACACACGAGCGGATTGTATGGCGTACTTAGTCCGTCATACAATCCGACGGACAGTCCGTCGTACTTTCCACTGAACGGACTTGACCACACACGGATACACAAACAGTCCATCGAAAGCTTGCGCGATGACGTGTACAGCACGTACGACAGGACTAGAAATAGGAAGTCCAAGACACAGCAAAGCACCCTTCCGCCGTGTAAATCCTTTCTGGGCATGCGCCATTCTTAGTCTGTCGAACTAGCATACTGACGACCGTATTGTCCGCTGAAACCAAAGTACGACGGACAGAATTTCGAAAAAACCGAAATACTTAGTACTCCGGACTGCACGCTGAAAAAGTCAGCTGAAGCCCACACACGAGTGGATTGTCCGCTGAAATGTGTTTCGACGGACTAAGTACGCCATACAATCCGCTCGTGTGTACGCGGCATAAGATATTTGTGGAATGGTTCTTGTATAACCTAAGGCCCCTTTCACACTGAGGAGCTTCTGAACTGCCAGTAAAATATTTGAACGTTTTTGAAGAGCTTTTCAGGCGCTTTTGAAGAGCTTTCCATTAATTTCAATGGAGAGGGGCGTTTTTTCACCATCCTGCCAGCCCACTGCCCCAGTGTGAAAGCATTCATTGATTTTAATGGAAATAGTATTTTTGTGCACTTTTCAGGCACTTTTTTTAGCGTGAAAGCACCTGAAAAGCGCCTCAGTGTGAAATGGGTCTTACTATTGATTTTTGTCTTTTTGTGTGAAGACTTTTTTTCTAGGTTCTTCTTTAGAGACAACAGGCCTAAACAAGGGACATATTAGAAGGAATGAGGCATGGAGGGGATTTGGTTTTAAAAGAGAGACACTCTTCAAGTGAAAGACAGATGGGAATTGTGAAGTACAATGGTTCTTTAGCCCTCCCATCAAGGTAAATGCTAGTGATTAGTGGGTTTCTGCGTTTTGGATTGTTCACTGTGTACATCTGTGAATTTGCTTGCAACCTGGAAAATATACAGTATCTCACAAAAGTGAGTACACCCCTCACATTTTTGTAAATATTTTATTACATCTTTTCATGTGACAACACTGAATAAATTACACGTTGGGGGTTATTTACTAAAGGCAAATCAACTTTGCACTACAATTGCACTGCAAGTGCAGTCTCTGTAGAATCTGAGGGGGACATGCAAGGAAAATAAAAAACAGCATTTTAGCTTGCACATGATTGGATGATAAAATCAACAGAGCTTCCCCTCATTTCAGATCTACCCCTCAGATCTACAGCAACTGCACTTCCAAGTGCACTTGCAGTGCAGAGTGGATTTACCTTTAGTAAATCAACCCCTTTGCGTCAATGTAAAGTAGTGAGTGTACAACTCGTATCAATTTGCTGTCCCCTCAAAATAAATCAATATACAGCCATTAATGTCTAAACCACTGGCAACAAAAGTGAGTACACACCTAAGTGAAAATGTCCAAATTGGGCCCAATTAGCCATTTTCCCTCCCCAATGTGTGATTTGTTAGTGTTACAAGGTCTCAGGTGTGAATGGGGAGCAGGTGTGTTAAATTTGGTGTTATCGCTCTCACTCTCTCATACTGGTCACTGGAAGTTCAACATGGCACCTCATGGCAAAGAATTCTCTGAGGATCTGAAAAAAATAATTGTTGCTCTACATAAAGGGGGCCTAGGCTATAAGAAGATTGGCAAGACTCTTTTATCTAGCAGTAATGATACATAATCACCTGATAAATGTCTATATACAGTTCTGCAGTTCTGCAATGACCTTTCTCGTGAACAACTAGTGACCATCATGCTCGAATATAATCTAAGAGCTACAATAACACCTGGAAAGGTATCAACAAGTCCTTCATCATGTAAAAAAACTGCCTGTTGTGACATGACCGGAGCTTGGCAAAGGCTGCAAACGACAATTTCCTCAACAAACTCTTTTGAATTCTCAAGGTAAAGCACCAATAAGTTTCTTTTTTTTTTTTTTTTTTTTTCCTTACCACTCAGTGAAATCAATTAATAGCCATGGGACCCACCTCAGCTTTCAGCTCAGCGCCCCTTCCATGCAGTCACATCATTGTGGCAGGTTTTTTTTTTTTTTTTTTTGTTATTGTTGATATTGTTGCCAAGCTTAATACTTTGCTTATTTACCATACCTCACCGTCTAACACTCCCATCTTACCCCCCCCCCCCCCTTACCTCACCCCCCCCCCTCCTCCTGCCTATCTGTGGACCACCTTTTCCTGCTTTTTCAATTTGTACTTTATTTATATCTTATTTGTACCTTGTTTAAACCTTATTTGTACCTTATTTGTATCTTATTTGTACCCATTTGGGGCCTTATCTCCTCAACCCCTCTGAGATGAGCCATTTCTTCCTAAATTCTTGCCAGCACTTCCACTTCTCCCTAATTAGTGTGTTGCTCCTCTCTTCCAAACTACCTCTCAAACACTCCATCTTATAGGTCTCTTCTACCGTATCCACCCATTCCCACATTGACGGCGCCTCCTTCTCTTGCCATTTTTTCGGTATTAATTTTTTTCCTGCGTTCAACAGATGAGGGACCACCGATTCCTTATATTGTCTGAGCCCAATTCTTGTCCCGTGAAATAGCACTACCCAAGGATCAGCACTCACAACCTTATTTGTAATCTCTTTGATATATGCTAGGATTTGGTTCCAGTACTGTTTTATTTTTGGACAGCCCCACCACAGATGTGTCATCGTTCCCAACTCCCTGCATCCCCGCCAACATTCCCTAGCACTATCCACCTGAAATTTGCTTTTCTTTTCTGGCGTATAGTACCATCTCGTCAAACATTTATAACTCATTTCCGCCATTTTAGCGTCAACCGCCGAACCGTGAACTAATTTAAATATTTTTCTTAATATTACATTATCTAATTGTGTCCCCAGTTCCCTCTCCCATTTTTTGATGTACGCAGGTACCCCCAGCTCTACTCCCTCCAACAGCATTCCATACTATCTCGAAACAGTTTTCTTTGACGTCTTTGACATACATAGCTGTTCCAAGGAAGTTAATTCTTTCGCTGTTCGAATCCGTGGAGGCAGCTTTTTTATAAAACTGGAGAGCTGCGCGTACCTCCATCCATCTATTGCCATCATCCCTTTTTTTTGTGCCAACTCGTGATATGGTGCTATTCCCTCCCTTTTCATTACATCTTTTAATTGTGCCTCCTCCTTAATCCAATTCCCTCCAATCTCCTGACACCCAGGTAGAAAGTAATTGTTGTTTTTTAATGCTATAAGTGGTGAATTGTATTTCCCATTGAATTGTCTATATATCTTATCCCATATCCGCAAAGTGTTTCGTGAAATATTATTCCCTTCTAAAAATACATTCCTCTCGTGTGGGGGATTCCAAATTTGCTTCTCCAGTTGTGCTCTGCATATTCCGTGTTCCAGTCTAACCCATCTTTTCTCTGTGTTGTCCCTTTTACTCCATTCACTCACTCTAGACAGCACAACTGCTTCATAGTAAGTCTGTACGTCTGGAATTGCTACGCCACCCCTATTCTTTGGTTGTCGTAATGTAGCGAAAGCCACCCTAGCTTTTTTATTTTTCCACACAAATTTCATTAGGATCGTTTTTAATTTTGACAAATAAACATTGGACAATGGTATTGGGAGCATCTAAAACCTGTATAAGATCTTGGGGAATATTATCATCTTTAATGAGTTTATTCTCCCCAGCCAGGATAGTGGTCTATAACTACACCTTTTGCATTCTGCCTGTATCTCGTCCAATAGTGGGATGTAGTTGCTACGGTACATTTTTTTCTCTGTTTTTGACAGCTTTATACCTAGATATTTAAGTTCACTCCTCCACGGGAATTTCCATTCCCGTTGCATACTTTGCGCCTCTCGCTTGTTGATATTAATATTCATTATCTCCGATTTCGACCTATTTATTTTGAAGTTTGATACCTCCCCGTACTGGTCCAATAGATTTAGTAATTTTGGCATGGATGTCTTGGGGTTATTTAAGTACAATAATATATCGTCCGCAAAAGCGGAATATTTATATTCTACTTTCTCCACTTTTACCCCCTCTATTTCTGATAACGGACACCCCTGCCTTGTACCCCTCTCCATTTCAAAAGATGCTGACTCATACCCATTAACTTTTATGCATGTCTTTGGATGATCGTACAACACCCTCACCCTCTGTATCATCTTCGGTCCTAACCCCATCCCCTCCATCGTCTTAAACATGAACCCCCAGTCTACTCTGTCAAAGGCTTTCTGCGCGTCCAGCGACAAGAGCAGACTGGGGGTTCCACCCTGTCGCATCTTCTGTAGCAGGAGAAGTGTCTTTATTCCGTTGCCCTTTCCCTCCCAGCCTCCTATAAATCCTGTCTGGTCTGGGTGGACCAGTGTTGTCATTAAATCCCTCATTCGCTCTGCTAATACTTTAGCGTATAGTTTTGTATCTGCATTTAACAGCGATATCGGCCTATAGCTGGTACACTGTGCTGGATCTTTACCCTCTTTCTGGATTAATGTAATTGTTGCCGTTAAATCTTCTTTGCTCATTCTATACTCTTCTCCTAGACCGTTCATATAACTGCAAAGTTTGGGAACCAGGGCCTCTCTAAATGTTTTGTAATAAAATGTTGTGAAACCGTCTGGTCCCGGGGATTTTCCTGGGGCTGATTTTAGAAGCGCTCTAACTATTTCTTCTTCCGATACTGGCCTTTCAAGCATCTCCCTCTCAATGGGGCTAATTTTAGGCAGTGTGATTTTCCCTAAGAATTCCCTGATCTTCTTCTCTTTTTCCCCGGTTTTTACTCCCTGATTTCTGTCTGTAAATATCCCCTCGAAATATAATCTGAAAGTTTCCGCTATATCCTTGGTAGTGAACATCATATTACCATTTTTATTCTGAATTTTCCCAATAAAATTTTTCCCTTTTTTCTTTTTTAACATTCTAGCTAGAAACTTACTTGATTTATCTCCCCATATATACCGTTCCTTGGCCAACCCTTTAAACGCCATCTTGGTTTCTTGATCTAGAAGGTCCTTCAACTCAACCCTTGCGGTTAATAACTTTTTATGCACCAAGTCTTTTTGTTTCAGTCCTTTTTTGTGGTCCTGTTCCAAACAATGTATCTCTTTCATTAATTTTTTGATCTTTTCGGCTCTTATTTTTTTTTTTTTAGATCCCATAGATATCAATATTCCCCTTATATATGCGTGTGGCCTTTAATTTCCGCTGTATCGTTATATGTAAAATATTGTTCAATTTCACTCGCAATTTTTGTCCTATCCTCCTCCCCAAGCAACAACTCTTCGTTCATCCGCCATATTGAGGGATTTCTCCCGACCCTTGAGATATTCAAGCATAATTTTACTGGGGCATGGTCCGAGAGGGTCATAACTTCTATACCCGTATCTGTTACATGTTCCAGCAACCCATGGTCTATGAAAATATAATCGATACGTGAATATATCCTATGAACTGCTGAATAGAAAGAGTAGTCGCGGACCTGCGGGTTCTTTACCCTCCATATATCTACCAATTGATTATTATATAGCTTTTGTAATATGTTTTTTTGTGCTGCGCTTCTCACCTTCTTTACCTCCGATGCGCTATCTACTTCCGGATTGAGGCCGAAGTTCATATCTCCCATCATAATTACATACCGTATATACTCGAGTATAGGCCGACCCGAATATAAGCCGAGGCCCCCAATTTACCCCCAAAAAAACTGGCAAACTTATTGACTCGTGTATAAGCCGAGGGTGAGACATGCCTGTCCATCCCTGTGTGTGTGTCCGTCCATCCCTGTGTGTCCGTCCATCCCTGTGTGTCCGTCCATCCCTGTGTGTCCGTCCATCCATCCCTGTGTGTGTGTGTGTCCATCCATCCATCCATCCCTGTGTGTGTGTGTCTCCATCCATCCATCCATCCCTGTGTGTGTCTCCATCCATCCATCCATCCATCCCTGTGTGTGTGTGTCTCCATCCATCCATCCATCCCTGTGTGTGTGTGTATCCATCCATCCCTGTGTGTGTGTGTGTGTGTGTCTCCATCCATCCATCCATCCCTGTGTGTGTGTGTATCCATCCATCCCTGTGTGTGTGTGTGTGTCTCCATCCATCCATCCATCCGTGTGTGTGTGTCTCCATCCGTGTGTGTGTGTGTGTGTGTGTGTGTGTGTGTGTGTGTGTGTGTGTGTCCAGCCTACCTGTGTCCCGAGCCTTTGTCCCGAGCCTCCGTCCCGTGTCGTGCCTTGCCTTCGTCCCGTCCCGTCCCGTCCCGTGCCGTGCCTTGCCTTGCCTCCGTCCCGTGCCCTCTTCGTCGGCGGCCATTGTAAAATTCAAAAGCCGCGCCTCCTCCTTCGCCTGTGATAGGCGGAACACTGAATTTCCCAGCAGCCTGTGTTCCGCCTATCACGGACGTCGTATCATCCTCGTCCGTAGTACGAGGATGAGACGATGCCCGTGATAGGCGGAACACAGGCTGCTGGGAAATTCAGTGTTCCGCCTATCACAGGCGAAGGCGGAGCCGGAGGCGCGGCTTTTGAATCATAGAATGGCCGCTGTCTGTCTGCTCGACACGCTGATCGAGCGGGCAGACAGCGATGACTCGAGTATAAGCCGAGGGGGGCACTTTCAGCCTCAAAAAAGAGGCTGAAAATCTCGGCTTATACTCGAGTATATACGGTATCCTTTTTTGAAATTCATAAGTTTATTTAATATCTTATTTAAGAAGCTGATTGGATTGCTATTAGGGGGATATATATTTACTAAAGTACATTCCAGTTCTTCCAATGTACCCTTTAGAAACAAATATCTTCCCTCTGCATCACACATTTTTTCACTTAACTGAAATCTTGTTCTTTTAGAGAACCCTATCGCTACCCCTCTGCTTCTGGCCGATATTGTATCACTATAATACCAGACCGGGTAGTTATTGGAATATAGTCTCATGTTCGACGCGAGAAAGATATGAGTCTCCTGGAGAGATATGACATCGGCCTCATACCGCTTCAGCTCTGCTAAGATCTTGTGTCTTTTTGTTGGGGTATTCATGCCCTTAACATTATAGGACATGAATTTCATGCCGTCTATTTTGTTGTTTACCATCTATTTGCCCTATCGCTCCTCTGCCCTACGTGGGTACTTTCTATCTTATTTACTTCGGTGGTCCACTTCTTCTTTTCCCCCCTATCCCCTCTTTCCCCTATATTTTCCCTCCCAAACCTTACACCTTCCCCCCCCCCCCCCACTCCCCCCTCCCCCCGTCCCCTGCGACCTATTTTCGGCCCTTGTTAGGTTGATGGTCGTGTATACCCCTACCATCTCCTAATCTATTTGTTGAGAGGGCCTGGGGCTCTTTCTGCCTGCACCTCTCCCGCCTCTTCCCTTTAGACGAGAGGAATACCATTCAACATCCCTTTGTACTTCATATCTTTCCTTATTTCCTTCCCCTTCACCCCCCTTCGTTTCCCCAGATCATCTTCCCCCCCTACTACATTGATCCTATTGTTTCTTCTTGCCAACCCGGGAGTGCAGGAGGGCATACTCCCAATTTCTCGCAGAATTCTTCCAGGTCTTCCGGAAAGCTCAGCTTCGCCGTTTTGCCATCTTTGTTCCCTATTAGACAAGCGGGAAAACCCCATCTATATTTAATATTCTGGACTTGCAGTTCTCCTAGCAAGGGTTTCAAGAGTCTTTTCCTTGCAAGCGTCTCAGGTGCAATATCTGGGAATATCTGTATTTCTCTACCTTCATATAATAGTGGGGTTTTTCCCCTTAGCTTTTTCCATATTGCTTCTTTCTCATCAAAAAATGTAAACCGTACTATTATATCTCTCGGTCTTTCCGTAACCCCAAATCTTGCTTTACCAATTCTGTGAATTCTGTCGATCCTTGGGGGGACTCCTGTCTCGTTTGCCCAACAAGGAGAGAGAATACTGTCCAATATTAATCTTAAATCTTCACCTTTTGTTTCCGGGACCGAGCGAATCTTCAAGTTTTGCCTTCTACTTCGGTTCTCCTGGTCTTCCAATTTATATAGCATGTTTCTTTGTATTTGTTGTATTGTTCTTAGTTGATCTTTAACTTTGCTTAGCTCCATGGCTTGAAGGTCTATGCGGTTTTCTGTTGCTTCTACTCTCTCCAATAATCCTCCCAGGTCCTCTCGAAGTCCCCTAATATCTGTTTTAATTGCGTTCTCTAATTTTAGGAGCATCTCCGCCATTTCTCCCTTTGAAGGGGGATGATCTTCTATCCTTGATTCTTCCATTTTACTGCTCTCCCAGTCGCTGTTTGTTATTGTATCCTCTCTGGCTTGATGAGCTACTCCTCCCTTGTATTTGCCTGATCCCTTCTTGTGTTCTTGTATAGATGGTTGTCTCTTATCAGTTCCCAATTCTTTGGGGCTTGCTCCTTGTGTCATGTACTGTTGGATCGTCGTATATAGGCCCTTATCTTTTAAATTTCGTGAGGCCCCACTTTTCGACGCCTTATTCGCCGATTTACTCATGTTTCAATCTCTATCAAACTTATATGGGACCTGGCACCCAGTGACTCTTTCCCTTTAATTCTAGGACCTGGGCGTAGCTGCTTCCTCCTGCAGTTCACCTTCTATACGACTGTTAGTCCTGTCTATCCCTTCGCTTCCCAATTTTACTTAGGGACTTAGGGACTAACCACCGGACCTCCTACTGTATGTCTTTGCCCTATTAGCAATCCGCCAGGGGTCCCCCAGAGCTGACTTCCTTTCTTAGCGGATTTGATACTGCACCCCACAATTTTTGTATTAGCGGTTTCCCACCGTGCTACCATATCTGTCTAGTAGGGGTACAGATGTCGGGGAGGCACTTTACTTAAGTCGGCTCAAACGTAGGGCAACCTTGGGATAAGCTGACCTCCCTCTGCGTAGAAAACCTGTAGGACACCAGAAAATAGCACCCTGATATGTTATCGTGGAGCTATACCGCTGTGCTGTCTTGTGTACCAGACGACAAAAAAAAAAAAAAGAAGAAAAAGAAAACGGGCCACAGGACTTGGCCACCATGCCCTATTCAAGGTATGCCTCAGAGACATCCATATCTATACGGGGGGAAATACATATATCCACTTAGGTACTTTCCTCTAAACAACGCTGAGATATACAGTCCCATTGAGAAGGTTTGCCATATCCTAGGAAAGATACGAATAGACCTGAGAATAGTTCCCTTGAATCAAATCATGCAACTTTTCCACCGTGCTGTTTTGTATATGCAATACAGCAAGCGATTGAGGTAGTCTACCATACACTGTTCAATTTATCTTTGCGGAGACAGTATGTATCTATCCAGCGAGCCTACCAACATCTCAGGGAGGTGCCTTGCAGAGTTCCGATCTTAAATATAGCTGACATTACATTCAGTCACGAGCATATATGGCGGAACTACAATCCCTATTGAGGTTTATTCGCCCTTGCTGCAGCCTCTCCTGAAAGAAGCTTTAAATCAGATCCTCTTATCTGGTCAGCCCGGTGAGCGGTAAGGGGAGAAAATGAGTGGGGAAAAAAAAATTTATGTCTAATTCCACTGTATCCGTGCTCTCATGTGTGTGGACTGGTCTTCCAGGGAATTTCGCTCACAGACAAGTCCACTACTCTCAGCAGTAGCATACAGCAACAAATAAAAGCAAAACATAGAAGGCTTCATCAACATGCCTGTATGAAACTCCCCTTGCCGGCATATTTGTTCGTCCCCACATTTTGCTACAACATTGTGCTCTCGGATCCCATTTCACGCTGTTCTCTTTCACATATATATATATATATATATATTGCACAACAATAACATTGTTATCCTGATACTGTTACCGTCCTTTTCTTCCTTTGTGTCCGCTATAACTCTCTATCCTGCTGGTTTCCGGGTTCCTGAGATGTGGGGGAGAGGGGGGGGTCAACGTCCCGTTACTGTTAAGCTTGGAGAAGTACTCTGCTGTGGACAAGGCAGCGGGATGTTGCTGCACCGCTTCCGATCTACCGCCCCGGGGGCTCGCATCTGGCTGGGCTGGGATCTCTCACCTCCTCGCTCCAAGCCATGTCCTCCTTCCCGCTCGTCGCGCGGTGCGCTTAGCGCTGGCAGGCCCCTCCCCTCAGGCGGACGCTACGTCCTCACGTCACGCACCCGCCCAGCCATCTGCCATGCGTTGACCAATAAGTTTCTTAACCACAGTTTTTATCTCTGCATCAGGTTGACTACATAAGTCGACAAAACAACAAACAACTGATCTTAAATGTAATTGAAATTTTCACATCTGAATTTTTCTCTGAGAGGAAAAACTGTTCCCTCTGAGACTAAGGTTGGGTTGGCATAACTTGTCTTTCTTTGTTCATCTGCTGATTTTTAGTCTGTATTGCCACAGAACTTTCTGGAATCCAGTTCCAGCTCTTCACACTTATCTCAAAGTGATTCCAAAAACCTCCAAAAAGTCTAGGGCCCCCTCTGGCAGGGGGGCCTAGGGAAATCACCCCTTTTTGCCCCCATATAAATCGAGCAGTATGGATGGCATTATCAGGAGGCACAGAACAGAACATGTGCAGCTTTCTGTTAAAAAATTAGCCAATAAACACCCAGTAATCTGTATTTGATTACACTGCCTTTGACACCCAGGTGAGTACTAATAACTGGTCAGCAAAGTTTTTGGTGGCCACTAACCACAATTATATATTGATTCACTCACAACTGTCATCCAAGATCCCCTTTCACAGGCACAGCACTGGCTGCTTGCCGGGCGTTGGGAGTGTGGGCACACACAGGCATAGGGATGGGAGATGGAGAAGATCCAGCCTCCCTCCTCTCCCATTCATGTAGAGCGAATGATGATGGCTGGGAACTGTAATGCCTCGTACATGCAATCGTCCAGCTAAAGACTGATGAGAACTTTTGGTCGTAAAATGTGACCATGTGTATGCTCCATCGGACTTTTGCTGGCAGAATTCCTGCCAGCAAAAGATTGAGAGCAGGTTCTCTATTTTTCGGCCGGAAAAATTTCCGATCGGAAAATCCAGTCGTCTGTAGCAATTCCGACACGCAAAATTCTTACGCATGCGTGGAAACAATTTGACGCATGCTCGAAAGCATTGAACTTCATTTTCTCGGCTCGTCGTAGTGTTGTACATCACCACGTTCTTGATGGTCGAAAGTTCCAAGAACTTTTGTGTGACCGTGTGTATGCAAACCAAGCTTGAGCAGAATTCCATCGGAAAAACCATCCAAGTTTTTTCCAACGGAAAATTCGCTTGTGTGTACGGGGCATTAGAGTGTGACAGACACACAACTCTGACGCTTACCGAGCGAGGAGCGGGATCGCGGGGTCTTTGCAGGCATCTCTGTCAGTGCTTAGGCCGATAGCTGAACGGAGCTCTCTTCAAGTACGACCAGTCAGCGCCATGCGTAAGCCACGCCCCTGACACTCAACTCTGACAGCTGCACTCAGTTGCTGTTTGCTTACGGACAGTTTCTCCCATCACAGACTTTAACAGATTGAAGAATTCTGGCTATTTTATACAAACTGTTAATAAAAGTCAATACTGTCCTTCCCAATTTAAAAACAAAACAGATGTTTGTCTGGAGTTGTCTTTAATGTTAAGTGGCATGCATTTGATTAGCTCAACAGCAAACTTGTAGATCTTTTATAACTTGCACTATTTAGCAGGAATGCAAGGGATCTGTGAATATGTTAAAAATGTTATCTAAATACATTGATATACACAGCTACCTACAGAGATGGAATGCATAAAGCCCAAATCCTTTAGCAGATTTATTTGTTTGGCATACAAGCATGGATTACAAGACTGCCTAAACAGCACAGGTAGATCCAGTACCTCCTTGGAGACTACACTGCATTTGAGTAATACACCATGGTCTATGTCTCACCCAGTTTGTAATTGGAACATCAAAGGAGTACCAGAAAATTGATGAGGCTATCATTTGGCTCTCTCCTTCAATCAGCAAACATTGGGGTTGATTTACTAAAGGCAAAGACTGTGCACCCACACTCATTTCCCCCAGCGTTTAATGAATAAGGTGAAGCTCTGCTGACTTCTATCATCCAATCATGTGCAAGCAAATATGCATTTTTTTCCTTGCACCTGGTTATTTTTTTATAAAATTAACTTTACTACATTCACTAAGCTCTGGGGAAAATTAGCTCAACTGCATTTGCAACGTGCACTGTCTATTTGCCTTTAGTAAATCAACCTCATAATGTTTGCTGCGTTATACACGACTGTCATGCCGCGTACACGCGATCGGATTTTCCGCCAACAAATGTTGGCTAGCAGGTTCTCACATTTTCCACCAATAAATGATTGTTGTCGGATTATGTGATCGTGTGTACACAAGTCCGTCGGATAAAAGTCCAAAGTACAAACACACAGTGGTATAGTGGTTAGCACTCTCGCCTAGCAGTAAGAAGGGTTGCTGGTTCAAATCCCAACCATGACAATGCCTGCGTGGGTTTCCTCCGGGTACTCCAGTTTCCTCCCACACTCCAAAGACATGTAGGTAGGTTAATTGGCTTCTGTTCAAAATTGACCCTAGTATATAAATGGGGACCTTGGATCGTGGGCTCCCTGAGGGTAGGGACTGATGTGAGTGTGCAATGTACAGGGATAGGGACAATTGTAGACACTCAGGATGGACTGGTGTTTTTATTCAACCTTACTAACTATGTAACATGCGCAGAAGGGGCCGGTCTAGTAAACTAGCATTCGTAATGGAGAATTAACAGTCGCGGCATGGCAAATGATGAAAACTCCAAATGCAGCGCACATTCTCTTCTTCTTTAATGGGATAATAATTTGCTGGTGATACTGCTGGAGTTATTGCAAACGATTTTTCAAATGCTTTTTTTTTGTCAAGTGATATCAAGAATAATAATAATAGCATTAAATAAAAAACGCAAAAAGAAAAGCACAAATCAACACTCACCAAACTTCTACTAACACGAAATTAGCAGAAGGAGCCCAAAGGGTGGCGCTAAAGAGCTGAAAAACTACACATCTAGTACGTCACTACGTTCGTAATTGTTGGCCAACATTTGTGTGACCATGTGTATGCAAGACAAGTTTGAGCCAACACCCATCGAACAAAATTCCACGGTTTTATTGTTGGAAAGACCGGTCATGTGTATGGGGCATAAGTCTTAAGCCCCATACACACTATAAGATTTTCTGAGGTTTGATCTCATATTATATGGTTTTGGTAAATCTGAAGGAAACAATAAGCAGGAAATCTGATACTGTAGTGTGTATGGGGCTTTATTCTGACTGCCCCTCAGTTTCTTAATTTGCATGTAGAATTACAGGAAACTAATGTCAAGGCAGATTCAGGTACTTTCAGCAGCTGTATGTAAAAAAAAAATTTTTATTTAATCCAGTTATGTGTTTATAAAAAAAAAAAAAAATGTTTTTTTTATTGTTGCTGAGTTTATTTATAAATGTTTCTTTCCTTCCTTATTAGTGAAGCTATGGGAGTATGTCAGATCAGTGGACTGTCAAACCAACAACAATATCTATGGAAACCAATTCAGACAAAAGTTGCTGTCAGGGGGGAATGCTATTACTCAGTCTACTGTAACTAGTTCTCCATCTCTTGATATTTTAATATGAGTGAACTGAACGGAAGAAATATTCCACGTTATACTATACAGCATACTGTATGTCTTTCTCTGCAGACAAAAGGGATTGCAGAAGATGATATTAAAACAGTGGCTTTTGTATAAAATGGCAAAATGTATGGTCTTGCTACTAATGTTTACACTGGTAAGTGTATTCCAATGTATTTCCTGATACTGGTAAGTATATATATATATATGTTTGTACTGATACAGTTATGATATAGTGCATTTGTGTGAAGGGTGTGTGTGTGTGTGTGTGTGTGTGTGTGTGTACCTTTATGTGTACTATATGGAGGAAATCATATTCACTATTCCACAATGCTCTGTAGTAATTATGCCTTAGTAGTCTAGGAGTAGTGGTACTCATTTTATGGAAAAAACAGACACACCAGTTTTGCTTTAGTAAAGGCAAATAGTCAGTGCACTTTGGAAGTGCAGTTGCACTCATTTTCCCAAGTGCTTAGCTTCATTTTGTAAGGAATACCTAATCAGGTGTAAGAAAAATAAAATATTTTTTTTTCTTGTTTGTACATGATTGGATGATGGAAATCAGCAGAGCTTCACCTTATTCACTAAGCTCTGGCACAAATGAGTGTAACTACACTTGCAAAGTGCACAGTCCCTGTCCCATGTACATTTTCCCTAGAATGTGCCGCATTTTCAAGATGAGGTGGCACATTTGCATTTATTGAATGTATACCAGATAAAGATTGACATTACATAAAGTTATTATTCATTTATGCTCTCAAGTACACCCTGTTTTCCTCAGATTTTATGTTATGTACGTATTAATATTCACATTGCATTCTATGCCGTTATAAAGGGTTATTTTAAAATGCAGATTTATATGCACATTGTTTTTCGGCAGTTATACAAGGCCTATATAAAAACAAAAATAACCAGTATATACACACATGCAGTATATATATATATATATATATATATATATATATATATATATATATATATATACACTGAGCAAAATTACAAACGCAACACTTTTGTGTTTGCCCACATTTATCATGAGGTGAACTTAAAGGTCTATGACTTTTTATATGTACATAAAAGGCCTATTTCTCTCAAATATTGTTCACAAATCTGTCTAAATCTGTGTAAGTGAGCACTTCTGCTTTGCAGAGATAATCCATCCACCTCACAGGTGTGGCATATCAAGATGCTGATTAGACAGCATGATTATTGCACAGGTGTACCTTAGGCTGGCCACAATAAAAGGAATGTGCAGTTTTACTGTATTTGGAGGGTGGGGGGTTCAGAAAACCAATCAGTATCTGATGTGACCACCATTTGTCTCACTTAGTCCAGCTCATCTCCTTCGCATAGAGTTCATCAGGTTGTTCATTGTGGCCTGTGGAATGTTGGTCTATTACTCTTCAATGGCTGTGCAAAGTTGCTGGATATTGGCAGGAACTGAAACACACTGTCATAAATGCCGATCCAGAGCATCTCAAACATGCTCAATGGGTGACATGCCCGGTGAGTATGCTGGCCATGAAAGAATTGGGATGTTTTCAGCTTTCAGGAGTAGTGTACTGATCCTTGCAACATGAGACCTTGCATTATCATGCTGTAACATGGGGTGATGGTCGTGGATGACTGACACAACAATGGGCTTCAGGATCTCGTCATGGTATCTCTGTGCATTCAAAATGCCATCAATAAAATGCACCTGTGTTCGTTGTCCATAGCATACACCTGCCCAAACCATAACCCCACCGCCACCTTGGGCCACTCGATCCACAATGTTGACATCAGCAAACCGCTTACCCACACGACACCATACATGCTGTCTGCCATCTGCCCTGTACAGTGAAAACCGGGATTCATTCATGAAGAGAACACCTCTCCAAAGTGCCAGATGCCATCAAATGTGAACATTTGCCCACTCAAGTCGGTTATGATGATGAACTGCAGTCAGGTCAAGACCCCAATGAGGACAACGAGCATGCAAATGAGCTTCCCTGAGATGGTTTCTGACAATTTGTACAGAAATTCTTTGGTTATACAAACCCATTGTTGCAGCCCCTGTCCAGGTGCCTGGTCTCAGACTATCTTGGAAGTGAAGATGCTGGATGTGGAGGTCCTGGGCTGGTGTGATTACACGTTGTCTGCGGTTGTGAGGCCGGTTGGATGTACTGCCAAATTCTCTGAAATACCTTTGGAGACGGCTTATGGTAGAGAAATGAACATTCATGGGAATGGAGGCAAAGGTGTTCAAAAGTGTTTTTTTTGGAAGGGATAGGACGAGTTACATCTCAGCGAAGAGACCCAATGACATAGTTGAGCATAACCAAAAAATTCTGCAGGAGGAGCCTCATGGATGTCCTGAAAAGAAGACCAGGAGGGAAGAGTACGGGACGAAAGAAAATGGTGGACCTCCGTAAATCCATGTGTGGACCACCAGCGGAAGGAGCTCGGTTGATCCAGGCCCAGTGGAAACAGGGGATTATAAAAGAGGAAGAAGTGGAAGAAAAGAGCACATCAGATTGCCAGAGTAACGGGTGGAGTCCCAAAGTTTTAAGCTGTGACGCATAAGGGGGCTAAGGGAGGGGGGGACGAAGTTCATTAATAAGCCACAGCAAGGTTCTAAGAGGAATTGGTGGTGCAGTTGGGGAGTTCAGGAGCACCCACAACAGGATGTTTGAGGTTGCTTTTAAAGTTAGTTGGGAGATTTGGGCAGCCTGGTAATACACAACTATGTTAGGAACCCCAAGACCTCCTTGCAGTCTGTGTTGGTAAAGGGTTGGAGCGCAAAACTCAGGTGCTTATAAGCCCAGATGAAGGATAAGATACTGTTCTGCAGTAGGCACAAAAAAAGAAGGTACATGGACTGGGAGGGTATGAAAATAATAGAGGACTTTGGGAAGGAAGGTCATCTTGACCGCGTGAATGCGACCTAATAATAATTGGTGGCAAAGAGGGATGAGTAGTGAGGAGTCAGCTTGATGCCAAGGTAATCCAGGGAGGAGAATTCCAATGAAAGAAGGCTTGTAGCTGGGTCCCCATGGAGGGGGGTAAGGAAATATTTATGGCATTGGTCTTGTAAGGTTTTGACGTGAAGCCCGGAGAAAACTGAAAAATGGGAAAGAAGGGCTTGGAGATTAGGTAGGTCAAAGGATTAGTTAGGATCAAAAGGGCATCGGAGGGTTTCGGGTCTAGGGTGTGCTCTGTAGTTTTAGGGATCAGGGCTATATGAGCCTGCAACACATCTGGGGAACCCTGTCACGGACTATTGAAGTAAGTAAGTAAGCCATCAAGTAGCGAATGAGCAGTGGAAAATTTAGAAATCTAAAAAATGTAGACCAGAGAAACTGTCTGGTCCAGGGACTTTAGGGGTACGTATAGACTTGATGGCCTGCACAACCTCAGCCTGAGAAATTATGGCATTAAGCGCCTCCCGAGCTCAGCCAGAGATGCTTTACTTATATTTCATGTCTGAGATTTATAACCACTTTAAGAGTTACATATAATTTAAAGAGGAACTGCAGTCTGCACACCTCCAGCTCTGCAGCTCTCTTTGGCCCTCTTATGACTCATCCCCCCTCCCTTCCTGGCAAACTCTCACAATAGTGAGAGAGAGAGCTGTGCATGATGTCATAAGCCTAGGCTTTTTTCCAGAGAAGAAATGGGAAGTGGGCTGTATAAGGTATTTACTGGCAGAAAAAAAAACGTTTTACTATCCAAAGTTAAAACAACAAGGGCAGAAGATTTAATAGATTTAAAGTTGAAAAAATTACTGAAGTTCCACTTTAACCTTAGTTTGCATACTCCCCTGCATGTTGGTGAAACACCAACATTCTTGCAATGAAAAATACCTGCACTAAAATACAAAACTTTCTATTACGCTTTCAGCGGATTTCCTGTATTCCCAGGATTTGTGAATGGGACATCCCTGCTGATCTGTGGTAGGGGGTACATGTATACAGGCACTCGACTTTCTCTATAAAAGTCCAAAGCTCGTTAACTTCATCACATCACAGAGGCCCCATTTATAAATCAGCTGTAAAGTCTAACTGTGGTAATACCAAGGATTTTCTATTAAAATGAATGTAGATGTATGTTTGTTTTTTGTAGAATCATACTTACCTAGATGAATGCAGCATCGCTCCGATGCATCTGTCCCCCGGGGCCACTGAGAACCGAGCCATTGAACACCACAGATTGCTTGGTTTTCAGAGCTCTGTGAGCAGAGAGCTACTAAGTGAGTCAGCAGCTCTCTGCTCTGCCCGTAATGGTGTGTAAACACGATCGGAAATTCGGCCAGCAAAAGACAGATAAGAGCTTTTCGTCGGAAAATGCGACCGTGTGTATGCTCCATCGGAATTTTCCAGCAGCAAAAGTTTGAGATCATGTTCTCAATTTTTCAGACGGAAAAAGTTTTGATTGGAAATTCCGATCGTCTGTAGCAATTCCGACGTGCAAAATTCCTACGCATGCTCGGAAACAATTTGACGCATGCTCGGAAGCATTGAACTTCATTTTCGCGGCTCTTTGTAATGTTGTACGTCACCGCGTTCTTGACGGTTGAAAATTCAGAGAACTTTTGTGTGACCGTGTGTATGCAAGCCAAGTTTGAGCAGAATTCCATTGGAAAAATCATCATAGCTTTTTCCGATGAGAATTCCGATCGTGTGTACATGGCATAAGAGGAGAAAACATGTCACACAAACTCTAATTGGGAGGTATTTTAGTGTTACTTTGAAGGCATCACATTTTGTGCAGTACAGAGTATTAGCACTCCTCTACAATAGTGAAGCCAAGCTAATGCCTTCCTTTATGAATTGGCCCATAGTGTATAGATACACATTCATACATTTTGATTCTTGGGCGGTTTTTCCCTTTACTTCAACAGCACTTTGTATTTCAGTGTATACAGTGGTTGCTACAGACATCTCTGGATAACTCCTATAATATCTGGCCATCTTCTTCCTGCAATTTGACACGTGTCACTATGACAGCCCAGGTAATTTTATTTCATTCTGTTTTAATACTCTAAGTTTTAAAAGGAATATATAGTGTTTAGTATATGTTTATTTTTTATTATGTTGAAAACTAATAGGTACAATTTTGAAAAATATATTTGCAATTCTAAATTGTAAATATAGCGAATTGCATTAGAATATTTTGAATTGATCGTTTATAGCCACAAAAAAAGCTGTGATTTAGAAAGTGACTGTCCTGTAGCTTATATATAGCAAAAACTATTATATTTTGTATACATTTTAAATTATTTATTTAAGTTTTTTTTTAGCTGAGCACAAAATACAATAAAGGAGAAACCAAATACAAAAAACACATCTTCAGGGCAAAATCTTGAGTATTGTGAAGTTTTAAGTAAACAGAACAGCAATATAATTATTTGCACATAGAATGAGCACGGATATAGCACATAATAGGAAAGTCTGAGCTGAACAGGGATCTATTACCTTTATAAAACTTGCAGTTTGTAGTTTCTGTAAAAATGGAACACAGCAAAGAAAAGAATATGACAGTATGGGGGCAGGGAGGGAAAACGCGATTCTTAGTTCACAGTGTCAGTGTCAACATCAGGCGACCCTTGACTTTTATGTTGAAACTCCAGGGGTCAGGGAGTATGACCCGATTAAGCGAGGGGCCAAAATTGCTCCTAGGTAGCAAATTCTGCTACTTAATTAGAGGAGAGAGTACACTCTGTCCAATAAAACCAAGTTTTTGCAAAACTATTTATCTCTGCAGAGTGGAGAATGTCCTCCAGAAAAGATTCTGAATCATTGAGATGGGTGTACCCAAAACAAATATCTGGCCCTCTACAAGCTTATTACAAATGTAAGTCAAGATAACCAACTGCTCTGTCAAAAAATGGACCATGTACAGTACTAAATTTCTATTTAATTCTATAAAAAATATTCTATTCTAATCGGGTATCTGGTGACATTAGATAAGACAAGGGCATTACAAGGACAGATTAAAAATGGGGTGTCTCAGCCAATGGGCAGGGATTTTCTTGGGTCCCTTGGCCTGCTGGGAAAGCCTATTTATGAGGGTGGAGTCAAGTGATCCGGGTTCTGTGCCATCTGGATGGCTGTCTGGGTGGACATGTATGGTGCTGCCCCAGGCTGCTAGGTCTATCCCGGGGACAACTGGCTGCTAGGCTGTCTGAGGGCCTATCCATAATCAAGAGTGCAGCGTAGGGTTAGGATTGCAGCTTTCAGTCCAACCAGAAGTGAAGATTCTGCCGGCCGGAGAACCTGTCATGGTCAGAGGTAGAGGGGAAGCTGCCACCACTAAGGAACCATACACCTTATTACCGGGGACCACTGTGAGTAGCTGAAGCAAGTACCAGAGCAGTATTCTCACCAACAGGGGACGAAAATTGGGAAACCTCAGCAGATGTCAAGCCAGTGACCTAGCCAGTGGAGATTACGCTTGCAATATTGTGTGCCAAGCCAGGGACCAAGCAGGCTAGTGGAGTGATGCTTGAGGAGTATCTGTGAGTGCCAAGCTAGGGACCCAGCAGGGGCGTGGGGGTGACGCTTGAGGAAGATACTGAATGAGAAGATTGGTAGAGCTCAGGGGATCCAATGGCACTGGCTCAGCAAGTCTAGACTGGGAGCTCAGTTGAATGAAGATCTACAATAGGAGATTGTAGAAGAAGTGAATAAGTTCATTACAACCTTTGTTAGAAACTGTTTAAGATGTTGCCATAGGAGACAGTGGTGTCTTAGCCCTTGTACACACGATCGGAGATTCCGACGGAATGTGTCCGATCGGAGCGTTTTGTCGGATATTCCGACTGTGTGTGGTATGCATTGGACTGTTTCCGTTGGAATATCCGTCGGACCAAATTTTCCAACTTGCAGGAAATATTTTCCGACAAAATGCTCCGATCGGACATACTCCAATCATGTGTAGAGAATTCCGATCGGACAAAGTGCCACGCATGCTCAGATCAAATTCCTACATCAAAGCTATTGGCTACTAGCCTGAACATAGTCCCATCGTAACGAAACTACGTCATCACGTTCTGAACGATCGGATTTCCCGACAACTTCGTCTGACCGTGTGTATACAACAGTTTCGGACAAAATCCATCGGACAAAATCCGACGGAAAAAAATCAGACGGATTTGGTTGTCGGAATCTCCGATCGTGTGTACAAGGGCTTACTGTATGCCTTTCCCTGCGTGGCTGTCTACCTATAGAAGTCTCAGAGTCTGCTAAATTAACATTACAACTACTAAAGGGTGTCCTGGCCCTAAACCTCTCTCCCACAGTTCTGTTTAAGAGACAATAAGTCTCTTTGCATTCAAGAAGTGTCTGGCGCCCATTAACCTACCTTGGATCGCACCCACCATGCCTCATAGCCCACTCTACATAGAAGGATGTCAGCTGTCCCTAACTCTGGAGGTCATCATTAGGCCTAGAGAGGCCCGGGACTTGGCTACAGTAGTAAAATATGTTGTAAATAAGCTGTAAAATAAAAATGTTGTATGTGTATTTTTAACTACATTTGTTTTATAGATTGAAACATACTGTAGATTCTGATATGTTCTGCTCTTGATGAAGAGGCTTGGGCCACGAAATGCATAGATCTCATCGATAATCCTTATAGCACTGTAGATGGTCCATTTTTAGACAGATCAGTTGGTTATCTTGACTTACAGTCAAGTTATAAGCTTGTAGAGGGCTGGATATTTGTAGTTGGTACACCTATATGAATGATTCAGAATCTTTTCTCCTCCCTTTTTAATGTGTTATGTGCAATGTTTTTTTTTTGTAAGCAAAAATAAAATTATTTATGTTGATATGTGGTTGGCATTATTTGATACCTGGTGCCTTAAAAGACCAAATGCTTTAGTATTTTTTGATTGATGCTATAGCTATTAGCAGGCTGTTCACTGCCTGATGTCAATCACAAGGGGAGTGAACCTATGAGGGACTAGTATCTCCGAATCCCCATCAGGCACTGCCTATCCAGCTATCAAACATCTTGCCCGCTGCTCTGTCTTTGTTACAGCTGCAGTTGCGGGGAGGTAGCACAATTGCACTGAGAATTGAGTGTAGGTATAGACACTTTGGCCTCAGTGTGCCAGCTCACAACAATTATTTTGTTTGCCCCAAATATATGTAATGGTTTATAAAATGTCTATATCCCACAGATTTGTTTTTCGTTTTTTTCTTGCTTAAGATCTCACAAGTTCGAAATCGAAACAATAAAAACAGTACTGTGGAGAATGAAGTTAACATAACAATAGAAGACGCCTGCCCAGTCTTCCAGCTGATGCCAGCTAAGAACACATCTGATGAGGTTTCCTGCAAGAGGGTAGAGTTTTCCCCTGGATCCTGTCATCTAATGAAAACAATATTCAGAGAAAAGGCTTCCGACTGTACCCATCAACAGACTCATATTATTTGTCAGGTAAAGTAAGAAATCATTGCCATTATTTGCCAGAATTCATATACATGGTTTCATTTTACTAGCAATGGCTGCTTGCAAAAATGATCACAGTCACCCCGTTTCTAATTCAAACATAGACCAAAGTTAGACAGGTTTGCTCTTGTAAATGTTTGGGTTTGAATCTACTTTAAAGTGGTTGTAAGCCCTTACAAACCACTTTGACCTACAGGTAAGCCTAGATTAAGGCTTACCTGTAGGTCCAAGAAATATCTCCTAAACCTACACGGTTTAGGAGATAGTTACTAAAAGACAGTCACTGCTGTCTACGTCGCCATCAATGCTCTGGCCCTGTGAGTGGCCGAAGCATTGATACCCGGAAGAAGATGGACGATACGTACTACGGGGGACAGCGGTGACTTCGCTGGCTCCTGTGACAGGTACGTGACACATAATGGGCTACTATGCATTGCATAGTAGCCCATTATGTTTTACCTTGGCAGGGAGACAAAGAGGAAGTAAACCCGTCAGGGTTTACTTCCTCTTTAATATATGATGTAGAAAATAAGGACACCTGTGATTTGTGGATTCATATAATCCCTAACATGTTAATGTAATTTTAAAAGTCACTTTTAGGCTAAATTATCACTGTTGAATTACAGTAATGCTTGTTAGTGATCTGTGGTGCCATTTATTCTGAATTGTAACCTGATGCACCCTCCCAATGCGCCTCTGTTGCAGTGCACAACAACCCACAGTAATGCATTATTGTACGTTATAGTCTGCTGCATTGCTGACAATGGTGCATGCACCCTTCAGTATATTTTGGTGCATCGGGCAGCCCATTCAAATTAATAGGCTACCCCAATGCAAAATACATTAATCTGTGACATAACACATGTTAACACATATTAATGCACATCTGTTAAACAGGTTGCCACTGGAGTCCTCTTCCACTCCATGTCGACATCATGAGCTAGTGGATGTTAGAGACCTTGCGCTTCTCCACTTTGCACTTGAGGATGCCCCACAGATGCTCAATAGGGTTCAGGTCTGCAGACATGCTTGGTCAGTCCATCATCTTTATCCTCAGCTTCTTTAGCAAGGCAGTGGTCGTCTTGGAGGTGTGTTTGGGTCATTATCATGTTGGAATACTTCCCTGCGGTCCAGTCTCTGAAGGGAGGGGATCATGCTCTGCTTCACTATGTCACAGTACATGCTGGCATTCATGGTTCCCTCAATGAACTGTAGCTCCCCAATGCCATCAGCACTCATGCAGCCCCACACCATGACAAACTCCCCACCATGCTTGACTGTAGGCAAGACACACTTGTCTTTGTACTCCTCACCTGGTTGCTGCCACACACACTTGACACTATCGAAACCAAATAAGTTTATCTTGGTCTCATCAGACCACAGGACATGGTTCCAGTAATCCATGTCCTTAGTCTGCTTGTCTTCAGCAAACTGTTTGCGGGCTTCATTGTGCATCATCTTTAGAAAAGGCTTCCTTCTGGGAATGCAGACCAATTTGATGCAGTGTGTAGTGTATGGTCTGAGCACTGATAGGCTGACCCCACCCCCACCCCTTTTCAGGGTCTTGGCAATCTTCTTATAGCCTAGGCCATCTTTATGTAGAGCAACAATTCTTTTTTTCAGGTTCTTTGCCATGAGGTGCCATGTTGAACTTCCAGTGACCAGTATGAGATTTATTGTCTCTTTAACACACCTGTTCCCCATTCACACCTGAGACCTTGTAACATTAACGAGTCACATTACACCGAGGAGGGAAAATGGTTAATTGGGCCCAATTTGGAAATTTTCACTTAGGGGTGTACTCACTTTTGTGGCCAGTGGTTTAGACATTAATGGCTTTGTGTTAAGGGTAGGGGCCATCTTAGCCTCACTCGTCTCCATACCACAGAGAAGGCAGATCCTGATTGCCTCCGCCACCACCGACGGCTCCGATAAGCGTCAGAGGGCGCGGGAGAGCGGCAGAAGGGGGGGTGGCACTTCTCACGCCGCCAATAACAGTGATCTTGCTGCTGCCATTACCGAGATATCCCTCTTCAAAAAATGGACGTACATCGTCATGCGTTAGTTGTAAAGTGGTTAACCACAATTTTTTAGAAAGCCAAGTTAAATTTCACTTGCCACACCCAGGCCTGATTACTGCCAGACCTGTTGAATCAAGAAATCACATAAATAGAAGCTGTCTGACAAAGTGAAGCATGCTAACAGATCACAAAAAGCCACACATCATGCCACAATCGAAAAAAAAAATCAAGAACAAATTAGAAACAAAGTAATGTACATGTATCGGTCTAGGGAGGGTTTCAAAGACATTTCTAAGGCTTTGGAACTCCAGTGAACCACAGGGAGAACCATTATCCACAAATGGAGATAACTTGGAACAGTGGTGAACCTTCCCAGGAGTAAAATTACTCCAAGAGCATGACGACTTCTCATCCAGGAGGTCATAAAAGAACCCAGAACAAAATCTAAAGAACTGCAGGCCTCACTTGCCTCAGGTAAGATCAGTGTTCATAATTCAGCAATAAGAAAGAGACTGGGCAAAAATGGCATCCATGGGAGAGTTCCAAGGCCAAAGTCACTGCTGACCAAAAAGAACACAAAGGCTCATCTCACATTTACCAAAAACATCTTGATTATCCCCAAGACTTAGGCAAATATTCTGTGGACTGATGAGACAAAAATGTTACTTTTGGAAGGTGTGTGTCCCATTATATCTGGCAAAAACAAAAAAGAATTTCATAACAAGAACACCCTAACCAACAGTTAAACATGGTGGTGGTAGCGTGATGGTCTGGGGCTGCTTTGCAGCTTCAGGACCTGGATGACTTACCATAATTGATGGAACCATGAATTCTGAGCTCTACCAGAAAATCCTAAAGGAGAATGTCCAGCCATCAGTTTGTGAGCTCAAGTGCACTTGGGTTATACAGCAGGACAATGATCCGAAGCACCATAGAAAGTCCATCTCCAAATAGTTCAAACAAAGCAAAATTTAGGTTTTGGAGTGGCCTAGTCAAAGCCTGGACTTAAATCCAATTGAGATGCTGTATCATGACCTTAAACAGGTCGTTCATGCTGGAAAACCCTCCAATGTGGCTGTACTAAAACAGTTTTGCAAAGAAGAGTGGGCCAAAATTGCTCCACAGCAATGTGAAAGACTCATTGTCAGTTATCGCAAACGCTTGATTGCACTTGTTGCCGCCAAGGACTGGCACAGCCAGTTATTAGGTTTAGGGGCAATTATTTTTTCACATAAAGCAGGTTTGGGCAGCTTTTCTACCATAATAAACTCACTTTTGTTGCCAGCAGTTTAGACATTAATGGCTGTGTGTTGAGTATATATATATATATATATATATATATATATATATATATATGCAGTTATTTGCAAAGGTTTTAGGCAGGTGTGAAAAAATGCTGAAAAATAGGAATGCTTTCAGGAATAGAAGTGTTGATAGTTTATGTTTATCAATTAATAAAATGGAAAGTAAATGAACAGAACAGAAATTCAAATCAATATTTGATGTGGCCACCCTTTGCCTTAAAAACAGCATAAATTCTTCTAGGTCAGGGATGTCCTAACTTTTTCCAAAGAGGGCCAGATTTGATGAACTGAACATGCGTGAGGGCCGACCATTTTGCCTGACATTCTTTGAACCATTCAAATTCGGTCTAAGTGTGTTTGTCCGAGCACTAATACAGTGCCCAACAAGAATTATTTTGCTTTTGTGGCTGTGTGTGGTGAAGAGATGAACTCAAGTGTATTATTTGGATACACCGTATTTATTGGCGTATAACACGCACCTTCACTTTAAGAGGGAAGCTTCAGGAAAAAAATTTTTAATTTTAAATAAAGAACTGTGAAGCAAAATAAGGGTCAGTGCCCATCTGCAGGTCCACAATTGCCAGGAATGCAGTGCCCATCATTGCCAGGAATGCAGCGGCCACCGTTGCTAGGAATTCAGCGGCCACCATTGCTAGGAATGCAGTGCCCACCATTGCTAGCAATGCAGCGCCCACCATTGCCAGGAATGCAGCCCCACCATTGCCAGGAATTCACTCACCATTGCCAGGAATGCAGCCCCACCATTGCCAGGAATGCACCCACCATTGCCAGGAATGCAGCCCCACCATTGCCAGGAATGCAGCCTCACCATTGCCAGGAATGCACCCACCATTGCCAGGAATGCAGCCACGCCATTGCCATGAATGCAGCCCCACCATTGCCAGGAATGCAGCCCCACCATTGCCAGGAATGCACCCACCATTGCCGAGAATGCACTCACCAATGCCAGGAATGCACCCACCATTGCCAGGAATGCACCCACCATTGCCAGGAATGCAGCCACCATTGCCAGGAATGCACCCACCATTGCCAGGAATTCACCCACCATTGCCAGGAATGCAGCCACCATTGCCAGGAATGCACCCATTATTGCTAGGAATTCACTCACCATTGCCAGGAATGCACCCACCATTGCCAGGAATGCACCCACCATTGTCAGGAACGCAGCCCACAATTGCCAGGAATGCACCCACCATTACCATCAGTGCAGCCATGGAGGGCAGGACGAGCGCCAAAGACATCCTGCAGGAGAATTTCCTGTTTACACAACGGCCTCTTTAAGAGAAAGTCCCGCCTCCTCTGATGGACAGAACAGTCGTCCAATGGCAGAGATGGGACTTCCTATTACAGCTGCCGTGTAAACAGGAAATTCTCCTCCTGTGTGCACGGCACTCGTCCCGCCTCCTGCCTCAGAGACAGCCGGACTATATATCTTTTGTGACCCCGGCGCTGGAAGATTGCAGAGGGCCACAAAAGATGTATATGTTTAAATAACCAGGCGGGTCGATCAAAACCGGACTGAGGGCCACGATTGGCCCACGGGCCGGATTTGGACATGCCTGTTCTAGGTACATTTATGCACAGTTTTTGAAGGAACTTGGCAGGTAGATTTTTCCAAACATCTCGGAAAACTAACTGCAGATCTTCTGTGGCTCTAGGCTGCATCAATTCCTTCTGCCTATTGATGTAATTCCAGGCAAACTCGATGATGTTAAATATCAGGGCTCTGTGGGGGGCCAACCCATCACTCCCAATTACCATCACAATCACCATTTTTCTTTAAACCGAAGATAGTTCATAATGACATTGGCTGTATGTTTGGGGTCGTTGCACTGCTGCAGAATTCATTTGTGGCCAATCACACACCTCCCTGATGGTATGGCATGATGGATAAGTATTTGGCTGTATTTCTCAGCATTGAGGACTGCTTTGAAGCCGAAGGGTGGATTTTTCTTCTGTTTGCTCACGCTGCATTTTGCAAATTGATAAAAATAAACAATTAAAATAGCCATTTTTGAAACCATTCTTACTTTACAGGATTTTTTCACACGCACACACACACACACACACACATATATATATATATATATATATATATATTGTGACGGTATGCGAGGTGAGATACACGATAAGAGGTACATTCGTTCTATTGTAAGGGACTAAACCGGAATCTGGCCCAGTTTTTCCAGCCTCTGTGGCAGGCTGGGTTCCGGGCCGGATGTTCGGGTCCACTGGTGTCTACAGTCAGCTGGACTTTAAATATCCAGGAAGAGAGCACAGCAGGAAGGAACCTGAGTGAGAGGAGCTCTGGATGTTGGATTAAAAGTTTTGCTTTTCCATATGTTTTGTGGGTGACGGGGACCAGCCCCACACTGTATAGAGAGGAGACTGTTTGTGTAGTTAGCGCCGGATGGCAAGGATTTAATTTACTGTTTGTTTGTTTTTATTTTGCAAACCTCCTACAAACAAACCTGGCATCCGCCAGATTTTTAACAAGGTGCCCGTTTGCTGACTGTCCTTCAGAAAAAGGTGATCCCCATGAACTAATTCTCTCACACTTGGTAGAGAATGCAGGCAATTTCTGAAGATGGAGGAAATGATAAAGGCCCTGCTACAGGCCAATGCAGCTCAGCAGGAAACCAACCACCAAGTCGCAGAGGCCGCTGCAGCACAACAGGTGGTCGCTGCAGCACAACATGCCACCCAGTAGGAGATGAACCGCCAAGTCGCAGAGGCCGCTGCCGCACAACAGGCAGTTGCTGCAGCACAACAAGTGGCCCAACAGGAAATGAACCGGCAGTTCGCAGAGGCTCTAATGGAACTGAAAAAGGGGCCCTCACCTCCTGTGCCGGTGGAACCAAAGAGTACGTGCCTCCTACCACCCATAGAAAATTACACCTGCTGATGATGTTGAGGTGTACCTTGCGACTTTTGAGAGAGTTACTGTCCACGAGGGATGGCCAAAAGAGCAGTGGGTGGGTCTGTTGTCCCCATTCTAACAGGAGAATCCCAAAAGGCCTATTTTGATCTTGAACCAGATAAGGCCCAGGACTATGAGACTCTAAATACAGAGATACTTGCATGCTTGGGTGTCACCATGGCAGTTCGGGCCAAGCGTGTGCATCAGTGGGCCTACTCCAGCAACAAGCCACCCCGTTCACAAATGTTTGACCTGGTCCACCTTGCCAGGAAGTGGCTGCAGCCAGAGACCTTGACAAGACCTCAGATTGTGGAGCGTGTGGTAATAGACCGGTACCTGCGTGCTCTCCCTGCTGCCCTGAGGAAGTGGGTCAGACAGGGGGACCCCAAAACTGCAACCCAGTTGGTGGACCTAGTGCAAAGTTACTCTGCCACTGAGGACTTGGTGAACCCATCTACGCCCCACTTCAGTGTCTGTCTCTAGGCGTGCAAGATTGCCCAGCGGTTCTGGTAAGACTGTTCCGGGGTTCAAGAGCTTGGGGAAATTTGATAAGACTGTTGTTACAGATGATGAGACTGTGGGTCCTAGACCTCGAGACTGGCCAAAGAAGCCAGGAGGGTCTTTGGGACCATTAAGAGGACTGGCAGTAGAGCATATACAATGTTTTCGTTGCCATGCATTAGGGCATATTGCTGCAAACTGTCCTATAAATTATGAACCAATGCGATTATGTTTATATGAAAAGACGCATTTCTCTGTTTGCACAGGTCACATGTACTGCATCGTGGTAAAGTCGCATTGAAAAACAGATGTGTGTTATTTCAGTGGATGGAAAGCCACTGATAGCCCTGCTAGACTCTGGTAGTGTGGTGACCCTAGTCAGGAACGATTGTATAAACCGCACAAAACTACACCCCAGTACTATTGGGGTAATTTGCATCCATGGGGACACACGGGACTACCAGACAGTGGTGGTAGTGTAACACATTCAGTGGGGGTGGTACCTTCACTGCTTCATGAAGCTTTAGTGGGGAGAGATTTTCCCCACTTTTGGAACTTATGGGAGAGCAAAGTAAGGCTGGTAGATAGAGCTCCTCCTGCTGGGGAAGCACGGGAACTCTCACCGGACCCTTTTTGCCAAAAAGGAAGGGGGCGCTGTGGGTGGGATCGAGGAAGCTGGAGATCCTCTTCCTTTCCCTGTCATGGCTGGGGAGCCGGAGGACCTGGAAGCTAGCTCCCCGCCCGAGGGTAATGAACAGGAGAACACCTCTGACCCTGACAAGTAGTAGCCAGCATGTGGAAAATTTGTGTACCAAGCAACTGCAAGATGCCACCCTCATGAGAGCCAGGGAAAATGTTAAGATGTTGGATGGGGAACCCGTAGATCCTACCTGGGGGATGTCTTTCCCCTACATGGCCATTAAAAACTATTTATTGTATCAAGTGGTAAAATGTGGGGAGGACGTGATAGAACAGCTACTGGTTCCCAAACCCTTCCCGCAGGGTGGTGCAAGACCTGGCCCATGGTCATGTAATGGGGGACATCTCAGTATCGAAAAAAACAGAGAGAGAATCGCCCAGAGATTTTTCTGGCCCAGGTTGCATGCAGATGTCAAGGGGTTCTGCAAATCGTGCCCCGAATGCCAAATGTTGGCACCGTCGCCCCATTTTCACAGCCCTCTTGTCCCTCTACCGATAATCGAGGTCCCCTTTGAGAGGATTGGTATGGACCTGGTGGGGCCGGTTGTGAAATCTGCCCAGGGTCATCAGCATATTCATGTGATCCTAGACTATGCAACGCACTATCCTGAGGCCATATCCTTGCGCAACACCTCCGCTAAGGCTATCGACAAGGAATTGGTTCAGGTGTTTAGTCTAGTGGGGATCCCAAAAGAGGTCTTAACAGATCAGGGTACCCCATTTATGTCCAGGGTTACCAAGGAACTGTGTAGATTATACAAAATCCCCCATCTCCTTACCTCTGTCTACCACCCCCAAATGGATGGTCTGGTCAAAAAGTTTAATAAAAAAGAAAAGTATGCTGAAAAAGGTGGTCGACAAAGATGGGAGAAACTGGGATTTTTTGCTATCATATCTCATGGTTGCCATACGAGAGGTTCCGCAGGCATCCACAGGCTATTCCCCCTTTGAGCTTTTGTATGGTAGACATCCCAGGGGGATGCTAGATGTCACCAAAGAAACGTGGGAAGGAGAGGCCACCCCATATAGAAGCATCATAGAGCATGTCTCCTTGATGCAGGATCGAATCGCAGCTGTCCTGCTCCTGGTGCGAGAACATATGGAGCAAGCCCAGGAGGCCCAGAGGAGGGTCTATGACCGGGATGCCAAGGTCCGTACTTTCAGCACTGGGACAGAGTGTTCGTATTGGTTCCCACGGTGGAACGTAAGTTCCTAGCCAAGTGGCAGGGTCCCTTTGAGGTTGTCCAAAGGGTGGGGGAGGTAAACTACAAAGTCTACTAGCCAGGGAAAAGGAAGCCGCACCAAATTTACCATGTGAATCTCTTAAAGCCCTGGAAGGACAGAGAGACTTTACTGGCCACGTCCATGCCCCTAACAGACCGGGTACCGGTGACACCTGACGTCCCCATAACAGATACCCTGTCCGTGGCACAACAAAGTGACATTAGGGCGTTTGTGCATAAAATAGAGACTTTTTCTCTCCCTTACCCGGACTGACCAACATGATCCAACATGACATAGCGACAGAACCAGGGGTTCGTGTAAATGTAAAACCATATAGAATCCCAGAAGCCAGGTGAGAGGCAGTCGCAAAGGAAATAAAAAATATGTTACAGTTGGACGTGATAGAAGAGTCTTGCGGTGAGTGGTCGAGCCCCATAGTGCTAGTCCCAAAACCTGATGGCACTATCAGGTTTTGGAACAACTTTAGGAAACTCAACAGTGCGTCCAAGTTCGATGTGTACTCGATGCCCCGGGTCGACAAACTCGTGGACAGGTTAGGACGGGCTCGCTACATAATGACCCTAGAGCTAACGAAAGGCTATTGGCAAATACTGCTAACTGAATCGGCCAAGGAGAAGACTGCCTTTTCCACTCCTGAGGGCTTGTTTCAGTATAAACAGATGCCTTTTGGTCTGCATGGAGCATCTACATAATTCCAGCGAATGATGGACAAAGCCTTGAGACCACATCGCCCATATGAAGCTGCATATTTGGATGATGTGGTCATCCACAGCCCAGATTGGGAATAGCACCTGCTCCATGTACAAGCGGTCATAGATTCCCTTAGGGAAGCAGGTCTCACGGCTAACCCAAAAAAATGTGCCATAGGCCTGGAGGAGGCCAAATACCTTGGGTACATTATTGGCCGGGGAGACGACAAGCTGCAGACCAATAAGGTTGAGGCAATTCAAAAATGGCCCCAACTGATCAATAAAAAACAAGTGAGGGCCTTCCTGGGCATTACGGGGTATTACAGACGGTTCATACCCAACTTTGCCACCATGGCCGTCCCTCTGACCGACCTAACGAAGGGTAGAGGGCCAGACATGGTCAAGTGGAATCCCAGATTATCAGTGCAGCCTACGAGGATGCCCACTTCATACCACCAGGGATGCCATCAGGACCACCAGGGATTGCCACCACACCGGGGATGCCAATCTGTGCCCAAAATTGATGCCAATCAGTTCCTGCAAATGGTGCCAGTCAGTGCCCAGTAATAATGCCTGCCATTGCCTCCTTATCAGTGATGCCTATCAGTGCCATCTATTAGCATCCATCAGTGTCCATCAGTGCCCATCCATGCCCATCAGTGCCACCCATACGTACCCATTAGTGCAGCCTTTCAGTTCCTATCAGTGCCGCCACCTATGAGTGCCCATCAGTGCCACCTATCAATGCCGCCTATCAATGCCCATCAGTGCTGCATACAAGTGACACCTATCAGTGCGCCTATCAGTGCTGCATATTAGTGCCCATCATCAGTGCCATCTCATTGCTGCCACATCATCAGTGCTCATCAGTGCCACCTTATTAGTGCCACTTCATCAGTGCCCATCAGTGAAGGAGAAAATGTACTTATTTATAACATTTTGTAACAGAAACAAAGAAAAACTTTATTTTCTTTCAGTGTTTTTTATTTGTTGCACAAAAAATAAAAACTCCAGCAGTAATCAAATACACCCAAAAGAAAGCTCTATTTGTGGGAACAAAATGATAAAAAATGTGTTTGGGTACAGTGTAGCATGTCCGTGCAATTGTCATTCAAAGTGCGACAGCGCTGAAAGCTGAAAATTGGCCTGGACAGGAAGGGGGGAAAGTGCCTGGTATTGAAGTGGTTAAATCTGTGATACAGCAGTACCTACTCACAGAGTATATTAAATATATGTCACAGAAATAAAGAAATATTTTCACCTGGTGATCCAGCCAGTTGATGTGTTGTTTTTCAAAAGAACAAGCTCTTATACATTAAGCGGGAACATATTTGTTTATTAACGTGGTTATGCTTATGTCAATGTTAAATCTGTGGACACTGAGATGGTTCGGTGTTTGGAGCCATCTATTGACAAAATCTGGTAATGCACAGATATGGTGATCAATAGCACAAAAGACTTTCATAGGAAGTACTGTTTGTTTTGATAAGAGGTTTGACCTTTGTTACCCAGGATTCTGTGTGACCTACCCATGAACACTCTGATATGCAGTGCATGCTGGGTAGGGGGATAAAAGGGACTGCAGTGGCCATATCTGGCCTCTTGGGACCACCCTGCCTGCCTGTGCGGAACTGTGAGGGGGGTTCTTGGACACCTAGGCAGAAAGTCACCGCGGATTGCAAACCAGACTGTTTGTGAGGTGACTTGATGGAGCCTGAGAGCTGGTGATCGGATTGACGAGGTTCGGAGACGCTTGTTGGAGTAGCGGAGGACCGGATCCAGTCAGCGGAGCAACACAGAGCATCTGGCCCAGTCTAAGCCGAAGCAAGCTGCAGTTATCGGACCAAAGTCATCACCCAGAACTCTGATCCAGTTGGTGAGCGGGTTACGGCCCACCGTTTATTATTATTGCATGCAGTTAGACTCACTCATAGGCCTCGCTGGAACCTGTTGTTCCACAGAAGCGTAACTGAGCAACTGACATTGAGTAGGCTTGAGGCCCAGTTCACTCTAGCACCCAAGTGTGATTACAAGTTCTTGAACCTATACCTGGAGCATTCCAAATTAACTTTTCCACTTACCCCTTTGGATTTCAAATATCTGAGGAACTACTTAAGCTAGCGAAGAAAGAAGATAAAGGAGAAAGTGCTTTAAGTGAGGCCTCACGTAAAACTTTAAGTAGCGGGAGCTCCCAGGTCTAGATAATAATCTTAATAATAATAATATTGCTTACTGTATTTGACTGTTGATTTATGCTGTACTGGCCTTCTACGTTGGGACGACAGTGCAGTCTCTGTAAACACCTATTTGTTATACTTCCAGTAAAGGTATTTCTGGTTAAGAGTACAATTGTGTGGCGTACTGTTTTCCCCACCAGGTGGAGCCAGAGGATCCTGAGGGATTGATACAGGTACCTTATACTGTCTTATATTGTATTATTATTGTACCAAGGGGACAGAGTTACATTAAAAGGGGATTTCTCACAAGAGTGCAGGCCCAAATCAAACTAGCAGCTCCTTCGGAGGTCAGTGCTACATACAGATTGCATTAGTTAAAAGGACGAGACAAACCATTTCCCACACATTTTCCCACAGCCAGTGGTCAACCTAGTCTGTGTGCACATGAGCCCTAAAACAGAAGGTGTGTTACTGGAAAGATCACCAGGTAAAAACAGAGGGGAACCCCCCCCCCCCCCAAAAAAAATCTAATGTAGCCACCGCATTTAATGATTGGTAAGCTGCAATATAATACTATTTTGGTTTTGGGTTTAATATCACATTTAAAGCTGACCCCCAGGAACAAAAGCTTTCATTTAAACAGAGTTAATCTATCTAGATATATAGAACTCTATTTTCTTTCTTTTTAATCTGATAAAAGTCAACAAACCAAATGCACGATTAATTGATCCAGATGTATTTGCCAAAAATATTGCTGCCTGCTCACACCTCTTTGTAGCCAGAAAGGACTGGACCACCATTGCTGCCGGCGCCATGGCAGACACATGCTTTTCTATGGCTTTGGCAATGCCATTGTCACAAACAACATTTTTTTGAGGCCTAAACACCTAAGTATACTCATTTACGCCAATTTGACATCTGCTTATTTTCCACTCCCACTCACATACAAAGACTAATTTGCACTTGATGTGTTTTTCAGATAAAATGCATATTATATATAAGTAGTAGAATATACAAATGTTATAGGACAACATTTCTTGAATCATATATATTCATTACATTTTCTTTACTTTTATTTTAAACATATCTGCTTAGGTCTCAAATCCGAAGGAAAGACACGTGTTTTGTCATCATGATATCTGCAAAAGTTTCTCAGACATAGCCATTGGATTATACATGCCTGACCTAGGAAAGTACAGATGGCAGAGACTAAACTCTACCGAAGAACTTGAAATATTCATTAATTTGAAGTTGCTTACAGATTACAACCCCCATTATCCAAACAATGGGTATTGTATAATTCAATGTGTAACCAATGCTGGAAGATATGTATCACAGCTTCTTATCTTACCACCTGCACTGAATGCCAGCAGTAAACAAATGAGGACGGTTCACAGCAAAAGGCTGCTATTAAATGTTAATATTTTGTTACTGGATTCTCTCTCCAGACACCATTTCTATAGATCATTGCCAAAAACTATACAAGAATTTAGAAACCTGAATGAAAAGTATTTCAAATCAGGACATGTGTTTGATTTTGAACTGTTTCAAGGGATTAAGAGCCGAACACTGGAATCCTTACAAGCACTTTTTGAAGGTATCAAACATTTTCATACCTTGTCTGATGCTTTCAGCATGCCTCATAAGACTGTAGATTTAAATGAAACCCTTGGACTTTTCAAATCCTATGGCTATGAGACACTGTACGTGGAGGACTTGTGTTGGCTTTTTAAATGGGGCCTTGTTAAAGAACAGAGAGCCATGAATCTGAGTGTACCCTACCCAGAGAGAGTAAAGCTGTTTAATGAAGCTCTCCGTAGGGCTGGGATTGACCGGGTGGATGTTACATATAGTAGCTGTTTAATTCTTAAGGAGAACAAAGTAAAAAACAACTTTCACGGTCCAAAGTCTGTCTGCTACAATGGTATTCATCAACACACCTATCTTCTTCAGTATGTAAAGTATTTCATAAATCATTTTGCCAGATTAAACAAGCCTATTTTTACTTTTATGATGCTGGACACAGCCCATGAGGACACAGGCATCAGAATAAAACAGATTGATGAAGACCTAGCTAAATATGTCTCTTTTCTTGCACGTCAAGCAAATACTGTATCCTTTATTCTTTCCGATCACGGTAATACATACGGTCGTTTTCTTTCAGCATCACCCGAATCTTATGTGGAAATCTTTCATCCTTCTCTGTTTATGATTGTTCCAGACTTTGCATCCAAAATCATCAGAGATACAAAAATGAAGGCATTACATATAAACCAAAGGAGATTAGTAAGCCTCATAGATGTACATTATACCTTAAAAGGACTCCTTCCTAATATAAAAAAGTTAGATGGAAATATTTCAAAGTACAGTGTAAACAATGATGGACTTTTGAGCCCAGTATCTCCATTTAGAAAATGCAGTGACATACCGAGATTGCACCCAAACCTTTGTATCTGCCAGGGCTCCTACAAAACAGAGAGAAACTCCTCCTATTATTCTTTATTTGCTGAGTTTGCTTTAAACTGCATTAACAAACGCATTGCTGAACAGCAGAAGGACAACAAAGGATCTTGTCTAGCACTTGTTGCAACCAGATTTAGCAATGTAAAAATCAGCACGGACGATGGAATTGGTGGTGCCATGATTATATTGGACATTTATGTGAAATCCTCATATAGGGAGCACTATGAGGAGGATAGGTTTATAGTGACTATGTTTTTTGATTCTACAACCCAGAGAGAGGGAATACTTTTCTTAGGTTACCACCGACTGACACCTTTCAGTATATACCAGTCATGTGCAGACCCTTCTGTTGACCTGGATATATGCATCTGTGAAAGATATCCAACAGTTGGAATTAAGAATAAACAATTACATATTATGCCTGAAACTGTTCTGTGGACTAAAACTTACAAGACTATTGTTCATAAACCTTGTCTCTTCCTGAAAACACGGAACTATACTGCAGGTGTGGCATTGTATATTTCCAATGCTTGTGCAGATAGGAAGTATGTTATTTTATTCAATTTCCTCAGTAAAAACCTGTTTTCTTCTGGCAAGATGCCTGTTAACGAAACAGTTGGCCCAGTAATGGAAAGATTGCTTGTGGTCGGTATTAGAAAAAAAGAGAATTTGCAATGGACATACAAGTATACTATGAAATTTAAGTTAGTTCCTGTTCAGCAGTAAAGGTCCTTGGCTGATTCAGCCAATTACAGCTGGATCAGAAAACCTTGGTATATTTATGGTTAATCCAAATGTCATGGTTATGCAATAGTTTGCCTGCTTACCTGTTTCCATGTGTTCATCTAGAAACCAGCCGACCCTCACCTGTCTGCTTTTGTAATCCATCTTCTGGCATGGCTCCACCCTAGCTCCTATCAGGGAGCTCTATATTAACCTGTGCATTGCAGGCCAACGCTGCTGATCAACCTTTTGTGTGTTAGCTTCCTGTTACCTGCTGTGTGCTCTTCTGTTGTTCTGTTACCAACTTTGGCGTGTCCTTGACTATCACTGTTTGCCTGTGATCCTGACCTTTTGGCGTGTCCCTGACTATTCCTGTCTGCTTGTGGCCCCGACCTTGGCTTTGTCCCTCACTATCCCTATCCTCCTGTTGCCTACTGTGGGTGTGAGCAGGGGGACCCTGGGGGTCGCGACCTGGAGCCAGTTGCAGCCAAGTCCATCCTCACCACTAGAGGCGCTGGTGAACACCTGCTGGCTCTTAGACTCCGCGCCCCAGGGCATCTTACACTCTAACCCCAGTGGGATCTGTCTCCCATCTGCAGCAGTCAGGCGTAGGGTCCACAACCTTGCGGTGCACCCCTGATCCCTATGGTGTGCATCTGTCACCTCGCCTCAAGGTGACCTGACAGTTTGATCAGCCATGGACCCCGCTGATGTGCCGCTTCCTACAGGCAATCAGTTGCAGGGCTTAGTTCGCAGACTTGAGACCCAAGAATCGCATCAGACCCAGGTACTGCGATTCCTTCAAGATCCGGCTTCCCGCTTCGAGCAGCTACAGGCTTCCTTGGGAACCCCGAACCTGCAGCCTTAAGTACAGTCAGCAGCTGCACCTATCGCACCAGTCGCATCCACGCATGCATTGTTACTGCCAGCTCTGTCCCGTTTCTCTGGGGACTCCAAGGCTTGCAGGGGGTTCCTTAGCCAGTGCACAATTCATTTTGAACTTCAGCCCCAAAACGTCCTGTCCGATCAGGCAAAAGTAGCATATATCATATCCCTCCAGTCCGGCGAGGCGCTAGCTTGGGCTGCCCCTCTGTGGGAACTGAATGATCCAGTGGTTTTTAGCCTGTCTGATTTCTTGAAACTTTTTCGGAATATCTTCGAGGAACCGGGTCGTGTCTCCTCAGCGGATAGCGCTCTTTAACGTCTCCGTCAAGAGTCCGCGTCTGTGGGACAGTATGCTCTTCAGTTCCGTATCCTCACAGCTGAATTGAGCTGGAATAATGAGGCCCTAGTTGCAACCTTTTTACATGGCCTCTCTGATTAGAGTGAAGGATGAATTAGCAGGAAGATCCCTTCCTGCTGATCTGGACAGTGTCATCACCTTGTGTAACCAGATCGATATTCGCTTTCAGGAGAGGGCCCTAGAAAAAAGATGCCAGCACTCCCCGTTCTTTAGGCAGCCTGAGCCCTCAGTCCCTTCTCTTTGATCCGAGGAGCACCCCCTGCCTACCGAGGAACCTATGCAGTTGGGCTGGACTAAGTTATCTCCCGAAGAACGTGCTAGGCGCAGAACTCTGGGCCTATGTCTCTATTGTGGGGCCAAAGGTAATTTTCGTGACACTTGTTCTCTTTGTCCGGAAAAACGCTCAGGGCTAATACATCTGGAAGGTGGAGTATTAGACCCTGAAATATCACCTTCACCTTCGTGTCTTCTCCTTTCTGTGTTGCTTCATGTCGGTGCTTCCTCTCGTTCGGTCTCAGCACATCTGGATTCCGGAGCCGCTGCCAATTTCATCCTCCATGAGACTTACCCTTTTGCCCCTTACAACACCATTGGTGGTCTTGGCAATTGATGGCACGGTTCTCCCAGGGGGCCCTATCCACTTTCAGACTCTTCCTGTTAAGATGTCAGTAGGGACACTCCACCAGGAGTGGATATCCTTTCTTGTCTTACCTAAGGCTTCATCTCCTATCATATTAGGTCTTCCTTGGTTACGGCTCCATTCTCCACACGTTGACTGGTCTGCTGGACAGATCCTGGCTTGGGGTTCCTCCTGTTCCTCTTCCTGCCTACTCAAGGGTACCCCAAAAGAGAAACTTCCTGTTACCACCATCCCAGTATCTTCTGCTCTTCCCGCTGTATATAGCGATCTCTGGGATGCGTCCTGCAATAGTCGGACTGATGCACTCTCTAAGTCATGTGGTACTCTGGATGAGGGGTCCACCTATGAACCTGAGTCGATCATTCACTCCAGTTCGCATAACCATTTACCTTTGCCTGTCCCTAATCTCCCTTGGATGCACAGCCAGGCTAACTTGTCTGCAAGTTCCACAGTTGCTATGCCCTGTGATGCGATTGAGAAGGTCGCTACACCTGACAATACTATTCAGTCGGCCTCTGCACCAGTTATGCCCAATGAGCTTCCTGCTTCTTGTTCAGCACCTTCTGTGACCTGGTCTCACCCTACTGCTACTATGTCCATTCAAGCCCGTTTAAGAGGCTCAATCCATCCTTTGGATAGAATACCTCATTCGGCCAGGAGGGGTTTTCAATCTTTTTCTCAGGGTTCTCTGCATTCTGTTTGTGTTTCAGCTATCCAGCTTGACTCTTGTGACATGTCACCTTCTAACCAACCTGACCTCAGGGATCCACTGACCTCTGCCCAGTCTGGTGGTCCTGTTATGGATGCCCAGCTCATTTTTAAGGGTCTGGGAGACCCTGCTCAGGCTCCTGATCTTCTCATGCCCTTACCCATTCCTAAGAAGCCTTTAATCCTCAAGTCCTCTCGTCATCTCCCTACCTCGGTTCCAGTCTCTGAGGATAATCTAAAATATGAGGTTAGTCAAGTTTTGGATTCCCGGCTCCGTAAAGGCATTCTTCAGAACCTCGTACATTGGAAAGGGTTTGGCCCTGAGGAGAAGTCTTGGATCACTGCATCTGAGGTCTTTGCTCCTAGTCAGCAGTCATCAGTCACAGTTAGATGCTATCCCATCCATAGCAAGTTTATTTTTTTCTGCTGCTGGGCTTTTCATTAAAAAAAAAGTGGGACAACAATATTGCCTGTATGGAGTCGATTCTGACCCAGGATTTGGGAATTTACGACAAACAGCATCAAACATGGATGGCTTTGAAGTTTTTTCTCAGGAACTAAAAAATCTTCTTGCGGTACAATATCATGGCTTGTTTGCCTAATTTGTGTTCGGCAGTTCCGCTCGGGGGCCCTCCCCTCTCTCCCCCTTCCCCTTCCATTTCCCCTCCTACCCCCCTCTTACCCCCCCCCCCCCCTTAGCTTGCTAACTCCCTCTCAACAACCCTTTTTTCTTCTTTTTTCAAATAATTTTTTATTGCGCTGTTCCTGCTCTCTTTTTGTGTTTTGTAAGTGTAGCGGGGTCTCTTTAAGGAATATAAAACTACTGTTCCCAGAACCCGCTGGTTCCCAGGATGTTTGGAGTTATGCCTCAGAGACTCATGGGGGAGGATATATAAGGAGGGGGAGAGGCCTAGTTCTTCCTCTTTGGACACCCCCCCCCCCCCCCCTCCTAGCAAGAGGAGATCTGTGCTGGACTGCTGGAGGCACAAGGCCTTGTGCTCTTTTCCAAAGAGCTCTCTGCCAGCCTAGTTGCACCTGAGAGACATTTTCTCTTGCTGCAGTACACCAGAAGGATTGAAGACTCGGAGGTCGGTGGATTCCTGTTCCTAGACGAATCGGACTTGGACTTGTCCGGGTGGTGAGAGCTGTTTAAAGACAGATACTTTATCTTTATTATTAGTTTGGATTACAAAGTTGTTCTTCAAGTGCACCACCGAAAGATTGCTAGCGAATATTGTTTTACTGGACTTCCATCTAGATCAGTCAGGCCTGACTGCATAGGTAGATAGTGCTGGGTGTTAGTTTACCCATGCGGGGAAGTAGCTGAAAAAAGGCAGCGTTAGAGTTGCATAGCAATACTTTCTTATGCTGATTACTCTGTTTATCTTTATTACTGGTTACTGCAGGGACCTGCTTATGTGTTGCAATCCAAATGTTTGATTCATGTTATTCCTTTTATAAAAACAACAAGTAAAGTCAGTTATATACTTTCAAAGATTGTCTATGAGCTTGAGTTATCCACCCACGCACACACACATATTTAGAGTATAAGTGATTTAATGTGTATTGATAGATACTAACTGTGCCAGAGTGGGTAGTGCAGATTGCCGGGGGGTTGGCGGAGCTGTGCTCAGGACCCAAACCAAACTTGCTGCCCTCTTAAGTGAGGGTATCGCTATATAAGATTTTGCTATGGAGCCTATCACAGTCCTTCTTTTTTTTTTCTACATCTTGTACAATGGGTTGTGTACCATTTCCGATTGCCAAGTGTTCCTACAGTAGAAGGTTATCTTTGTACATTGATCTTTCTCATTCATGCTATACATGCATACTATCTACTTATTTGTGTGCCTAGATGATTCCTCATATGTACCTTTCTATGTACATGGCTAAAGCCAGGTACAGTCTAGAGTAAAGAAGGGAAAGGGGAGACATGACTGAAACCTTTAAATACATCAAGGTGGTAAATATGGTTCAGGAGGGCAGTATTTTCAATATGAAGCTAAGATCAAGAACACCGGGATATGACCTCAAACTAGCAGGAGGAAAGTTCAAAACTAATCTTAGAAAGTATTATTTTACCAAAAGGGTAGTTGATGCTTGCATAAGTAGCGAATCAGCCAACAGTAAGTAGATTCAAACATGCTTGGAACACACAGAGGTCTTTACTAAGGGAAAAAAGTTAACACATAAAAAAACAAGCAAAAAACAAATAAAAACATGTATAAATAAAAAAAAGGCCACACTCAATGGACCACTTGCTAATTTTCTGTGGTCACTCTTCTATGTTTCTATGCTATTACACCATTTATTTATTGTAAAAGGACACGACTTGCTTTTCTTTTTGTTGTATATTTGTGTCTACTTTTGTATTCTATAATATTATTATTTTTTTCAAATAAAATCAGATTGAACATAAAAAAGTTGGCCTTTGTTTCAGGGGCAGTATTTTGGGTTTATTTTTTATTTAACATTGATAGGGCCTTTTTTGAAAGTTTGAGCTACTCAAATCGCAGCACGCATTTGTTATTGATCATCAGTTCTTGGAGCTACTTTTTGTTGCAATTATTAAACGAAAAATTACTAAGCGCAAGAACAGTGCACCTAAACCACCTCACATACAATGTCTTGAGAAAGTATCCATACCCCGTGAAATTTTCCACATTTTGTCATGTTACAACCAAAAACATAAATGTATTTTATTGGGATTTTATGTGATAGACCAACACAAAGTAGCACATAATTGTGAAGTGGAAGGAAAATGATAAATGGTTTTCCATTTTTTTTTATTTATTTATTTTTTTTTTTTATAAATACATATGTGAAAAGTGCGGCGTGCATTTGTATTGCAAGTCTTTTTGGGGATGTCTCTACCAGATTTGCACATCTAGAGTGAATTTTTTGCCCATTCTTCTTTGCAAAATAGCTCAAGTTCTGTCAGATTGGATGGAGAGCGTCTGAACCACAATTTTCAAGTCTTGCCACAGATTCTCATTTGGATTCAGGTCTGAACTTTGACTGTACTATTCTAACACATGAATATGCTTTGATTGAAACCATTCCATTGTAGCGCTGGCTGTATGTTTAGGGCCATTGTCCTGCTGGAAGGTGAGCCTCCGCCCCAGTCTCAAGTCTTTTGTAGACTCTAACAGGTTTTCTTCTAAGATTGCCCTTTATTTGGCTCCATCCATCTTCCCATCAACTCTGACCAGCTTCCCTGTCCCTGCTAAAGAAAAACATCCCCACAACATGATGCTGCCACCACCATGTTTCACGATGGTGCGGTGTGTTCATGGTAATGTGCAGTGTTAGTTTTCTGCCACACATAACGTTTTGCTTTTAGGTCAAAAATAATAATTTTGGTTTCATCTGACCAGACCACGTTCTTCCACATGTTTGCTGTGTCCCCCACATGACTTCTTGCAAACCCCAAATGGGACATCTTATGGCTTTCTTTCAACAATGCCTTTCTTCTTGCCACTCTTCCATAAAGGCCAGATTTGTGGAGTGCACGAATAATAGTTGCCCAGTGGACAGATTCTTCCACCTGAGCTGTGAATCACTGCAGCTCCTCCAGAGTTACCATGGGCCTCTTGGCTGCTTCTCCGATTAATGCTCCCCTTGCCCGGTGTGTCAGTTTAGGTTGCCAGCCAGGTCGTGGTGGGTTTTCAGTTGTGCAATACACTTTCCATTTTTGGACGGTGAATTGAACAGTGCTCCGTGAAATGTTCAAATCTGGAGATATTTTTTTTTTCAACTTAACCCTGCTTTAAACTACTCAACAACTTTATCCCTGACCTGTGTGGTGTGCTAATTGGCTTTCATGATGCTGTTTGTTCACTAAGGTTCTCTAGCAGACCTCTGAGGGCTTCACAGAACAGCTGCATTTTTACTGAGAATAAATTACACACAGGCAATTAGTTCCACTAGATAATAGTTAAGAGTAGCAGAGTAAAGGGGGCACGTCACCACTTTTCAGGTATTTATTTGTAAAAAATTTAGAAACCCATTTATCATTTTCCTTCCACATCACATTTGTGTGCCATTTTGTGTTGCTCTATCACAGGGATATGCAATTAACGGACCTCCAGCTGTTGCAGAACTACAAATCCCATGAGGCATAACAAGACTCTGACAGCCACAAGCATGACACCCAAAGGCAGAGGCATGATAGGACTTGTAGTTTTGCAACAGTTGGAGGTCCGCTAATTGCAGATCCCTGGTCTATCATATAAAATCCTCAAAAAATACATTTACATTTTTGGTTGTAACATGACAAAATGTGGAAAATTTTAAGGGGTATGAACACTTTCTCAAGGCACTGTACATAATCCAGATGCATTGGAGGCACTAGATTATGTACAGTATGCTGACGCTACTGCATGATGTTCCATATCTAGTGTGTGGTGGCTCCCCTGGGATTTAGAAGCCATTACACATTATATTACTCACATTCATACTCTGTCAGGTAAATTTAAATTAATGTTTATTTTTTACTTTTTTTTTTTAACTTACTTTTAACATTGATTTATTCTATCATAATTGTAATTTTTTATTGAATTAGAAAGTATGACACCTTTTTTGCTTTGCTGACAGTGTGTGTTTTTTTGCTGAAAGGAAGACATATATGTAAATGTGAGAAAGTAAACTCTTAGCTAAACACAACCATTTGATTCCAATAATTTGTATTATTTCAAACAAGTTACAACAGATATCATTAAATACTGTTGATTGCATATCACAAAACTGATATAATTTTATACAATATATCAACTTATCATGATTCTTTTATGTTCAATAAGATGTAGGGTATAGGTATAATAGCCTGTTCACACAGGGGCAACACAACTTCCAGGGAGACTTTGGGAGGCAACTTGGGCACGACTTGAGTATGAATCACAGTGCGACTTGAGGCAACTTACAAGGCAACTTGAAGTTGCCTTCAGGACAGGGGACTTTGCCAGTGGCCAATCACATAATAATCAGCTCTGTGGGTAGGAGGGTTTTGCCTAGAAAACTATTTTTACTTCCTGGAAAGTTGCTTCAGTTAAGACAGGGGATCCGACTTGGAGGCAACTTCCATTTAAATCATTGGGTACAAGTCACCTAGAAGTCGGATTGAAGTCGTACAGGAACCTTTTCTGAAGTCGGAGCGACTTCAGTAGTGTACATTAAGACGGCTCCATTCACTTCCATTGATCTTTCTCAACCGCACAACTTGGGGAGACTTGGGGCGACTTGAAGTCGGATCCCAGGTCGCCCCTGTGTGAACCGGCTCTAAGGGCCGGTTCACACTGCGGGCGACTGCGATCCGACTTCAGGTTGGTCTAGGTCGCCTCAAGTCGCCTCCAGGTCGCGCTGCAGAAATAACAATGAGAGTCAATGGAGCTGTCTTAATAGACGCTACTGCAGTAGCTCCGACTTTTAAAAAAGGTTCCTGTACTACTTTGAAACGACTTCTAGGCGACTTGTACCCATTCATTTCAATGTAAGTCGCCTCCCCTGTTCATCTGCAGGCTACTTGCAGGCTACTTGACAGGAAGTCACCCAGCCCCCACTGCAGGCAGCCCCTCCTTCCCATACACATTTTAGTTTCGTTTTCCTCCTGATCTTCAACACACAGAACAAGAGCTCTCTCCTCAAAAATGTCTGCGGTGAACAGAAGAGATCCTGTAGACAATGAGTCCCTGATACGATTTGTTAGGGAGAGAAGGTGCCTCTATGCCAAGACCGACAAATCAAATCAGTTGATCCAAAAAAGAGAGAGTGCCTGGCTGGAGATCTGCCGACTCTCTTTTGAAGACTGGGATGTCTTGTCGCAGGCCGACCGCTCTGCAAAAAGTAAGTTTATATGTCTTTTCTCCTTCACTATGCATGATTGTTGTAGTTCAATATAGGTCTTGTAGGTCTTCTTTTGCACAGAGAATCGGTGCATAAATGCCCCCTTTCACAACAGTCCTTGGTTCCTCCCCCTAGATCCCCCTGTCATCAAAAATATAACACCCGAGCAACAAAAGCTCCAATTACATGAACATTAGATGAACTGACTGTTCTAATGGTGTCTGAACTGTATTCCCCACGTTTTTGCTTCAAAAAAGCATTGTTTCAATACCAACTTGATGTGCCACGTGACCTGCCACGGGTGCCACGGGACGTGCCACGGGTGCCACGGGACGTGCCACGGGTGCCACGGGACCTGCCACGGGTGCCACGGGACATGCCACGGGTGCCACGTAACCTGTCATGGGTGCCACGGGACCTGCCACGGGTGCCACGGGACGGGCCACGGGTGCCACGGGACCTTCCACGGGTGCCACGGGACCTGCCACGGGTGCCACGGGACCTGCCACGGGTGCCACAGGTGCTAGGGGACGTGCCACGGGTGCCACGGGACGTGCCACATGTGACATTTTACATGGCACTCATTACAGGTCACCTGGCACTTGGGGTTCCTAATGGTGCCTATTAACTCTAGGGCAAGATTATGGCGCAACCTTGTGAAGTCTGTCACTGATGTGTAGCACTATGATAATTTTATTCCAATAATGATTGAACAATATAACCACAGCAAAAGTAAGTTCAACATAATTTTAACATATTACATTTATTGAACATATAATAACAAATAACAAAAAACATAGCAGACAACTTTAATTAAAAAACAATAATCCATATCAGCACATGTTAACAACCTTCCTCAAAATTCAAAAAAAAGATACTTGATATGAAATCAAAACAGTTGTGTAAAAATATTTATGAAGTTGATTAGGAAATGGCGTCCATCTGCCACGGTACTGCACCAGCCGGTGAATTGAAATAGGATCTAAATTGATCGCGCACTGTGGCACCATCAGTGGATCCCCTTGTAGCACTGATGTGTGCACTTTCCATTTCGTGTATTAGAGAATCCTAAAAACAATATCCGTCCCTGACTCTGACAAAATTGTGCAGCACGCATGCTGCTTTTACAGCAGTTATAGCATTTTCAATGTTTAAGCTTATTGTAGTATGTAGAAAGCGCCATTTATTGGCTAGAATTCCAAAACTACACTCAACCACCCTTCTTGCCCTTGTTAACCGGTAGTTGAAAATCCTTTTAGGAGTGGACAGGTGCCTACTAGAGTAAGGCCTCATCATGTGTTCACCCAATGCAAAGGCCTCATCCGCAACAAACACATAGGGTAGCGCAGGTTCAGCTGTGCCAGGAAGGGGGCAATTTTCAGGAATATCAAGTAGATTCTCCCGTAGTCTTTCACCAAAGGATGAATTTCCAAAAATCCTTGCATCACAGCTACCTCCATAGGATCCAATGTCTACATATGTGAAACAGTAGTTGGAATCTGTAACGGCGAGCAGTACAAAGGAGCAATATTTTTTGTAGTTAAAGTACATACTTCCGCTACCCACAGGCTTTTGTACACGTACATGCTTCCCATCGATAGCTCCAATGCAATTGGGAAAATTGCACCTACTCCAAAATTGATTTGCTATATCACGCCATGTTTCAGGTGTCGGCCTCTTCATCACCATGGTGTTAAGCACGTCCCATACAACTTTGCAGGTGTCTCGGATGATATAGCTGATAGTCGACTTGCCAGCCATGAACTCATAATGTAGACTTACAATTGAATGACCTGTTGCAAGGTATCTGGAAAAACAAAAGAATTGATTATGTTCCTGTTTATGTTTTGCAGTGACCATCTTACAAACGAGGTGGAAGGGGCTTAGGGATTGTTTTAACAGATACCTCAAAAAAGTGGCGAAACAAAGAAGTGGTTCCGGGGGGAAAAGGGTAGTACCCTACATCCATGCGGAAGAGATGGAGTTCCTGAGGCCGTTCATGGATCTTAGAGCGTAAGATAATATTTTTCATATTAGGACAGTGATACTATACAGTTGTATAAGGTTATAATAATTGTATTCTATCTTTCATGCAGAACACAATCCAGTATGCCGCACCCGGACCAGGCAGGTGCATATGCGCAATGTGCTGCAGCGGGCAATGCTCCTGGCGAGGAGGAAGGGGCACCTTCTCCATCTTTGCTCCAGAGTACTGTTCTTAACTCGATGGAGACAAACGTCAATGATGATTCCCAGCCGGCCAATAGCAGTATGGCTGAGGTCGAGGAGCAGGAATGTCCACAGGAACCAGAGCGTCCCGCTCTACCGGGAAGATCGGGCAGACCGATTCGCCACCAGACCAACATGGACCGCTTTGCCACACTGATGGAGCGAATGAACAATAAATTGGCAGACATGGAGAGTGCCTAAAGTGGCTTTGGAATTATGGTGGCAGCAATTTCCTAAAAAAGTTCCGCAGGAGCGCCAGGGTTTTGTAAAAAAAAACATTATTGATCTCCTTGAGGCTAATATAGCCTACCAGCCAGCCGCCACTGCCCCCTCTCCAATGTTTGCCCCACCCCCATCAGTACCCTTCCCAAATTATTATAATCCCCCGCCACCCAGAACCCACCCCTACTATTCCCCTCGTTACAGGCCATATTCGGACGAATATGGCAACACCGCCCAAAATACAAATGCCCCCATGCCCTATCCATTGCCAACCCCTGCAATGGCCACCCGTGATAACGTCCCACCCACACCTTCCCCCATTCCTTCGACTGAAGGTGATAATTTTTTGGCAACTTATCACAATTTATAATTTGTATCATTATTTTCTTTGTTTTTTTTAAAAAAAATTCTGATGTTATTTGTTAAAAAATTGTTTACTGTTTTTTGCTGCTATTTGGAAAAAAATTGTTAATATTAAAAAAAGTTTATGTTTTGCTAATGTGTGGTATGTTTGAGTTTATTACATTTAATTACATGATATGTTTTTTTATGTCAAAAATAATTACCTAGGTGGCTGCAGCATTGGAGCAAAGCTTCATCTGCTGCTCCTTCACACAAAAAATAATAATCAAACATCATCAATGGGTCTCTTCTATCCCCTCCAAGATGTGAGAGCTGCTGACACTCAGCAGCTATCCTGCTCTGCTCCTCCACGCTAATTGTAGCGCTGAGCTGTGAGGATGCAAAGTGTATTGCGCACCAGAAAGACAGTTTACCTTAATGTAATAATTAGTCTTTCAATGGATGAGATACTCTTCCTGTATGTTGTGTTCTGTCGCTCAAGATGGATGTCAACCAGACCAAGCAATTCGTCAAAACTGCAACAAAATTTTTTTTCTAATCATCTATGTTGAAAATAAGAAATATAAACCACTGGTATCTACACACACACATTATCGCATCAACAATATGCCAAATATAAATCACTTATAAATAAGTGTGGAATGTGTGACACCTGTGACAGGTAATGTCGAAGGGGAAAACTACTCTATTTTACTCCTGAAAAATGCTTTTGCAACATGACTTTAAGGCCACATATTTGGGAACACTTACTGCTAGCAAACACACTACTTCTGGTATGTCATGTGCCATCTGTGCCAAGTCACGTGGCACCCGTGGCAGGTTACGTGGCACCCGTGGCATGTCCCGTGGCACCCGTGGCAGGTCCCGTGGCACCCGTGGCACGTCCCGTGCAACCGGGGCAGGTCCCGTGGCACGTCCCGTGGCACCCGTGGCAGGTCCTGTGGCACCCGTGGCAGGTCCCGTGGCACCCGTGGCACCCGTGGCAGGTCCCGTGGCACGTCCCGTGGCACCCATGGCACATCCCGTGGCACCCGTGGCAGGTCCCGTGGCACCCGTGGCACGTCCCGTGGCACCCGTGGCAGGTTACGTGGCACCCATGGCACGTCCCGTGGCACCTGTGGCAGGTCCCGTGGCACCTGCGGCAGGTCCCGTGGCACCTGCGGCACGTCCCGTGGCACCCGTGGCAGGTTACGTGGCACCCGTGGCACGTCCTGTGGCACCCGTGGCACGTCCCGTGGCACCCGTGGCAGGTCCCGTGGCAGGTCCCGTGGCACCCGTGGCAGGTTACGTGGCACCCGTGGCAGGTCCCGTGGCACCCGTGGCACGTCCCGTGGCACCCGTGGCAGGTCCCGTGGCACCCGTGGCAGGTCCCGTGGCACCCGTGGCAGGTCCCGTGGCACCCGTGGCACGTCCCGTGGTACCCGTGGCAGGTCCCATGGCACCCGTGGCAGGTCCCGTGGCACCCGTGGCACGTCCCGTGGCACCCGTGGCAGGTTACGTGGCACCCGTGGCACGTCCCGTGGCAGGTCCCGTGGCACCCGCGGCACGTCCCGTGGCACCCGTGGCAGGTTACGTGGCACCCGTGGCAGGTCCCGTGGCACCCGTGGCACGTCCCGTGGCACCCGTGGCAGGTCCCGTGGCACCCGTGGCAGGTCCCGTGGCACCCGTGGCAGGTCCCGTGGCACCCGTGGCACGTCCCGTGGCACCCGTGGCAGGTTACGTGGCACCCGTGGCAGGTCTCGTGGCACCCGTGGCACGTCCCGTGGCACCCGTGGCACCCGTGGCAGGTCTCGTGGCACGTCTTGTGCCAAGCGCGGCACGTCGCGTGGCATGTGACATGGCACATGTGGCAAGTGATGTGGCAGGTCGACAATCCACAACTTGTGGCAAGTGACGTGGAAAGTGGACAATGACATACAGCATATGTACTTGCCTTGTGATCGTCCCGTGGCACCCGTGGCAGGTCCCGTGGCAGGTCCCGTGGCACCCGTGGCAGGTTACGTGGCACCCGTGGCAGGTCCCGTGGCACCCGTGGCACGTCCCGTGGCACCCGTGGCACGTCCCGTGGCACCCGTGGCAGGTCCCGTGGCACCCGTGGCACGTCCCGTGGCACCCGTGGCAGGTTACGTGGCACCCGTGGCAGGTCCCGTGGCACCCGTGGCACGTCCCGTGGCACCCGTGGCAGGTTACGTGGCACCCGTGGCACGTCCCGTGGCAGGTCCCGTGGCACCCGCGGCACGTCCCGTGGCACCCGTGGCAGGTTACGTGGCACCCGTGGCAGGTCCCGTGGCACCCGTGGCACGTCCTGTGGCACCCGTGGCACGTCCCGTGGCACCCGTGGCAGGTCCCGTGGCACCCGTGGCAGGTCCCGTGGCACCCGTGGCAGGTCCCGTGGCACCCGTGGCACGTCCCGTGGCACCCGTGGCAGGTCCCGTGGCACCCGTGGCAGGTCCCGTGGCACCCGTGGCACGTCCCGTGGCACCCGTGGCAGGTCCCGTGGCACCCGTGGCACGTCCCGTGGCACCCGTGGCAGGTCCCGTGGCACCCGTGGCAGGTTACGTGGCACCTGTGGCAGGTCCCGTGGCGCCCGTGGCACGTCCCGTGGCACCCGTGGCAGGTCCCGTGGCACCCGTGGCACGTCCCGTGGCACCCGTGGCAGGTTACGTGGCACCCGTGGCAGGTCTCGTGGCACCCGTGGCACGTCCCGTGGCACCCGTGGCACCCGTGGCAGGTCTCGTGGCACGTCTTGTGCCAAGCGCGGCACGTCGCGTGGCATGTGACATGGCACATGTGGCAAGTGATGTGGCAGGTCGACAATCCACAACTTGTGGCAAGTGACGTGGAAAGTGGACAATGACATACAGCATATGTACTTGCCTTGTGATCGACATCCGTGTATACTTGAAAAAATTGTCATCAAAACTACGCAAGTTCTCATACATAGCCCAGAACTGCCCTCTGTTATGTCGATTGGCAATGATTGGATGGATCCAGTAGCGACGTCTTCTTCCCATCCTCCTCCTCCGCTTCATTCCTTCTTCTTCCTCTTCCATCAGTATTGCCAAACCAGCTGTTAGGACAGCTGACATAAGGTAACGCACAGAGAGCATTTTGGACACAGAACAACAGGCAAGAACAGGAACAAGGAAGAAGACAGGATCAGGAATGATGTCACAAGGGGTGAAAGCTCACTTGTACAGTTCCCTGTCCTGGAGGCGACTTGTAAGTCGCCCCAAGTCGCGCTGTTAAGTCGGATACAAGTCGTATCCGACTTGCCTTCCCAAGTCGTGTCGCCTCGTGTCGCCCCCTGTGTGAACCGGCCCTAAGGGTGCAAAAATTGAGTTCAATGTTACATCAACCAGAGGTAATATGATAAATGTTAAGCTATACAGCTGTCTGTTCATGGAGTCTAGATATAGTTCCTCATAGCTTGTGCCCTAAAGAACAAGATACAGTAAATTGTATTATGGATGGGATTACAGAGAGTAAATCAGTGGGTTATCAAACTATTACCATAATAAAAGGAAAGTCAGAGAACAAGCTATACAATGTAAGTTGCAAAGTATAAGGTATACATTTTAAAGTTTATCGTTCAACTGCCCCAAAATCTTATATTTGAAAGTTTATAGCATATTGAGTTGTTTGCTGCTTATTTCAAGCTTCCATAATAACATAAAGGGTATAATCAGGCCTCCCATTGAAGGTGGAAATGAACAGACGTATGTTCTTTATTTTCTAGCATTTTCTTACATTAGCACTGTAAATTCACTCTATGTATCACCCCAGAAAGGTTAGAGCATCTGTTTATTTTTACCTGTCTGTAATACGTACAGTTATTTAGCTACAAAAAAATATGCAATACAATGGTTCGGTATTCAGTCGGAAATATGTTGATAATACTTTATATGATTTAGGGTGTAGGTGCAGTGTGTATCCCTGTTAGTGAGGATACTAGTGTAAATATTAAGTTCCAGAAGTTCTTCAGGCCTCTGCAAGAAGTAAATTTCCCACTTGGCTGTATTGTCACCAACAAAGTGGGGAGTGATTTGGGAATTAGCATTCTCCTAATAACTGATGCAGCAATAAGCTATATAATTATTTACTTTTGGAGCATTTACCTGTTCTAAGTCCTTTTCCCATGTAGACATTGAGGCTTCATGCACACTAGCGTTTTTTTATAAGCTCGAAATCACTTGAAACAAAACCATGAAAAATGCTGATAATAGCATTTTTGAACCGGCTTGCAGTAGCATTTTAGTAGCTTTTAGAAGGGCTTAGGAGCGTTAGCGTTTTATTAGCATTTTTACAGTACATGAAGGAAAAAAACTCTAGAAAATAATCTGTTTAAGTCGTGTTTTCAAGCGATTAGGAGCATTTAGCGTTTTTTTCTGCTGGAAAAAGGTTTCCAAAAACTCTACAAAAACATTTTTTTTTTCTGCTCCTAATTCTGAAGCTTGAAAAATAATTCTAGCATAAAATAGTGTGCATGGACACATAGGATAGCACTATTAGCTTCTAGGAGAAGAAAAATGTGACGGACTGGGGTTTATATGGTCACAAAACAGACACCCCAAAGCAAAGTACATATTCATTTTTTTTTATATATTTCTAAACATCTCCCGTCTATTCTATTAATAACCAGTAGATGGCAGAGAAGGTACACAAACAGAGTCTATATAAGGCCACACACCATGTGACTGGAAATTAAACTACTTCCAGCCATAAAGTCAGTGGTCATATCTCATGCTGTTTGTGTGATTCTTTGCAGGTATGTACTCTAAATTGTTCCTAATCTGTATTAACCTGTGATAGAAAGATTCCTAAACATCTTGAGCAGATGCAGAAAAAGTCTCAGCAGATTTTATGCAATTTTTTTGCTGTAATTAGAAGTTTAGAACAGCATGTGTCAGAAACAAGTGAAAAGTGCATAAGAACATGAAAATACTGCATTAGTCAGAACAAATGTCTATGATAAACACTAAACCTTTCTAAATAGGTATATTTAAACCTGATTTATTGGAAATTGCATAGATTTATAGAAGCACATGTTTTCTGTTATTTAATATAAAAAAAAAAAACTATTGTATGTAAAGCTTATGTATTGCATCATACAGGCATGCAATGTGCACCATCTAGTGGTTAAAAAAGAGTACTACCATGAAAATATTTGTATTAAAGCAATGCATTGCTAGTATGATTATTGCACACTTAAAATGTACCAGAGAGATAAAGATAATTATCTATAACACTGAATAACAGGGATATATATGTTATTAAAATATAGTAATGTTCATTGTTATAACTACGTTTTAAAATACTTTAGTTAAAATCGGTATTATATATATTGTTAATGGTTATAAACATGTGACTATAAAAATGTAAAAGATGTATTGTTATGTAAAATTAAACTACTTCCAGCCATAAAGTCAGTGGTCATATCTCATGCTGTTTGTGTGATTCTTTGCAGTCCACGCCAAGCTGATCACCTTCTCATCGCGTCTACAATCATCGGCTCTCTTAATTCACATTTTGAGGCCGGTAACAAAAACAATGCTCATAATAGCTTCCAGGAGCGTAAAAAACGTTAGTATACATGGAATCATTTATGAGCTGCCTTAGCCCAGAGCTTGCTAGCACAAATGTTATTCACAAATTAACACAATTATATCATAGAGTACAAGCAATACATACAATACAATAATCCCAGTTATATAACATGTAAAGTGCAACAAATCTGATATATGAAAACTTACATATAACATGAAAGCAGAGAGTAGCAATTATATAATAGGAAGAAGGCTTCACCTGATCCTGCGCCTTTGCAGGCCTGAAGGTGGTCCAAGTTTGTAAACTACCTCTAGTAGCTAAGTCCTCGTGGGCAGTATGTTGCTCTGATCCATAGTACCTAATGATGTAATAACACTGCCCCCTATGTTGGTTTATGTATTGCCTACTATGCTATTGTACATGCTTCTTTTCTTCAATAAACATTAATTAAAAAAAAAAAAATAGGAAGAAGGCTGCTCCATCCCTGATAAACTAGACAAAAGATATTTCCAATGGCACTTTGTTGCAGCAATAGAAATCACACAATTACAAATTGTAATTGTGTGATTTCTATTGCTGCAACAAAGCCCCATGGGATATACATATAACATAAGCAGTACCAAAAAAACTTCTGGGATGTCCAAAATATATATGCCAATTAAAGATGGGCCGAACACCCCTCTGTTTGGTTTGCAGCAGACCTCCTGAACAGGGGAAAATTCTGCCCCGAACCACAAACTCCATTGAAGTCTATGGGAACTGAACATGAGAAATCAAAAGTGCTCATTTTGAAGTCTTATATGCAAGTAATTGGCCATAAAAGGGGTGTATGGGGGTCCAGGTACTGCCCTGGGGGACATGTATCAATGCAAAAAAAAAAAAGTTTTTTCAGGAACAGTGATTTTAATGATGCTTAAAGTGAAACAATAAAAATGAAAAAAATCCTTTAAATATAGTACCTGGGGTCCCCTCAGTCTGCCTGTACAACATGCTGCAGCAAAAATTGCATTTCTAAAGGGAAAAAAAAATAGTCAAATCACATATTTGACTATTAAAATAAAATAAAGAAAAAACAGCGTGGGGTCCCCCCCAAAATCAATACCAGATATTTATCCGAGCATGTAGCCTGGCAGGTCAGGAAAGGTATTTTTTAAAAACAGCCACTCACCTGACCCACGATTCAGCAGTGTGCTCATCCCAGTTGGTTTCACATGCTGTCTTCTTTCCTCTGTGCCAGCATCTTCACTATGGGCATTCGGCTGTGACAGTTGGAGCTTCAAAGCCGGGTGCCCACTGCGCATGTGTGAGCAGCGCTGCGCATCGTGAATGGTGGATGCAGTCTTCTGGGACCTGTCACTTGTCCCAGAAGACTGCAGGAGGGAGGGAAGAGAACTTCAGCTCCGAGTGCCTAGGCAGTTGGAGCAGAAGTGGGAGTGGGTACCTGTCAAAATCAGGTACCTGCTCCTCAAAAGTGCCAATTGTTCAAGGGGAGCAAGGGACGAGTCCTTACAGTGGAACTTCCCCTTTTGGGTGGAGCTCCCCTTTAAACTAAACAAGTGAAAGTCCCAAAACTGACACCAATATCTTGAATGCACACAAATACAGTATTGAATGTGTTACATAAATCGTCCGTGCATAATATTATTCCATCAATATTTTTCCTTGTTACCACACCAACCTTACACAACAGGTGTACTCTCAACTATTTAGATGGACCTCCTAAATTGCAGGAGGTCATTTATAGCCTGCAACAATCCACAGTTTACAGCACCCTCAAACAATAACTTCTTAAGCAACCCCTCCCACTTAGTTCTGATGTTGCTCATAATAAACAAAAACAGCGACCCCATAGTGCTAACTGAATAATATTTACTAAGGGCTTGCTCAAACCATACATGCATGAAAACTGATGGGAAAACTGCACAGATTTCACTTGCAAAGTCACAAGCTTACATGATTTTCACTTTAGTTGACATCAGTTTTCATGCGCGTGTAGCACCCTGGGGTTTACAGGTGAGGTCAGGTGATCTGTGTTCTGTGCCATCTGGACACCTTCAGGGTGGAAGTATGTCATATGCCCCGGGCTGCTAGGCTGGAGATTGGGCCTATCTTGGGGGCATGTGGCTGCCAGGATGTGTGAGGGCCTATCCAGAAGTAAGAGAGCAGCACAGTTTTGAAGAACTACAAGAGACAGTTGTAGTGGAACTGAAACAACTGTTATGTTTGAGTTAGAAACTGTTAAAGGAATGCATTCCTGCATGTGCAGAAGTGGTGCCTTGCTGGGGCCTTTCCCTGCATAGCTGTCCTCCCATTGAAGTCTCGGAGTCTGCCAATTGAATCTATAACTACTTAAGGTGTCCTAGACCTAACCCTCTTTACCCCAAAAATACAAAAAGCACTGTCAAAAGAAATAAAACCTCTTTTACATCCAGAAGTGTCTGGCGCCCATTGACTTTCACCATCTTTGCACCCACTATGCCTCACAACACACTACATATTGAAGAATGTCAGCTATCTTTGGCCTTGGAGGTCCTCATTAGACGGATGCAGGGTTCAGGATACAGGATAAAGGAACACAGGTCTGGGCACATGGATAAAATACCAAGGCGAGGTGTGCTAGTAATCACCAGGTTTAAGACCCCTTTCACACTAGGTCGTTTAGCAGGCGCTATTGCTCTAAAAATGAAAACACCATGAAAACAAAATGCAAACGTGCTTCACTAAATTTGCTTAAAGTGCTTCACCTGAAGTGATAACAAAATGCGCTCACCAGATACCCTCGGCCACAAAGTGACCTCAAAGCATGATTTATAGGAAGGACTCCTTCATTCAATGATGTCTTTCCTTTCCATAGCCCATGCCAATCAGGCAATCATATATGGAGGAAGCTGGATCCCAACCCACTTAGCAGGTATATGAATGTAGGTATCTTCACCTTATAACATCTCTCCACTGTAAATATCAATTTGCATCAATTGTATCTGTAAAAAAGCTCCCCACCAAAGAGCTACAGAAGGTAGGATATTGAGTAATACTGCTTTATCTTTTATTGCTGAAAAAGAGCCCTTACATAGTCCAGCATGAAATCACAATACAATCCGCTCAGGGGGGAGCAGAAGCCGGTCTGACACCGGTATTAAGCTTGCAATGTGTGTGGTGCATCTCAACTGTATAAGCAAAAGTATAGGGCTCCTATAGTTGTAAGTGTCAGGGCTCACCTCTATGCATTTCGCGCTAGAGAGTGCGTCATCAGGAAGTGGGTCTGACACCATTTTCTCTGAGCCTAAATAGCAGCAAAAATGGCCACAATTGGTCAGGATCATTAACAATGTTTTCCATAGACAAGAAAACAATAAAATGTTTATGGACTCAGCAAAACCAATTAAAACCGGATTCTGCTTACCCTTAGGGCATATACAAACACTTAAAAACTTTTTCCCAGTTGATTTTATAAAATGTTATTTAATTAAGTTTTTAGATTTCAATCTATGCCAACCATGTTATTAGTGGCATCCCTCTTTCCCTTATGTTCATATTTCATGAGATTGTCTGCATAATTATTAGTTGGGAACATCTCTTTAGACTGTATTCAGCCTCTAGTGGTTGTGACATTATTTTATATTTTTATATATTAAAAAGTATTTTGATGCACTTTTTTAAGTGTTTGTATATGCCCTAAGGGTAAGCAGAATCCGTAATGCAGAGCACAGGAGTGAGTAGTGCAGAGTTCAGAGGGCAGTAGTAAGTAACACAAGTCAAGGACAGTGGAATGTAACAAACGGTGCAGAGGTCAGTGGTGTTGAGGGCCTGTTTACACTTGAGCACTGAAAAAACACCAGTCACTGCTAGGACACATATAGCACATAGAAAAAACTGTTTTTTATGTGCCCCATTCTCCTGAAGCTGTGGTGCAGTGAGGTGTGATAAAATGAAGACATGCTGCATAATATCGCATCTCACTGGATGGCACCTCGGTCACCGCACACCAAGTGCGAAGCACTGTGCTGCCATATGGTGGTGTGAAGGAAGCGTTACTTTGTACACGTCAAATAAAGTGAAATAATAAAAGCGAGCGATGTGATGCGATAAAACATGCATCACACCACTCCCTAGCACACCTCACTCTAGCCCAAAACAGACTTCTGCTGCGGCACCATGCGGTTTGGTGTATGTGAAAACACACAGTTTACAATGCATGGGGGTACCATTAAGAGGTAAAGCTAAAGAGAAGCTAATTTCTCTATGTGTCAGGAACATATGCGATTTTGCACGCACTCGCGACGCGCAGAGATGTGAGCCAACAATAACACACAGCAGCACAAGTCCTCCCCTCAAGCAAAAAAAGAATGCAAAATAAATGTTAATGTCTCTGGCAGGTACACACAGGCATCTGCATTGTAGACAGGAGCCTTAAATAACATTGGCAGCTCAGCAGTAAGGACCTGCCGTTAGCCTGCTGCCTCCTGTGTCTCTGACCCCCTGCAGTTACCTGTTTTGCAGCACATGGACCACCTCTTTCCCCAGACCCTGCTGTGGCTGCTTTAACACAGACACAGCTGCGGGTTTTGCTGAGCAGGGACCCGCAATGCTCACGGAGTGGTGCTGATTCTTCTGTTCCTGTCTGGCCCACCCCTTTCCCTGTACTTGCCTTGGCTCTATTGTGCATTGCCTCTGATCTGAGAGGTAGTGGGTGGTAAGGAGTGGCAGAGCGGTTGCGGTCTACCTGTCAGATGGTCGCGATCGACGGCTTGCCGACCCCCTCTCTAAACTGATAACCTGTGGGAGATTTTAAAGCTTCACTTATGGAAAATACTATATAGGGTACTGAAGTTTTCCTGCTGTTTCAAGGGGCGCACACAATTATAACCACTTGCCACCCACCCAAAGTACAGGAAGCAGCTGCAGGCACCGCGATGTACTGGTATGTCACGGTGCACTGGTGCTCCTGCTGTGGAGTGCAGCGGCACGATCCTGTGACCACTGTCAGAGGCTTGGGTATCATCATGTTATTGCTACAACCATTCAAAGAATGCATTAAGGTGAAAAACCTTGACGCTTTACAACCACTAAAAGCAGGGGTAGGCAACCTAGGTCCCTCCAGCTGTTGTGGAACTACATTTCCCATGAGGCATTGCAAGGGTGGCAGTTACAATTATTCCCAGAGGCATGATGGGACTTGTAGTTCTGCAACAGCTGGAAAGCCCAAGGTTGCCTACCCCTGATTAAAGTGGCATATTACAGTTCTATCAGTGATTCATGCAGATAGCAAAGAGAGGAGAGATCATAGAAAAACCAAACTCGGTGCTTCAGGCTAGTACACACTATAGAGGGATGTGCTTTGTTCATGTTTTATGTCTAAGGTTTAAAACCACTTTGAATACATTTTCTTTAACAATTTATATGAAGGAAAAGGAAGGATATAATAAACAAGACAGGAATGCCAATAACAGTATATTGAATGTACCCTTGTGGCTGACAGAGACCAGTGTTGAAAAACACCATACCTCCCAACATTTTGAGATGGGAATGAGGGACACTTACTAGCAAATGTATGTAGGCATAAGACATGCCGCCCTTTATGCCCCCTGTAAAAGGAAAATCAAATAATAACCCCTTAACAATAACCAAAAAAAAAGGTTAATTAATTCCGCAAGGTCTTTTTTTACCACTACAATTCCTTTATATTGGCTTTTAAAATTTACAAATGCATCAATTTAGAAATTATATGAAAGGTTTAGCACTGGGAAACACTTTTTGAAAGATAAAAAGTGCATTTTATATACAACTATACAGATCAGACCAAAATGAGGGACACGTGAGGGGGAAAGAGGGACAGAGGGACATTGCTCCAAATCAGGGACAGTCCCTCCAAATCAGGGGCAGTTGGGAGCTATGGTGATGTCTGTCAGTGCCCATTAGTGATGCCTGTCAGTGCCCATCAGTGATGCCTGTCAGTGCCCATTAGTGATGCCTGTCAGTGCCCATCAGTGATTAGGGTTGCCACCTTTTCTTCAAGTCAAACCCGAACACTTTAGCGGCGCACAGCAATTTATTTTTATAGTATAAACTATACATATATTTTGCAATTAAATAACATTTGTAATCATATGAAGTTAATAACAAAAGCCCCCCTTTACATCAGAGTACACAGAGTTCCCCTTTTACATCTGATGCTCTGGGAACCCTGATTTAAGGGTGGACACTGAGAACTCTGATGTAAGGGGTGCTCTGAGAACCCTGATTTGCCTTAGTGTACTTATTCAGATGCGGGAGAGAGAAGGTCACTGACCGGGATGGATGGTGAGCTCACTCACCCCTTGGCAGTCAGCACCTCACATCCAGATGTATCTGAGACTGCTGGACTTCAAATTTCCATTCCCAACTTTCCTTTTCTGAGGCACAGAGCCAGGGATTGGAGTGTGGGCAGACACACTGACACAGAGGGGTAGGGGTGGGGGGAAGAGATGCAGATAGAGCCCTCTCTCCTCTCCCATCTGTGTGTGTGTTTTGGGGGGAGGGGGGGTTGTTAGTGCTGGCTTTGGGCAGTGTGAAAGAGTGTAACAGCTTAGACAACTGCAGCCAGCAACCCTGCTGGGAAGCCATAGTCCAGTCTGAATCATGTGTCTGGGTTTAAGGCAGTCTGAAACCCAGACACATGATTCCAAACCCGAACTGTCCGGGTGAATCATGGACAGGTGGCAACCCTATCAGTGATGCCTGTCAATGCCCATCAGTGATGCCCGTCAGTGCCCATTAGTGATGCCTGTCAGTGCCCATCAGTGATGCCTGTCAGTTCCCATCAGTGATGCCTGTCAGTGCCCATTAGTGGTGCCTGTCAGTGCCTATCAGTGATACCTGTCAGTGCCCATCAGTGATGCCTCTCAGTGCCACCTATCAGTGCCCATCGGCGCCGCCTATCAGTGCCACATATCGGTGTAGCCTCATTGGTGTCCATCAGTGAAGGATAAAATTACTTATTTCGAAAATTTTATAACAGAAACAAACGAAAACGTTTTATTTTTGCCATTTTATCATTTCTTTAGCAAACAATTACAAACAAAAACGGTGGTGATTAAATAACACTAAAAGAAAGCTCTATCAGTCTCAAAAAAATGATACAAATTTAGTACAGTGTTGCATGACCGTGCGATTCTCATTCAGATCGTGAAAGCTGAAACTTGGCCTGGGAAGGAAGGGGGTGAAAGTGCCCGGTATGTGGCTAATGCAGGGAATGCAGTAAGTTATAAAAAAAATCGCTTTAGAGACACTTTAAGAAGCATATGCTCATATTTATGCACTATTTTATTCAAATAATGGGGGTAATTACTAGTATATTGTCGGTACCAGTTTCCCTATTCCGAAAAGCCAATGGTCTCCACAATCATGGCGTCCCTCAGAAAGAGAGAGTACACGTCCCCCGGAAGTGCTCCGTACGCACTGTGCGTTCCACTAGCACCACTTCCTGTCCGCTTTCTGCTTCCGGTCTGGAGCCCGCGCTTGCTTTTGCAGCTGGAATCCGGAGTGTGTGTTCGGGTGAGACGATAGCACGTTGGCTGTAACGTGGGCAGCAGTGACCCAGATTCCCTGTGCTTTTCTCCTAGAGCGTACCGCAAATCTGCCGACTCCATGTCGCGCCTATCGACCTTACCGCGGGTCTATATCGGGCGCCTGAGCCATCGGGCCCGGGAGAGGGACGTGGAGCGTTTCTTCAAGGGCTTTGGGAAGATCGTAGAGGTGGATCTGAAGAACGGGTGAGTGCCGATCTGTGATGACTATCTCCGGGCCTCCGGCTTTATGGAGAGGTGTGTGGTGGAGCCGGGCCTTTTTTAAAAAGAGCCAAGAATCGGCCAGTAACGGCAGATCCGGAGAGTAGACCATTGTGTACATTACTGTGCCCCCTGCCCACCTTCAGATACCTACACTTTGTAACCAAGGCAATGCCATGTTTCCAGATGTGATTGCTTTCTGTGGCTCCTCCTTAGAACTAAAGGAAAAACTTTTTTTTTTTAAACTTTATCAGTTTTGGAGCCCTAAGGGGTTAAAAGGCTTTTATTGCTGTCTGCATTCACACTTGTGCAGAATCGCAGGCTTTTCTGCAGCACACAAAGCGTCCCGCTGACTATCCGCACACTCAGAAAAAAACATTTATAGTGGTTGTAAACCCTTACAGATCACCTTTGACCTACAGGTAAGCCTAGCTTAAGGCTTACATGTAGGTGCAAGAAATATCTCTTAAACCTACATGATCTAGGAGATATTTACAAAAAGACAGACACCGCTGTGTATGGTGCATGCGCCGTAGAAAGCGGCGTGCAGGCGAACTGAGCATTCCGCTGCTAACGGCAATATGCCATTAGTGGCGGCTCCCTTGCACATGCGTGGGAGTGACGTCATTGCGTCTGCGGCCAATCACAGCGCCAGAGCCACGATACCCGCAAAGAAGATGGACGCTCCATGGAAGAGGGGACAGCGGTGACATTGCAGGCTCCTGTGTCAGGTAAGTGACACATAATGGGCTACTATGCGATTCGTAGTAGCCCATTATGCTTTACCTTTGCAGGGAAACAAAGAGGAAGTAAACCCATCAGGGTTTACTTCCTCTTTAACACTGACAGGGGTGCTGATGATCAGCTTTTATTTATGTAAGACCTAAGTGTCGCTAAACCCACAACAGTAAAATCAGTCTGTATATGCAGTAAACCATGCTTGTTATACTCACTGTGGAACCTAAAGGTATAATCCTCCGCATTGTGGAAAAAGGACCGTTATTTTTTTTTAAAAAGAGCAAGATGCTCACTGCTATCCTCCATAGTTATAATAGGGGAAAAAAGGCACAAGTCCATCTAGTTCAACCAATAAATGGGGGGGGGGGATACTATCACAATTCTATGCCAACCGTAATGAATACACAAAAGGTAAAAAAAGGCAGATTATACCAGCCAGACAAGGAGTACACAAAATGTATATAAAATATAATTTTATTACAAAATTCCTTTAAAAATCTGTGTGTGTGTGTGTATATATATATATATATATATATATAATTACACACACACACCCATAAAACAATGCTAGATGTCTTGCTCATAGGTGGGACCAACTGCCTTCTGTACATGATCATTATTACATTGTTCATGGCTTATATGCCAAATCCAACTGTATATCTAAATCTTCATGAGTCAACGCGTTTCAGTTAGCTTCATTAGGACACATGGAAAATAATGGCAGTTTTCTATGACAAAAAATATATTGTGATTAACCCTTTCATGACTAAGCCTATTTCTGACATTTGGTGTTTACAAGTTAAAATCTGTATTCTTTGCTAGTAAATTACTTAGACCCCCAAACATTGTGTGTGTATGTATGTGTATATATATATAATTAGCAGAGAATCTATAGAATAAAATGGCGATTATTTCAATATTTTATGTCACATGGTATTTGTGCAGCGGCCTTTTAAATGCAAATTTCTGGGGGAAAATACTCTTTCATGAATTTAGAAAAAACTAAACCGTAAAGTTGGTGCAATTTATTTTGTATAATGGGAAAGACGATGTTTGATGTTACGCCGAGTAAATAGATACCAAACATGTCACGCTGTAAAATTTCGCCCACTCGTGGAATGGCGGAAAACTACGGTACCAAAAAAATATATGTGTGTGTGTGTGTGTGAAGTTTAAAAAAATAAATGGTTACCAGGCTAGAGTTACAGAGGAGATCTAGTGCTAGAATTATTGCTCTTGCTCTGACGATCGCGGCGATACCTCACATGTGTGCTTTGAACACTGTTTACATATGTGGGCATGATTTCCGTATGCGTTTTCTTTGCTGCGCGAGCTCTCAGGGACAGGGTAGCTTTAACATTTTTAGATATATAGATTATAAATATATATATGTATCTTGTTTATTTTTATTTTTTTACATTGTGTTAAAAAAAAAAATCTGATCACTTTTATTGCTGTCACAAGGAATGTAAACATCACATTTATGGAGGGATCGGGGGTCTAAAAAAAAAAACAAATCCCTCCTTTGCACTTCAAAGTATTCAGATCAGTGATTTTGAATACTGGTATTACTTTAAAAAACCGGCGCCATTGACAGCCAAGTAAACCAGAAGTGACGTTGTGACGTCACTTCTGTTTTTACAGAGGAGACTGGAACTAAGCCCTTTTCGGCTTCATGCTAGTCTGTCTAGCTGTCGGAAGTGGTGGATCGAGAATCGGGTCTCCCGGCTGGAGGGGGGATGTCTCCTCCCACTCCTCCGGGATAACAACCGATCGGCTTTTAGTCACATCAGTTGTTATGCCTGGAAAGCAGACCGCCCACTAAAAGAAAAAAAAAGGGATGATGCCTGCAGCTGCGGGCATCATCCTGGTATAACCCCTTAAAGCTGAGGTTGCATATATGCATACACTCGGCGGGAAGGGGTTAAACTAGGGTTGCACTACTATTGAGCATTTGTACGAGTAAAAGTGTTTCAGGTGTGATTCCAATGCAAATTGGAGTGTGAGATTAGAAATTGCATAGGGCTGTTTTTCAAATCGTACTGCACACATGAAAACTGATGTGTCTACAAGAATCTGTGCTGTTTTCCCATCCATTTTCATGCATGTATGGTGTGAACAAGTCTAAAACAATGGTCACATGACACTAAAAATAGGTATCGGTGAGTACTTAAGAAAAAGTATTGGTACTCATTCTTTGTCTTTAAAAACTGGTATCAGTGCCTCTCTAGCTTAAACACAAACATAGATGCACAGGCATTACCATTAATCACCTGCAAGATCCTGACTGGGGGGGGCGCACTTCAATGCCAAATCAGTTACAGTGCATAAGAAATTCCCTGGGTGAGCATCAGAGTACAAAGAGGGACTGAAATGGAAGAAGATGTGTTCTGTAAACATACCTAAAACATACAGCTACAATGCCTAGTTATGGTCATCCATAAGATGGCACTGTAGCTGCTTTGGTGTTGAGGTGTGCCCCCAATTGGATTCTTGCAGGCGATATGTGGTATTACCTGAGTATCTATGTTTGTCTAATCGTAATTTTTTTTGTTATAGACAACTGCTATTATCTTCTATGCAGCCTGATGAAGCTAACTTAAGTGAAACGCGTTGACTCATGGAGATAGAGATATACATTTGGATTGGGCATATAAGCCATGAATAATGTAATGATGGTCATGTACACAAGGATTTGCAGTTGCTCTCACCTATGAGTAATACATCTAGCATTGTTTTATGGGTATGTATATATTTGTATGATTTTTTTTTTTTAAGACATTTTATATACATTTTGTGTACTTCTTGTCTGGTCAGTATAGTCCAACTTTGCCCCCCTTTTTTTCCCTATCGTTATCTCCTATGGGTTGGGTCCTTTAAACATCTATGCAATTTCCTGCCATGCTTTTTTCAAACAAATTATGCCCACAAATGAAGGTTTTACTGTACGCGCGTTTTTTTTTTTTTTTTTTTTTTTTCCTGCATAACAGACACCTCCCAACATCAGCACTTCCCAAAAAGTGCAAAACTCGGCAGGAATGCACTGCAATCATGCATCAACCACCAATGCATACATGTGAACCTAGCTGAACACGTATTTTACAACGATTTGAGCTGCTACTTCACTGATAACTTCCTTGATCCCCTACAGTGTGCCCCCCAGCCTGCACCATATCATAGTACCATGCATTTTGGTGCGGCGTCATTTTTGAAAGGTATCAGGCGATTCTTTGGCATGTAGGACAGCTCATTGAAACCAATAATCATACATAAGATTGTTTGTAGTGTATGTATATTGTGCTACTTTTTTATAGTTGTTCTCAAGCCCAATTTGTATTTTTTGGAAATATGTTATAAAAGATTGTAAACTAATGGGTTCCAGTGCACACAGAATGGTGTGAACAGAGCCCAATTGTCCTGGTCACCAGAAATGATAATGAGTGTAAGCCCTGGTTATTTTTGAAGCATTTTGACATGCGATGACATGTCAAATGGGAATTGCCGGCAATGGCACCGTCCTAAATGGTGTAGCGCTGCACAGATTCCAAAAAGTATTTTCTGTACTACTTTTTGCGATTTCTGGGTGCAATTTCCATTGACATCTGTGCAGAAACCCGCACAGGGGGTTTCTGCCTTTAACTTTTAATTTGGCCCTATAGGCAGTCAATCAAATGGTTACAGCGCAATGTGATTTGCCATTTTGAACAAAAATAAGACTGGAAGAGTCCTGCTCAAAGGCCATTAACCAATTCTGGACTAAGCCTATTTTTAACTCTTGTTTACAAGTTAGACCCCAAATCCACACATAAAAGTATTCAAAACGCAGCCACGCGCTGATTGGTAATCTCCCAGTCTCTGCTGAACGAGCTGCATTTCAATCAGTATATGTTGACCTTTATGGGAAGTTTTGCTTATTTGCATCCCCTCCCTCCCTCTCCATGGCCTGCCACATTTGGCGCTTTTTGGGGGATGGTTTTGGCAGATACCCGCTCCCACTTCTGGTCAGATCGCTGATTGGCTTCCATGCACGGCTGCACCAGATTTAATTTGCACTTTCCAGTTTTAGTAAATTAACCTCATCATGTCTACTTCCTTTCAACATCGGAAGATGTCTAGCAGTCCCATCAGCACAGAATTATTGGAAACCAGTGGGGCCCAGATACATCTATCTACTGTCTGGAGAAGTCTGGCCAGAAGTGGACTTCATGGAAGAATTGCTGCCAAAAAGCTATACCTCTGATGTGGAATCAAGGATAAGTGGTTAAACTATGCACAAAAACACAGAACTGGGTTGCAGAAAAATGGCAGCGAGTGCTCTTCACCAGTGGTCATCAACCCTGTCCTCAGGGCCCATTAACAGGCCAGGTTTTATTTATTACATTGGGGAGATGCAGACTAGAATAGTACAGTCACTGAGCAGCAAATTATGTCACCTGTGATGTATTTCAGTTATCTTGCAAACCTGGCTTGTTAGTGGGCCCTGATGACAAGGTTGATGACCACTGCTCTGGACTGATGATTCTAAATGTGAAATATGTGGCTGTAGCAGGAGTTAGTTTGGTCACCAAAGGCTTGAGGCGTGTGATTGTTCCCAAATTTATTTTGCAGTAGGACAACTCCAGACATACAGCTAATTTCATTAAAGTGGTTCCTCAGCCTTTTTACATAAAAAAATAAAGGCCAGCAGCTACAAATACCATCCTGGAAAAAAGAGGTAGTATTTTGGCGCAAGATCGCTAGCTGTGTGTACATATAGGAAGTCCCATTTAAAAAATGGACACGTTCATCTGATATGCGCACGCACACACAGGCCATTGATAATGTGGAGCAGTTAATGAGGTTTGAGCGCCAGCTATCCTTAGTGTAAGCTAGCCCTGGGTATGAAACAAGAAAGGGGAAGACAAGGAAGCGCCAGATCAGTGCAGAGTTTAAGCAATCCATTTAATAGTAGGTTAAAATGCACTTACATAATGCAAGTGAGTATCCAGCTCGGTAGCAGGAGGGTCAGTGGAAGGGAGATGTGTCCCAGTCAGTCCATTGATGTGACACCACCCGCGGGATGCATCATCCGATGTTTGGCTCCATAGACGTCCTGGTTTCACTTCCTGGTGGCCACAGAACATCTATGGAGCCGAACATCGGATGACACATCTGCGGATGGTGCCACATCGATGGACTGACTGGGACACATCTCCCTTCCACTGACTCTCCATTTACTGAGCTGGATACTCACTTGCATTGTGTAAGTGCATTTTTAATCTACTCTTAAATGGAGTGCTAAAACTTTGCACTGAGCTGACGCTTCCTCCTCTTTCACTTTCTTGTTAAAATTAGGAGGTGGGAAGACATAAAGCAGAACTTTCCCTTTGGGGTAAAGCAGAACAAGGAGTCCTGGAAATGAGGGTTTTTGTCGCCACAGATCATCTGGGTTTACAAGAGACAGAAGATTTTGACACACTTCATTAGCATAACTGCTTTTTAGCAATGCAGATAGTACACCTTTGTATGTAAACTTTAACAATACATTCCTCTTTTTTTTTTTTTTTTTTTTTTTTTTATTCTCCCTTTTGCTATGTTAAAGAGGAACTCCAGCCACAGCCACTTTCAGAGAAAAAAATATTAGCCAGCAGCTACAAATACTATTATCTGCTGATTTTTAATTAACAGGTATTCACAAGTCCAGGGATCCAGCACGTCATCACCAAGGCCAGTTCTCTGGTGCTGCCATCTTGAGTGTGGGAAGCAGGCTGTGACTTCCTTCAATTTACATTATTGACAGAGGAGTATAATGAGCGGAACTTCCAATTAAGTGACATTGCTCCTTAATGTAAATTGTTGAAATTTTTTATTTTTTTTCTCTGTTTGATAAGTGCAAAAAAAATATATAATCAACTCATCCAACTAGAAGTCTTGTGAGCAGATAACTTCCTGTGCCTCAAGGACATGTAAGCTACGGGACTCAGTTTTGTTCTTGGGTTTAGATACACTTTAGGAATTGCCTACATGTTTTTCAGGTATGGCTTTGTGGAATTTGAAGACATGCGTGATGCTGACGATGCCGTTTATGAGATGAATGGAAGGGACCTATGTGGTGAACGGGTCATTGTGGAACATGCACGTGCTCCAAGGAGAGAAGCTCGCAGTAAGTTTACCATATGTACTTTTATGCTTTTCTCTGAAGTACATTCTGCTACTCCAGTTTGGTATTGGATAAACAAAAACAAAATATTGACCCAGTTGGACCTGTCATCTGCATACAACAGCACTTTAAACAGTAACAAACAGGATATTGCTAAACTACAGAGCTAAGACAACATTGCTCATCTTCTAGTTCTGAGCAATTCATCACGAGACTGAACAGCCCATTCGGTTGTATCCATGCTCATTATAATTCAAAAAATTTGCTGGCAATTCAAACATGGAGCACTTTGTGTGTTCGCAAAATTGTCACATCCATTGTATGAATCTGAGACGTTTGTGATTGATACTTGTGAACCATGCATAGTTCTCGTAAAGTGAACAGTGTCCCATTTAATGAGCTATGCATACCAATGGATACTTAAAGCGGCCCTTTTGAAGCAAAAAAATTTAAATAAAGTCAAACGCAAATCTCCTGCTTAAGCTTATATTTAACTGGCCCAGGACCAATTTATGTAATCTTCTGTCTGCTGCAGAGCTATTCAACCCAATCCCTGTGTTCTGTAGTAACCTAGGGGTTAGCAGAAGTAAAAACGAGGTACTGCAGAAGACGCAAGCATCCAACAGAATTGGGCTGGATGTCAAAATTCTTTGGGGAAGCAAAGTGCTGCAGCAGATTTCACTGTAGACAATGGGCCGGGTACGTATAAAGTTTTACATCTGCAGGACATCGATGTTTTTTTTTCCTGATAAGGTTAGTTTTAAAATGGTCTAAATGAAGACAAAATTGTGTGGTCACGTTTGTGTAAAAAAAAAAAAGAAAAGCCACAGGGCGCAACTATGTGTGCTAATACAGTACATAGATTTAGGGTGCTGTTTTTTGGAAAATCATTTGCAGCACTGCTTATAGCAGGATTCAAATAAAAGGTTACTTTTTACTTAAAGTGGAAGCCTAACACTATCTTTTCTTAAGTGTTCCCTCCTCCTTATCTTGCATACAAAAAAAAAAAAAAAATATATATATATATATATATATATATAATAGAGAGAGAGAGAGAGATCTGTATACTTGTGGATTTTTTTTTTTTAATCCACTAGTCTGGACCTGTTATCCCACAGATCCTCTGTGTTGGTAGGCTTCAGGGGAGTGGAGGCAGCACAGATGACGTTTGGACCATGGGAGCCTATGGATGGCATCAGGACTCCTAGAATTCACAGCTGTTGGCACACATCCACAGGTTAGGTAGGGTGATGGGACATTTTAAGGATATTTGGAACTTTTCTTCCACTTTAAGCAGTTTTGTTTGGGGGTTTTTTTTTTTTTGGATTTGTTTTTTTATCTTTGTGACAGAATATTCAATACTGGTGCTAAATGGGACTGGACAGATGCTTAGAGCCAAGGCATGCAACAACAAAAATTGAAAAGAAGAATTTTTCTCATGCAGGAGGGCTGCGCCAGCACTGCGTGGCTTAACTGCTCATTTTTGCCTAGGGGTGAGGAGAGCGGTTATATGCTTGCCTAATCTGCTGATCCTCCTAGCGCAAGACCAGTCCCTGCCACTCCTGATTCCCCCCCTCATACCCATGGACCGGCTCCGGAAGTGAGGAAAGCAGTAACTCCACCGCTGTATGTGGGCGAGCACTGTTTTCCAGGGGACTACAGGATCATGTAAGTGTAGCTTTTCTGTGCCCCCCGTGACAAAATGAGCAGTTAATGTTAACCTATCTAATGCAGACACAGCCCCATTACATGGGAGAAAAAGTTCTGCTTTAGGATTTTTGAACCTACTTTTTTTTAAATTATTTGGCTTCAGGTTTTTTTGGTGGAATTATACCTTGCTGCATGTGCACAGTTGGTCAAAAACAATTCTCAGACAACTGTGTTAGAACAGAGCGGGTCACCAAAATAACTGTACAAGGTGAAAATGGCAGCCTATATTGTTTACCCCTTTTTCTGAAAATGCTAATCTGCAAGCATGTTAAGAATCAGTAATTGAGAAAGCATTGAATCTAGGACTAGCTAAGCAACTGGTTTTCTTAGGTGGTTAGTCATAGTGGCTCCCGTTATTGTCTCATTAAAAATAGACTACAATTTTTTTCAATCAGCTAATTGGCTAAATAACTTTCTAATGGCTAAATGTTTAAAATATGCTTTATACCAGTGCTGCACCTATTTCTTCCTCTTTCTTAGATGGAACAACATTCTTGTTTGTGTTCATGCTTCCAGCCAGACTGGTTACTTTTTTAATAGCACAATTATTTGCAAATTAAACAGCTTTATTAATGTAGCTTTATTTTAACTTAGTTGATATTTGCCTGTCCTTAAATGTTTTTTTATCATTACTGTTGTGCTATATTTTATCCCCTGTACTTTTTAAAATGGCTCTGAATACTCCAGAAACCTTTGAGTTAGTTATTTAGTGGCCATTTTATTAAACTGCCATGGGAGATAATGCATAAGCTAGTGTGAGGCTGACCAGATGTCTGTCTCCAGGTAATTTAATTGTGCAGCTTGTCCCTTCCTCCTCCTCTCTCTTCTTCTTGTGAGATCCGAGGAGGAGCCGCTGGGGGGGCACATACGTGGGTGAGCGCGTTGGGTTTACCAGTCAGCGGGGGGCCCAAGGCAGCCGTCCGACGCAGGGCATGCAGAGGGAGCGTGGGTGGCTGAGGGCTCTCCATTGTTTCAAGGTAAGTGATTGGTGGGGAGCATGGGGTTAATTGTAGACACATTTTAAAGTGGGTTATTATTTAGGAATATTTATACAGTAATTATTGTATCTGTTCTGTAAATTGAATGTAGTTAGGGTTGCGGGTGTTATTCACTAATAGATGGGTGGATAGTTGGGTGTATTTTAATTATTGGAATATTATTTTGATAGTGCTTTGGAGTTCTTTATTTGATGTAAACGATAGCCCTAGAATAGCGTACATCTCAGAACTATGTTTCGCTAAATGCTTTTGGACATCCCCTGAATTTTTTTTCTTTCTGGATCCAGGTGGTTATGGATACCGCAAAAGTAGCAATGAGAAGTTTGGGCCTCCAGTTCGAACAATCTACCGGTTGAGGGTAGAAAACCTTTCCACCCGATGTAGTTGGCAGGACCTTAAGGTAGGAAATTTTCAGCAATTGTCTAATACAGAGAGAAGTGAAATGATGTGACCAACTAATTTTTATTGCAGTATGTGTACATCAAAAAGTTTGTTTCATCTTCTTAGCGTTCTTTTATGTGGGGTTGTGTGTTTTTTTTTTTTTTTTCTTTCCACTTTTACATCTGAACTGGACACCTCAACTTCATGCAGTTGATGTATTTGGTTTTGTTTTCTGTAGGATTTTATGCGCCAGGCTGGAGAAGTTACTTATGCGGATGCACATCAGCGTCGTCCTAATGAAGGAATCATTGAGTTCCGTACATATTCGGACATGAAGCGGGCGCTAGATAAACTGGATGGTTCGCAAGTTAATGGAAGGAGAATACGTCTGGTGGAAGATAGGGCTGGATCCAGATACTCTTCTTCACGCAGTCGGTCCAGGTATGTTTAGTGGTCTGCTTTTGACTTAATGTGTATCTAAACTGAAGTACATTATTATCCGGTGTGCTGCATTTTTTTTTCCCCTCCTTTATTTTAATCTAGCGATTCTGCTAGTAGCACACTTCTTGGCTTGGAGTGGCAACCCTTATTGACAGTACTGTTTTATGGAGAAACATTGCCTTCTTGGCTTCTTTCCTGGTTTGAATTGCAAACACCCCTGCCTTCCTCACCACCTAACATAGGGGGGATGTGTTGCAGTATGTAGTTAAGAGAATAATGCTAGAAAAGCCAATGTTGACATTTCAGTGCACAGGAAGTTATAAGGGTACTAGATTCCTGGCAGGTAGAAAATGAATGCAGCCACCACATCTGTGGACTAGTACGCTGCTATATATACTATTTTTGTTTTCGGGCTTAGATATGCTTAAAAAAAAAAGAAAAGAATATTGCTTATTCATGGTCTCCATCCATTAGATATTGGTGATGAGTTACTGTATGACAACATACCAAAGAAAAGGGGCATTCGGGAGGGCAACATTTACAATATCAAGATAAGAGTATGGGCACGTGACTTCAAGCTAACAGGAGGAGTTTTAAAAACTAACCCTACAAAGTATTTTTCCCAAAGAGTAGTTTATGCTGGCAACAGACTTTTTTTAGTATTGCTTGTCAGTCAACATTTACAACTAAAGTTTATTTTATGTGTGTGTGTGTGTTTTAATTGGATCCTGTTTAAATTGGCCGTAGTATGTATGAATTTGTTAGGGACCTTGGGTTGTAAGCTCATCGAGGGCAGAGACTTATGTGAATGTTATTTCAGGTACTTGTATGTACCTGAAATGGCCTAGACATATATATGTCTAGGCTATGCAGCATCTGGAAGACACAACTTCCACAATCCTCTAAAAATGTGTGTCCCATGTCTCTGGCAGCTGAATGATGTAGAAATATTCTACCTACTGCCACCAGGTCTTCTCCCACAGCACTAATTTCTGGCCCTTCTGCAGTTAATGTCAGCTGCTGCATGTGTGAAAGAGTTGTACTGCTCACCCGCCTCCTTCATTCATAGAACTCTTAATATTCTTTCTCAGAATGCAGAGTGTTCTGTGATTGGAGGAGGCTGATTCAAGTTGGGACGCTGTGTAAAATCTACAAAAAAAAATTGCCCTGATTTGCAAATCACATAAACTCATATTTTATTCATAATAGAAAAAAAATAACTAAATTTTTTTTAATGTAGCTTTTACATAGCATCCCAACTTAGCAGTTATGTCACACACTCTATCTTGTCTAATCAGAGGATGCATTCATTCAGAAAATGCAAAACATTTTTGGTGCCTGTGCCCAGCAGCCTGACCACCTGTGTTCACAATGCAGCAGGGCAGTTTTGGTCATCATGGTTTGATTCACGGGCGTGTGCACGTTTGATTTTAAGGCTTGACACATTTGCTAAGTTTATTTTTTTTTATTCAAAGCAACCTAATCATTTATATTTAACAACTTCTTTGATTAATATACAGTGCCTTGAAAAATAATTCATACCCCTTGAAATTTTTCACTTTTTGTCATGTTACAACCAACGTAAATGTATTTTATTGGGATTTTATGTGATATACCAACATAAAGGGGAAGGAAAATGAAAAATGGTTTTCAATTATTATTTTTTTTTACAAATATATGAAAAGTGTGGGGTGCATTTGTATTCAGCCCCCGAGTCAATACTTTGTAGAACCACCTTTCCCTGCAATTACAGCTGCAAGTCTTTTTGGGGATGTCTACCAGCTTTGCACATCTAGAGGGACATTTTTGCCCATTCTTCTTTACAAAATAGCTCCAGCTCTGTCAGATTGGCTAGAGAGCGCCTGTGAACAGCAAGTTTAAAAGTCTTGCCACAGATTCTCAATTGGATTTAGGTCTGGACTTGAATATGCTTTGATCTAAACCAGTTTAGGGTTGTTGTCCTGCTGGGTGAACTTCCACCCCAGTCTTTTGCAGACTCGGAACAGGTTTTCTTCTTATGCCCTGTACACACGGTCGGACAGTCCGACAACAAAATCCATCAGATTTTTGTCGACGTATTTTGTGGCAAACTTGTCTTGCATACACATGGTCGGACAAAGTTGTGGGGAAATCTGATCGTTCTTAATGAGGTGACGTACAACTCGTACGTCGGGACTGTAAATGGGCCAATAGCTGTGGTCTCTTAATTTATTCTGAGCATGCGTAGCACTTTGTCCGTCGGAATTTAAAAAATCTAATTTTGTTGTCGGAAAATTTTAGATCCTGTTCTCAAACTTTGTGTGTTGGAAATTCCGACGGAAAAAGTCTGATGGAGCCCACGTACGATCGGATTTTCCGACAACGCCATCTGATCGCACATTTTCTGTCAGAAATTATGACTGTGTACAGGGCATTAGATTGCCTTGTATTTGGCTCCATCCATCTTCCCATCAACTCTGACCAGCTTCCATGTCCCTGCTGAAGAAAAGCATCCCCATAAGGTGATGCTGCCACCACCATGTTTCACAATGGGAATGGTTTGTTCAGGGTGATATGAAGTTAGTTTTCTGACACGCATAGGGTTTTGCTTTTAGGCCAAAAAGTTAAATTTTGGTCTCATCTGACCAGAGCACCTTACACATGTTTGCCATGTCCCCCGCATGGCTTCTCGCAAACTGTAAACAGGGCTTCTTGTGTCTTTCTTCTTGCCACTTTTTCTATAAAGGCCAGATTTGTGGAGTGCAGGACTAATAGTTGTCCTGTGGACAGATTCTCCCACAGCATGTGGATCTCTACTGCTCCTCCAGAGTTTGCATGGGCCTCTTGGCTGCATCTCAGATTAATGCTCTCCTTGCCCTGCCTGTCAGTTTAGGTCAGGGGTGTCCAAACTTTTTTTCAAAGAGGGCTAGATTTCATGAAGTGAACATGCGTGAGGGCCGACCGTTTTGCCTGACATTTTTTGAACCATTAAAATTAAATGCAAATTAAATATTTTATGCAAAGTTTATTGCAAATGGCATGCTATTAATTTCATAACATTGATGACAATATTTGATGATATAGATCTTCTCTAATCCGCTCAGGGTAACGATGAGCTCAGGTGTGTTATGTTTACAAAAAAAATTCTCTCTCAAACCTCATTCCGATTTGATGTTATGCCATACATTTTCTGATTGATGGATTGAACAGTTCTCCGTGAGATGTCCAAAGCTTGGGATATTTTTTATAACTTAACCCTGCCTTAAACTTCTCCACAACTTTATCTCTGACCTGTCGTCTGGGTTGTTACTTGGCCTTCATGATGCTGTTTGTTCACAAAGGTTCATTAACAAACCTCTGAGGGCTTCACAGAACTGCTGTATTTATACTGAGATTAAAATTACACACAGGTGGACTCTATTGATTAGGTGACTTCTAAAGGCAATTGGTTCCACTATAATACAAATGCACGCCGCACGTTTCAGATATTGTACAAAAAAAATGTGAAAACCATTTATAATTTTCCTTCCACTTCACAATTATGTGCCACTTTGTGTTGATCTATCACATAAAATTGGAAAATTAAATACATTTACGTGTTTGGTTACATGAAAAAATTTGGAAAATTTTAAGGGGTAGGAATACTTACTTTTTCAAGGCACTGCATTGTTTGTGTACTTTATATTTTGTTCCAAAATTTGACTTTGGTAAATAGTTGTGCAGATGTGTGCCAAAAATTGCAACTATCAACATTTTATTTTACAGGTTTGCTGCTTTCAGAAAATGTTTTGGGGGTTTTAACCACTTGCCGCCCGCCCTATAGGCAATTGACGGCTGCAAAGTGGTTTCATAATCCTGACCGGACGTTATATGACGTGATCAGGATTATGAGCTGCTGCGTGCCCCCGGGGGCGCGCATCGCGGCGATCGTTGTTGCAGGGTGTCAGTCTGACACCCGGCAACTACGATCTCGGTAAAGAGTCTCCGACGGAGACTCTTTACCACGTAATCAGCTGTGTCCAATCACAGCTGATCACAGTGTAAATGGGAAGAGCCGGTGATCGGCTTTCCCTCACTCGCGTCTGTCAGACGCGAGTAGAGGAGAGCCGATCGGCTGCTCCTCTGACGGGGGGTCTGTGCTGATCGATTATCAGCACAGCCCCCCGTGGATGCCCGCACTGGACCACCAGGGACGCCACCAGACCACCAGGGAAAAGGTAATCCTCCCTAGACCACCAGGGATGCCAGTCAGCATAATGGATGCCAATCAGTGCCCACAATGGGCATCACTGATTGGCATGCATTATTGTTTGGCACTGATTGGCATCCATTACTATAGTATAACACCTGTGCCGCCTATCCATGCCCACCTGTGCCGCCTATCCATGCCCACCTGTGCCGCCTATCCATGCCCACCTGTGCCGCCTATCCATGCCCACCTGTGCCGCCTATCCATGCCCACCTGTGCCGCCTATCCATGCCCACCTGTGCCGCCCATCTGTGCTGCCCATCCATGCCAATCTGTGCCACCTATCGGTGTCCGTCCGTGTCGCCCATCAGTGCCACCTAACAGTGCCACATATCAGTGTCCATCAATGCCACCTCATCAGTGCCACTTCATTGGTGCCCATCAGTGAAGGAGAAAACGTACTTATTTACAAAGTTTTGAAACTGAAACAAAAAAAAAACATTTTTTTTTTCAAAATTTTCGGTATTTTTTTATTTGTAGCGCAAAAAATAAAAACCGTGGAGGTGATCAAATACCACCAAAAGAAAGCTCTATTTGTGGGAAAAAAATGATAAAAAATTTCATTTGGGTACAGTGTAGCATGACCGCGCAATTGTCATTCAAAGTGCGACAGCGCTGAAAGCTCAAAATTGGTCTGGGCAGGAAGGTGTTTAAGTGCCCTGTATTGAAGTGGTTAAGTAATCTAAAATGTGCGTTTTAACACGTGTTCAAATACAGAAGGAGGGGAAAAGAGCCCTGGAAGCAAGAGTTAAACTAAGCCCCCCCCCCCCCCCCCCCTTTTTTTTTTTTTTTATTTTTTTTTTTTTTTTTTTAGAGCAGTGCAGCTACATTATGTGATGTGCTGCTGGGTCTTGGGGTGGTGAGTATACAGTATACTGAATAACAACATAGGCAGAGTGGTGGGTAATCAACTCTACTGTACTATTGGGAGGTTACTAAATTTACAGGTTGCTACAAGACTTAAAGAAACTAAGAATGGAGCACAGGTGGATGATGTATAGCTTTGCCCCTCCATTTACAGACCCGGTTTCATTCATAGAAGTACAGCTTCTGTGAATGGTTGCCCCCTGTTCATGAGTGCCTGTGACAGGCTGTTAGTTGTATAAACACCCCTGCTGCCCTGCAAGAATATGGGGGGGGGGGTGGCGATGTGCTCAGGACAAAACAAGATTTCTACAGAGTTATTAACTTTTTTTATTTTTATTTTTTTTATTCTTTGCTTTAGGTCTCGTTCACGTAGGAGTAGTCCTTCTAGATCAAGGTCAGTGTGTGTTTTTTTTTTTTTTTTTTTGTTTTTTTGTTTTGTTCGTTCCACAAGTCAATTGTAATGATCTTTTATTGAGAACTAGTAAAATAATGTGTTTTTTCTTCATTTTTTTTTTTTTTATGCCTTTTTCAGGTCTCGTTCGCGTAGCAGGAGCAGACGGCACAGTCGGAGAAGCAGAAGTTACAGCAAAGACAGTAGAGATAGCAGGAGTAAAGAGAAAAATGGTAGTAAGCAGAGGGATCACAGCAGCAGTAAAGAGAGAAGTCCAGACCAGGAGCACAGTGAGAGAGAGAGAAGCCTGAGCAGGGAAAGACATGATAGTGATGGAAGTGTGAGAAAGGATAGGGACAGAAGTGGCAGCAGACATAGGAGAGATGGGAGCAGGAGCAAGGACAGGAAAGAGAAGAATAGCAGACGAAGCAAGGAAAGGAGAGAGAGAGACAGAAGTCATAGCAGAGAGAGGAGTAGTAGCAAAGACAGAGATAGCCGAGAAAGGAGCCATAGCAATGAAAGTAGAAAGAATGGTAGGCGTTCAAGTCGTAGTATTAGCAAAGAGAGATCTCGGAAACGTAGTAGGGAGAGAAGTGTCAGTGAGGAGCGCTCTAAGAAAAGCAGGAGAGAGGACACAGTGGCATTTACTACAGAATCTGACCAGGAACATGAAATTGAGGAAGGTGAGATTGACTACCCTAGATCTGCAACAGTCAATGTTCCTGCTCCATCCTCTCCTCCATCGTCTCCTCCATTATCTCCCCCACCCTCTCCCCTGCCTGCTGAACCTGTTCCCGCATCGGAAATTGAAGAGGAAGAGGCACCCGCAGCAGTCAATTCTCCTTCCGAACAGCAACCTATGTCACCCTCCACCACAGAAGCTTGACTTTTTTTTTCCTGACTTTCGTTTTCTAGAATGAGCTGCACTTGGCTCTGTTCGTGTTGAATATTTTATATTTATTTCATTTTTTTTAATTAATATATATCTTCTGGCCTGTTAGCACCCTACTCAGTATGTTCTTTATTTCGGAATGTGAAAGTGCTACAAACTAAAAGTTGTCTAGTCTTAAAGCAGCAGTGCACATTTGAAGCGGCATCTTGGTTTAAAAAAACAAAAACCATTCATTAGAACATTAAAATACAGCAGTTAAAGCATGGCTGTCTAAAAGACCCCTTTCGCACCCGCCACCGAGTTAAAAGCGCCCGTGATGCGACGCTTCAGCAGCGCTGCCCATTCATTTTAATAGGCAGCGGCAATTTAGGAACGCTGTATACAGAGCTCCCAAACTGCCCCAAAGATGCTGCTTGCAGGACTTTTCCTAACATCTCCCAAGCGCACTGCCCCAGTGTGAAAACACTCGGGCTTTCACGCTGGGGTGACATGTGAGGTGTTTTTCAGGCGCTTTACAGGTGCTATTTTTAGCGCTAAAATGCCTTTAGTGTGAAAGGGGTCTAAGTAAAAGAAACAAATAAAATTACTCTTGTTGAGTAATGCTGAACAAAAGTGTAGTCCCTTTCCACTAGGCCAGCATTTGTAAAAGGCAAAGGGCCTGCCAGTCTACAACCAAAGTGTGCCACACATATATAATCTGGCTTGTACAATCGTCTTTAGATGTACTGACTATCTTGTGAAAGCAAATACCTGATTTGATAGTGTTAAGGTAGGGCATCACACTGCATGGTGGTTTATTCTGAAGAATATTTTGCTATCAGATTCTAATAAGTGTGGCCATCTTTAGTTTAGTTAAGCTCTCCTATGTAGAGATGAGCTGACCCATGTAATATGTTCAAGCCTGACATACCAGCTTCCTGGCAGTAAGTTCATGGGGAAGTAAAAATACTGTTTTATTCAGTATTGCTTATGAACATAAGCAATTTCTAATATTTTTTACAGCTTTCACTGCCTGTATTATTGATTTATAAATAAATGGCATAATGCTGATTAAATAGTTCCTGGGTTGATTTAAGTAAAGCCATGCTTATTGTCTGAAAATGTCAATGCGCTTACATTGTGTGCTTCTTTTCACCTCTGTAATAATTTGTGTCCATTTAGAAGTGTTCGACAATGAATCGGTCAAGAAGTGCTCAGGGGAAACCGGTTGTGTAAAATTGTTAATAATCTTTAGGATTTCCCAACTCTGTACCTTTATCTTACATATGATTTTTTTTTTTTTTTTTTCCTCCTCTTGTAATTTTCATTTTTTTAATGATAGTGACTGCCCCTCCTGGATTTCATCATTCTATTCGAATAAAAAATATTTTTGCTTCAAAAAGCATTGGGACATTTATTTAGAAATACTGTGAGCATGTTAAAAACGTAGAACTTGTTTTCTATATTTAGCATTGATATGATTTTTAGTGCTTTATACTGCAGCTACTTGAAATATACCTAAAGACAAACATGTAAAGTGGTTGTAAAGGCTCAAGGGTTTTTTTCTATTCATGAAGTGCCTGTGTTCACACTAGGCAAATATTTCCAGGTAGGATAGATTTTTTCTGGAAGTGGCTTTTCTTGCTTTTAGGAATGAAAGACTCGGACTACTGTCTTTTAACCACTTCAGCCCTGGAAGATTTGGCAGCTCAATGACCAGAGAACTGTTTACATTTTGGCACTGCGCTGCTTTAACTGGTAAATTTGCGGTCATGCAATGCTGTACCCAAAGAAATTTGTCCTTTTTTTTTTTTTTATTCCACAAATAGAGCTTTTTTTTATGGTATTTGATTGCCTCTACAATTTTGGGAAAAAATTATATTTTCTACTTTTTGTTATAAAAAAAAAAATTATAAACTCAATTTTAGTCATACATTTAGGCCAAAATGTATTCGGCCACATGTCTTGCTAAAAAGAAAAATCAATAAGCGTATATTTATTAGTTTGCACAAAAGTTATACCATCTACAAAGTAGGGTACATTTTCTGGAATTTACGCAGCTTTTAGTTTGACTCATTTCTTGAGGTGCTAAAATGGCAGGGCAGTATACCCCCCAAGACCCTATTTTGGAAAGTAGACACCCCATGGAAATTGCCGAGAGGCATGTTGAGCCCACTGAATATATTTTATTTTTTTGTCACAAGTGATTGAAAAATTATATAAAAAAAAAAAGTCACTAAACGATATATTGCTCACACATGCCATGGTTATATGTCGAATTACACCCCAAAATACATTCTGCTTCTGAGTATGTGGAATCCTCGTGTGAGACTTTTTGGGAGTCTTGCAGCATACATGACCTTGAAAACCAAGCACTTCCTTCAGGATTTCTAAGGGTGTACATTTTTGATTTCACTCCTCACTTCCTATCAGTTTTAAAGGCCATAAAATGCCAAGATAGGCCCGCCCCCCCCCATGACCCCATTTTGGAAAGTGGACACCCCAAGCTATTTGCTAAGAGGCATGTTGAGTCCGTGGAATATTTTATATTTTGCAACAAGTTTCCGGAAAATTATGTTTTTTTGCACAAAGTTGTCACAAAATTATCTATTGCTCAAACATGCCATGGGCATATGTGCAGTTACACCCCAAATTACATTCTGCTTCTCCTGAGTACGGGGATACCACATGTGAGACTTTTTGGGAGCCTAGCCATGTACAGGACCCCGGAAACCAATCACCGCTTCAGGCTTTCTAAGGGTATAAAATGGTGATTTCACTTCCTCCCTATTTATCATGGTATCGGAGGCCATGAAATGACCCCATTTTGGAAAGTAGACACTCCAAGCTATTTGCAAATAGGCATGTTGAGTCCATGGAATATTTAATATTTTGCTACAAGTTGCAGGAGAATTAAAAAAAAAAAAATTTTTTTTTTATACACAACATTGTCACTAAATGATATATTCAAACGTGGCATGATTATATGTGGAATTATACCACAAAATACATTCTGCTGCTTCTCCTGAGTATGGGGATACCAGATGTGGAACTTTTTGGCAGTCTGTGTACAGGACCCGGAAAACCATTCACCAAGACCAGGACTGGGGGCTGTAATATACTTCTGCTGTGGCAGATGGGGAAGTGTGTACAGTGTGTCTCCTCTCCTGCAGGGATTGCAGACACATTACAGGAGATGGTCAGACTGCAGATATAGGAGATGGATAGAGACTGCAGCTATAGTACAGGAGATGGTCAGAGACTAAAGATATAGCACAGGCTATATGTGCACAGAAGATGGTCAGAGACTGCATTTAAAGCTGAACTCAGTGCACAGGTATATGGTATTGCTCCACTCTATTTAACCACTTGCTTACTGGGCACTTAAACCCCCCTCCTGCCCAGACCAATTTTCAGCTTTCAGCACTGGTGCACTTTGACAATTGCGCGGCCATATAACACTGTACCCAAATGAAATTTTTATCATTTTTTTCCCACAAATAGAGCTTTCTTTTGGTGGTATTTAATTACAGCTGGGAGTTTTATTTTTTGCTAAACAAACAAAAAAAGATGCAAAATAAAAAATCATGTTTAATAGTTTTATAAAATTTTGCAAACAGGTCAATTTTCTCCTTCATTGAAATGCGCTCATGAGGCGGCACTGATAGGCACAGATAAGGTGGCACGGATGGGTGGCACTCAGGGGCACTGAGGTACCACTGATAGATGGGACTGATAGGTGGCTCTGATAAGTGTCACTGATGGGCACTGGTAGATGACACTGATGGGCACAGATATGTGGCACTGAGATGCAGCACTGTTGAGGCAGATTGTGGGCACTGATGTATGGCACTGATGGGTGGCACCTTTATTAATAACTGGCAGGGGGCAGGTGGGCACTGATAAGTTGGCTGTGATCGGGACTGATATCCCAATCACGGCCGCCGGTGATCAGCTTTTTCTTTCTCTCCTCGCGCTGTCAGCGCGAGGAGGAAAAATAGCCAATTATCGGCTGTTTTGTCACACGATCAGCTGTCATTGGCGGATCCGTGATCAGGCGAGTCTCATAGACTCGTCGATCACAGAGCGCGCAGCGCGCGCCCCTCAGGGGGCGCGCAGGCCACTTGTGCACGGGACGACGTCAATAGACGTACTCCCCGCAAAGCAGGTCCGCGCTGTAGCCGTCATTCGGCTATAGCGCGGATCTCTAGTGGTTAAACCATCTCTGCAAGATCAAGTCAGTCATTTTCCTTTGAAAGCACAAATAAGTGACAGAAGAGAGCAACACATCCACTTTCTAGAATACAAGTTTTCTTGCAAACCCTGAACTGCTCAAGATTAGTGGAGGACAGTAACCATTTAATGGGTCTGTGAAGCTTTTAGCCTGATTCAGCAGTAAATCCTCCCAAAAAAAACCCCCACCAAACAATTGGTGCAGCACATACAGTGCTCTGGCTACATAGCTGATTCTAAGCTGAAATGGTTAACGGCCATGTGTCCCTGGTCTCATAGAATGCTGCTGCAGAGTCTTCCAGAGATTTTATCAGTGTGATTAGACAATGTGCAGGTCAGGTTAGGCAGATCAAAAAAAGTAACCTGGGAGGGGAGGGGGGAGACTGATCTGTAACCTGTACACTGCCTGATCACATAGATATCTGTAAGACACTGCAGATTGCCAGAAACATGTTATTGTGCTCCTGGCGATCCTGTTTTTTTCCCATTTAGCCAGAGTTGTGTGTCTGCAGAACTTGCATTGTTGTAGTCATACCTCCTTTGTATCTCCCTCCTGGTGTCCCCATTCAGCCCTGCTCCAGCACTTACAGTCAAATGTGAGCGGGGGAGGGCTACACTGCCTGCTGATTGGCTGTGGATGGCTGGGAGGAGGAGCAAGTCCTCCCTTGTTCTCCCCTAAGCAGCGCTATTGGCTGTGGGTTCCCTACTACAAGAAATGATCAGTCCCCTGCCCAGAGAACACACAGTAAGTGTCCATGCTCCCACCCACCTGCATTATTCTCCTGCACACCAACGACCTGCCTGCTGCACAATAGCCACGTGCTCCTCCAGGCCCTCCGCTGCTAAAATTAATTTCCTCAGCCAGCCCTGCCTCCTGTTTACAGCTCCTAGCTGACAGCGGCCCCAGGGCAGCCAGCCTACTGGGAAATTTCCCAGTAGGCCAGTCTGGCCCTGGCTGTAATCTGTTTGCGGGGGATACTCGAGTATCCTATAGCAACTGTGAAGTCTGAAACTGACCAAGGTATTGCGATCCATAGGGTTGGAGTGCTACTCTGCTTGTTGTATGATGCAGTACTTGGGAGCGATTTCCCTGAACTTTGAAGGTTTTTGGGGATTGTCCAGGCAGGGGTTTCCGTATCTAAATCAGAAGTGGATCCTGAATCAGTTGCCTGCACAGGAAATGTGGGTATGAGGGATTCTTCTCGGGAACCCCCAGATTTCCCTTTCTCTGTTTTGGTAGGAGAACTGGAGGAGTCTGAGGAAGTTCCTACAGATAATGGGAATGGACAGCCTTCTGCTATACTAGAGTCTGTGTATCCTAAAACACATAAGGAAAACTTTGGTACTGAGCAGAGAAGAGATCCTACCCTTGCCTTTGCCTAGGAAAATGTTGTGGTGGTTAATGGTATACCTGTCGAACCAGGGGACAGGCTATTTTTTCCTTCTTGCAATAGCAGTGAGGATTTTTTTTTGTATAGTGCATAAAAAAAAAAAAAAAAAATGATGAAATGATTGAGCAGTTGGTGGTCCCTAAGCCATGCAGAAGGGTGGTACTGGAACCTGCCCACAAACATTTGCTGGGAGGCCATTTGAATCTTGAAAAAACACTGGAGTGTTACTCAGATTTTACTGACCTGGGGTACAAAAAAAGTGAATTCTTGTAAATCCTGTCCAGTATGTCAAATGTTGGCATCCCGGCATACTTTCAGAGTTCTTTAGTGTCGCTACCAATTATTGAAGTGCCCTTTGAGCAAAATGCCAAGGACCTTGAGGCTGGATTCACACTTATGCAAATTGGATGCAGGGTTCCTGGCATCCAATTTGCATGACAGGATAGTGTGACCAGCTCTCAATGGAGCCGTTCATACACCTCTGGGTGGCCACAAACCACATTTATAAAGGGTCCTGAGCGTCGGTCTCCGAATCAGGTCTTAATTTAATGGTTGTCCTGTGGACAGATTCTCCCACCTGAGCTGTGGATCTCTTGAAGGCAATTGGTTCCACTAGATTTTAGTTAGGGGTACCAGAGTAAAGGAGGCTGAATACAAATGTACACCACACTTTTCACATATTTGTAAATTTTTTTTATCATTTTCCTCCCACTTCACAATTATGAGCCACTTTGTATTGGTCTATCACATAAAATCTCAAAATACATTTAAGTTTTTGTTTGTAACATGACAAAATGTGGAAAATTTCAAGGTGTATGAATACTTTTTCAAGGCACTGTATGCCCACATGTGTGACTCTATAGTCAAATGGGTTGCTCAGATGTGATAGGGACGAAATGCTTGGCATAGAAACTCACTGAAAGCATGTGCAGAGCTGTCACCACAGCTACAAAATCCCATCCTGAATTGGGGACACAAACACAAGGTGGCGATAAAGATCAACCAGGATTTTTACAGAATACAGAAAATTAGTCTCATAATGAGAGAGTATGAACAGCATGTAATATATCATTTACTGATAGTTTTTTTTAATGATAGGCACTTTAACCGGTTTCCGAGTGGCACACGCTGATATACGTCGGCAGAATGGCATGGGTGGGCAAATGGGCTTACCCGTACGTGCCGCCCTCCCTGTGGGCAGGGGGTGCTATCACCCTCAACCCCCGTGCCCACGGCGGTTGGGTTCGTTAGGGGAGCGATCAGTCCCCAGGGCCAGGCCAATGATTTATGGTCTGGACCTGGTGATCGCTCCCAACGAATAAAGACCTTGCCCTGTCTGTGTAAGTGTAAACACAGACAGAAGGACGTGATGTCCTCTCTCCTCGTGGAGTCTTTGATTCCAGTGAGAGCGAGAGAGGACATCTAACCATGAGTTGCACCAACAGTACACTGACATCAGCAGACATATGTACACTTTCCACCCCCGATCGCCCCCCCCAGTTAACCCCTTCACTCCCTGTCACTATGTGTCCAATTGCAGTTTTCAGATTTTTCACTGATCACTCATTGGTATCATTTGTGACTGAAATAAGTGTTAGGGCAGTTAGTATTGGACCCTGTTAGGTCTAGGTTACCCCCTAAAGCCCCCTAATAAAGGTTTAACCCCTTGATTGTCCCCCAGTTAACCCTTTCACCTCCTATCGCCAGTGTCACTAATCAATCGCTGTATTTGTGTCACTGGTGCCCCTAGTTAGCCAGTTAGATGATTCAATTCAACGTCAGGTTTTTATAGCGTCCGGTACTCCCATATATACTACCTAATAAAGGTTTTAACCCCCTGGTTAATCCTTTCACCCCCTGTCGCCAGTGTCACTAATTGATTACTGTATTTGTGTCACTAGGGATGCTAGTTAGCCAGTTAATTTCACTGTCAGATTTTTATAATCTTGGGTACCCTCATATATTACCTTATAAAGGTTTTAACCCCCTGATTGCCCCCTAGTTAACCCTTTCACCCCTGTCACCAGTGATCACCGTATTTGTGTTACGGGTGACATTGGTTATTGTTTGTTTTTTATAGCATCAAGGCGCACGCCGTATATTACCCAATAAAGGTTTAACCCCCTGATCGCCCAGCAGGTGATATCAGTTAGCTTAGTCGCCCATGCAGCGTCAGATTAGTGGCACTAGTGCTAACACCCACACCATACACCTCCCTTAGTAGTATAGTGTCTGAACGGATCAATATCTGATCTGATCTGATCTATACTAGTGTCCCCAGCAGTTTAGGGTTCCCAAAAATGCAGTGTTAGCGGGATCAGCCTAGATACCTGCAGTACCTGCGTTTAGCCCCTCTGCCCACCCCACGCAAGTGCAGTATCAATCGATCACTGTCACTAAAGCCCCATACACACTATCAGATTATCTGCTGAGTTTTTCCTTCAGATTTACCAAAACCATGTAGTAGAAGGGCCTGCCTGATTGCAAACACATTGAAACTCCTAAGGTTTGTCCTCATATTATATGGTTTTGGTAAATCTGAAGGAAAAACTCAGCAGACAATCTGATAGTGTGTATGGGGCTTTACAAAACACAACACACATAACTGCAGCATTCGCAGAGTCAGGCCTGATCCCTGCGAACGCTAATGATTTTTCTGGTAGCGTTTGAATCATTCGCTGACAGTCAGGAGCTTTTTTTTTTTTTTTTTTTTTTTACCTGTGAGTCTCAGAGTCTCTAGTGTACCAGTAAATTTAGAGACCAAAATGTCAAATCGAAGCTACACTAGTGAAGAGGCCTACACGTTTCTGAGCATGACAGATGGTGAAGAGGAAGTCATTCATCTGTCAGATTCAGGCACAGAATACGATCCTGTAGACCGCAGTGGCACCCTGACAGATATCTCTAACGATGGAGTTGTGGTCTCTGCCAAGGTCAGGCGTACCAGACCCTGTTCTGTTGTCGTTGAGGTGCAAGAACCGCAGGGCTCCTGTATGGAGCAGAGAGCCAGTACTAGTGCTGCTCATCCTGGTGAACTAGGAAGCACCAGCGGCCTAGTACACACTGGTCATAGTCAAACCAGCACTGCAGTAACACGTGGTGATGTGGCAAGTCCCATAAGTGCAGTTCAAGCTGGTGTGGTGGCTAGCACAACTAGTGTCCCGCAGCCACCAAGAAGAAGACAAAGACAGGCCCGTCGAGCCCATAGTGCCCTTCCTGCTGCATTCGCCAATCCTAATTGGCAACCTACCATTCTGCAGCACCCTTACTTCCTCCATTCACTGGCCAACCCGGAATTCAGGTGGAAACAGTTGATTTTACATCACTTGATTTTTATTTGCTGTTTTTCACAGAAGATCTCTATAGATCTATTGTGGACCAAAGCGATTTGTATGCTGGTCAATTCATCGCCGCTAATCCCCATTTGACCCTCGCCAGAGAACCAGAGATTGGAAACCAATTACGGTTTCTGAATTTAAGACCTTTCTAGGCCTATCCCTCCTCATGGGCATAACCAAAAAGAGTGAGTTGCGGTCATATTGGTCCACTCACCCAGTTCACCATATGCCTGTGTTCTCTGCTTCCATGACCAGGGCATGATACGAGCAGATTTTTCAGTTCTGTGTCCACGAATATAACCTTAATATGGGAGGGGTAGACCTCAATGACCAGTTGTTGGCACCGTGCCTAATTACCCGTAAGGCCAGACGCTGGTACAAAAAAAGTGTCTGTATACTTATTTCAGTTGAATGCTTATGTGCTATCAGAGGTCAAGTGCTGGGGAAAAAAGTGTGGGAACTCTCACCCAAGATCCACTCCCCCACCAAAAAAAATAAAAATAAATAAAGGTACGCTCATATGCATATATATTTCACAGAAAATACAGTACATTTATTGTAAAGTGCCAATTTACAAATACAAAATAAGTTAACTTGTCAAACAGAATAATCAACACAATGGGTGATGATCTTTCCCTCGCAGGGAATTTCTAACACAAATACACCCTGTTCCAAATTCAAATACAGCAAATTAGAAAATATCACACAAACTGGAATAACGTTGCCCTTGCCGTGCAAGATTATCGGCAACGGATCAAAAAACTCACGGATCGGATCATTCCTTGGATCTGAGTCACAGATCGGATCTTTTTTCGGATCAGCAAATAATAATTGAATTTGCAAAAACCTGTGAAAAATGTCACCACCATATAGTCCCCACTGCAATATACATCTCCCCTACTGTAATATCCACGTCATCTCCCCCAATAATATTTTGGCTGAGCATGGATGGGTATGGCTGGGTATTAGCAGAATAAGTATTGGCAGGGTATTGCAGAATATTGGCAGGATAAGTATTGGCAGGGTATTGCAGAGTATTGGCAGGGTATTGCAGATTATTGGCAGGGCATTGCAGGGTAAGTATTGCAGAGTCTTGGCAGGGTAAGTATTGCAGAGTAAGTATCGGCAGGGTATGTATTGCAGAGTATTGGCAGGGTATAGCAGAGTATTGGTGGAGTAATGCAGAGTATTGGCGGAGTATTGGTGGAGTAATGCAGAGTATTGGTGGAGTAATGCAGAGTATTGGTGGAGTAATGCAGAGTATTGGCGGAGTAATGCAGAGTATTGGCGGAGTATTGGTGGAGTAATGCAGAGTATTGGCGGAGTATTGGTGGAGTAATGCAGAGTATTGGTGGAGTAATGCAGAGTATTGGCGGAGTAATGCGGAGTAATGCAGAGTATTGGCGGAGTATTGGTGGAGTAATGCAGAGTATTGGCGGAGTATTAGTGGAGTAATGCAGAGTATTGGTAGAGTAATGCAGAGTATTGGTGGAGTAATGCAGAGTATTGGTGGAGTAATGCAGAGTATGGGTGGAGTAATGCAGAGTATGGGCGGAGTAATGCAGAGTATGGGCGGAGTAATGCAGAGTATTGGCAGAGTAATTCAGAGTATTGGCAGAGTAATTCAGAGTATTGGCGGAGGGGTAATGCAGAGTATTGGCGGGGTAATGCAGAGTATTGGTGGAGTAATGCAGAGTATTGGTAGAGTAATGCAGAGTATTGGTGGAGTAATGCAGAGTATTGGTGGAGTAATGCAGAGTATGGGTGGAGTAATGCAGAGTATGGGCGGAGTAATGCAGAGTATGGGCGGAGTAATGCAGAGTATTGGCAGAGTAATTCAGAGTATTGGCAGAGTAATTCAGAGTATTGGCAGAGTAATTCAGAGTATTGGCGGAGGGGTAATGCAGAGTATTGGCGGGGTAATGCAGAGTATTGGTGGAGTAATGCAGAGTATTGGTGGAGTAATGCAGAGTATTGGTGGAGTAATGCAGAGTATTGGTGGAGTAATGCAGAGTATGGGCGGAGTAATGCAGAGTATGGGCGGAGTAATGCAGAGTATGGGCGGAGTAATGCAGAGTATTGGCAGAGTAATTCAGAGTATTGGCGGAGTAATTCAGAGTATTGGCGGAGGGGTAATGCAGAGTATTGGCGGAGGGGTAATGCAGAGTATTGGCGGGGTAATGCAGAGTATTTGCGGGGTAATGCAGAGTATTGGTGGAGTAATGTAGAGTATTGGCGGAGTATTGCAGAGTATTGAGTAATGCAGAGTATTGGCAGAGTAATGCAGAGTATTGGTGGAGTAATGCAGAGTATTGGTAGAGTAATGCAGAGTATTGGTGGAGTAATGCAGAGTATTGGTGGAGTAATGCAGAGTATTGGAGGAGTAATGCAGAGTATTGGTGGAGTAATGCAGAGTATGGGCGGAGTAATGCAGAGTATTGGCAGAGTAATGCAGAGTATTGGCAGAGTAATGCAGAGTATTGGCAGAGTAATTCAGAGTATTGGCAGAGTAATTCAGAGTATTGGCGGAGGGGTAATGCAGAGTATTGGCGGGGTAATGCAGAGTATTTGCGGGGTAATGCAGAGTATTGGTGGAGTAATGCAGAGTATTGGCGGGGTATTGCAGAGTATTGAGTAATGCAGAGTATTGGTGGAGTAATGCAGAGTATTGGCGGAGTAATGCAGAGTATTGGCGGAGTAATGCAGAGTATTGGTGGAGTAATGCAGAGTATTGGCGGGGTATTGCAGAGTATTGAGTAATGCAGAGTATTGGTGGAGTAATGCAGAGTATTGGCAGAGTAATGCAGAGTATTGGCGGAGTAATGCAGAGTATTGGCGGAGTAATGCAGAGTATTGGCAGAGTAATTCAGAGTATTGGCAGAGTAATTCAGAGTATTGGCAGAGTAATTCAGAGTATTGGCGGAGGGGTAATGCAGAGTATTTGCGGGGTAATGCAGAGTATTGGTGGAGTAATGCAGAGTATTGGCGGGGTATTGCAGAGTATTGAGTAATGCAGAGTATTGGTGGAGTAATGCAGAGTATTGGCAGAGTAATGCAGAGTATTGGCAGAGTAATGCAGAGTATTGGCGGAGTAATGCAGAGTATTGGCGGAGTAATGCAGAGTATTGGCAGAGTAATTCAGAGTATTGGCAGAGTAATTCAGAGTATTGGCGGAGGGGTAATGCAGAGTATTTGCGGGGTAATGCTGAGTATTGGTGGAGTAATGCAGAGTATTGGCGGGGTATTGCAGAGTATTGAGTAATGCAGAGTATTGGTGGAGTAATGCAGAGTATTGGTGGAGTAATGCAGAGTATGGGCGGAGTAATGCAGAGTATGGGCGGAGTAATGCAGAGTATGGGCGGAGTAATGCAGAGTATGGGCGGAGTAATGCAGAGTATTGGCAGAGTAATTCAGAGTATTGGCGGAGGGGTAATGCAGAGTATTGGCGGAGGGGTAATGCAGAGTATTGGCGGGGTAATGCAGAGTATTTGCGGGGTAATGCAGAGTATTGGTGGAGTAATGTAGAGTATTGGCGGAGTATTGCAGAGTATTGAGTAATGCAGAGTATTGGCAGAGTAATGCAGAGTATTGGTGGAGTAATGCAGAGTATTGGTAGAGTAATGCAGAGTATTGGTGGAGTAATGCAGAGTATTGGTGGAGTAATGTAGAGTATTGGTGGAGTAATGCAGAGTATTGGTGGAGTAATGCAGAGTATTGGAGGAGTAATGCAGAGTATTGGTGGAGTAATGCAGAGTATGGGCGGAGTAATGCAGAGTATTGGCAGAGTAATGCAGAGTATTGGCAGAGTAATGCAGAGTATTGGCAGAGTAATTCAGAGTATTGGCGGAGGGGTAATGCAGAGTATTGGCGGGGTAATGCAGAGTATTTGCGGGGTAATGCAGAGTATTTGCGGGGTAATGCAGAGTATTGGTGGAGTAATGCAGAGTATTGGCAGAGTAATGCAGAGTATTGGCGGAGTAATGCAGAGTATTGGCGGAGTAATGCAGAGTATTGGCGGAGTAATGCAGAGTATTGGCAGAGTAATTCAGAGTATTGGCAGAGTAATTCAGAGTATTGGCGGAGGGGTAATGCAGAGTATTGGCGGGGTATTGCAGAGTATTGAGTAATGCAGAGTATTTGTGGAGTAATGCAGAGTATTGGTGGAGTAATGCAGAGTATGGGCGGAGTAATGCAGAGTATGGGCGGAGTAATGCAGAGTATGGGCGGAGTAATGCAGAGTATGGGCGGAGTAATGCAGAGTATTGGCAGAGTAATTCAGAGTATTGGCGGAGGGGTAATGCAGAGTATTGGCGGAGGGGTAATGCAGAGTATTGGCGGGGTAATGCAGAGTATTTGCGGGGTAATGCAGAGTATTGGTGGAGTAATGTAGAGTATTGGCGGAGTATTGCAGAGTATTGAGTAATGCAGAGTATTGGCAGAGTAATGCAGAGTATTGGTGGAGTAATGCAGAGTATTGGTAGAGTAATGCAGAGTATTGGTGGAGTAATGCAGAGTATTGGTGGAGTAATGCAGAGTATTGGAGGAGTAATGCAGAGTATTGGTGGAATAATGCAGAGTATGGGCGGAGTAATGCAGAGTATTGGCAGAGTAATTCAGAGTATTGGCAGAGTAATTCAGAGTATTGGCGGAGGGGTAATGCAGAGTATTGGCGGGGTAATGCAGAGTATTTGCGGGGTAATGCAGAGTATTGGTGGAGTAATGCAGAGTATTGGCGGGGTATTGCAGAGTATTGAGTAATGCAGAGTATTGGTGGAGTAATGCAGAGTATTGGCGGAGTAATGCAGAGTATTGGCGGAGTAATGCAGAGTATTGGCGGAGTAATGCAGAGTATTGGTGGAGTAATGCAGAGTATTGGCGGGGTATTGCAGAGTATTGAGTAATGCAGAGTATTGGTGGAGTAATGCAGAGTATTGGCAGAGTAATGCAGAGTATTGGCGGAGTAATGCAGAGTATTGGCGGAGTAATGCAGAGTATTGGCAGAGTAATTCAGAGTATTGGCAGAGTAATTCAGAGTATTGGCGGAGGGGTAATGCAGAGTATTTGCGGGGTAATGCAGAGTATTGGTGGAGTAATGCAGAGTATTGGCGGGGTATTGCAGAGTATTGAGTAATGCAGAGTATTGGTGGAGTAATGCAGAGTATTGGCAGAGTAATGCAGAGTATTGGCAGAGTAATGCAGAGTATTGGCAGAGTAATGCAGAGTATTGGCGGAGTAATGCAGAGTATTGGCGGAGTAATGCAGAGTATTGGCGGAGTAATGCAGAGTATTGGCAGAGTAATTCAGAGTATTGGCAGAGTAATTCAGAGTATTGGCGGAGGGGTAATGCAGAGTATTTGCGGGGTAATGCTGAGTATTGGTGGAGTAATGCAGAGTATTGGCGGGGTATTGCAGAGTATTGAGTAATGCAGAGTATTGGCAGGGTAATGCAGCGTGCTAGTGACTAACCTGGTTGACTTCTCGCTCGGGAGAGAACTGGGTAGAGGGGAGGTAGGAGACAGTCCGTATGCCAGCGGCGTGTGTCTGCCGCTGGCTGCGCTGGAGGCCGCATGCGCACTGCCCACTGACTCCGTGCGTGCCCACGTGTATGGCCGATGTCATGTGACCGGTTGCTAGACACGGAGCGGCCCTAGCCTAGCAACCAATCACTGACTTGGGCGGCAGAGGAGCGGCGGGCTACTCGGGCTGCTAATGGGAACGGCGTTCCCGTTGTGGAAATAGTACGGGAACGCCGTTCCCATGCGTTCCCGCAGGACTCGAGCCCTGTGTGCTATACAAAGCTTCAAGATGAACTGGATCCTTCCTTAAATTCCAGGAAGAGATCATCACAACCCTTCTGTTTCCAGACGGTGCTGTGGCCCAACTTCCCAATCCAAATGCAGTAATTCAGCTGCATGGGAGGCATTTTCCTTATGTGCTCCCTGGTACTCCTACCCAAGGAGCCCCCCAAAGAAAATGTTGTGTCTGTGGAAAGCATGGATATAGACGTGACATCCGCTACTATTTTCCCTCCTGTACTGGCCATCCTGGTCTTTGCATTGGTGAATGTTTTGAATGCTACCACAAACTAGTGGAGTTTTAGCATAGGGTACAGCACTGCACAGACTAGGACACACATTCACAGGGTCTCCAAAGATGCCATCGCAACCATTGCCACCCTCGATATGGAGAAGGCATTTGATACAGTGGAGTGGGCGTATCTGTGGGAGGTGCTTAGAAGGATGGGTTTCCCACTGCGGTTTATTGCCTGGATACGCACACTATACACCGGTCCCCTGGCATGCATTAAACTGAATGGCTCCCTGTCGCCTTTGTTCCCCCTGCAGAGGGGCACCAGGCAGGGATGCCCTCTCTCCCCGGCCTTGTTCTCCCTAGCCATGGAACCTATTGCTGAGGCTCTTCGGAGTTCGCCCGAGGTCCGTGGTCTTCGGGTGGGCTGGCTGGAGGAGAGAGTGGCTCTCTATGCGGATGATCTTCTGCTTTTTTTAAATGATCCCGGTGACTCTCTGCGGGGCGCACTCGGAATCATGGATGCCTTCTCTTCCTTCACCGGGTTGAAGGTGAATTGGCATAAGTCTCAGCTCTTTCCGGTGGACGAGGGGGCCAGGACCTCACCATCCTCCACCACGCTTCAATGGGTGGATAGGTTTACCTATTTGGGTATTGTTATTTCAAGAGAGAACAAGGACTTTGTACGGCTCAATCTTGAACCTGTTCTGATAGAGATCAAGTCCAAATTAAAGGCGTGGGGTAATCTCCCCCTCTCCCTTATTGGCCGCAAAAACCTTCTTAAAATGAAGGTCCTCCCCAAACTTACGTACATATTTAGGAACTCCCCACAATGGCTGACTAAAACCTTCTTTAACTCTCTGAAACAACTCTTCCTCCCCTTCATCTGGGGACCCAAATCCCCTAGATTTAAATACACCACGCTCACCAGGCCTGTGGGTAGTGGGGGGTTGGCTCTTCCTGACTGTCACAAATATTTTCTAGCCACTCAGCTTGTAACCGTCCACTGATGGTTGCGACCGGACCTGACCAACGCTGCAACGGTCCTGGAGGCAGCTATAGTGGGGTCTCTGGAGGTCTTAAGGGGGTTGGTATTCAGGGGGCTGAAAACACCTCACTTCCTCACCCCTTCTATGCGCACCACTATAAGGGCGTGGAAGGTGGGAGAGGCACTGAGGGCATCACTGCCGAACTCCTGGTCTCCTCACACCCCCCTGTGGCTTCCTAGCCTTCCGCAGTTTAGTACCATCCCGGACCCACAGGCCTGGGCCAAGTGTAAAATACTGACGCTCGAACATGTTGTTACCAACGGGGAACTCACTCCCTTCCATATACTGCGTGCTAAATTTAATGTACCTACATGGGCCCATTTCCGATATCTTCAAATCGCACATGCTTATCGATGTCAATTTTTGGGACAACCGGTTGTACTGGAATACTCTGAACTTGAATCCATCCTTCGGGTAAAAGACCTGGAGAAACCCATGTCTCAGATTTACGGGTCCTTACTGGTTGCTGCCATCCCCGAGCTGTCCTCCCTCCGCAGGAGATTGGTGGTGGACATACCGGAGCTGGATGACGATGACTGGAGGGAGGTTTGGGATTTTCCATTCTCCCCTTTGGTTTCAGCCAGGGACAAATTGGTCCAATACAAAATTGTACACAGAGCCCACTACACACCCCACAGACTGCACCAGATGTCGCAGACGCATTCCCCGGCGTGCTGGCGCTGCTCCTATCGACCAGGAGACTTCATTCACATTTTCTGGGCTTGTCCAGCGATTGTATGCTACTGGAAGGAGGTTCTCCTGGTGATAGTTAAGACTACTGAGATTAGTATTCCTTATGATCCTAAATATTGTCTGCTGGGGCTAGTGGAGCAAATGTCGATCCTCAGGGCTAGGAAAACACTCATATCCCTGTTATTGCACTATGCACGCAAGGCCATCACCATGACCTGGAAACAACCTTCTCCCCCCTCTATCAAATTCTGGAAAAACCCGGTGAACGCTAGCTTGCCCCTCTATAAGGCCACATACTCGAGCAGGGGTTGCCCACAGAAATTTGAGAAGGTGTGGAGATGCTGCTTGGATGATAACGCTACGGCAACGGATGTAGTGAATCACCCATAGTTCCTCGTTTTGGCTATAGTATGGTTATGGGCTGACCCAACTGCTCCTATGACACCTTATCCGGTCATTATAACACTTAGCACAAATTCTCCTACAATACCCTCTCCCCACATTGGGGTATAGATAGGTTATGTTTGTGTTGAATTGCCCTGTTGCGGTCGGTTGCTGCATCAGAGGCAGAATGTATGTTATGTGATGTGCCCTTTTGTGGCCTGTTGCCGCATTTGGAAGTTTGCCCCTGTGTGGGAAATGTTTGGCCCCTGCGTGGGCAATTCTGTATGCCAAAGAAAAACTCAATAAAAAAGATTTTACAAAACAAAAAAAAAAACATGCCATTGCATTTTGGGAGACCCGAACCTGGAACCGAACCGTTATAACCGTTAGTTACAAAAAACAAAATAGTTGTTGTTTTATTGTTCTTTCTCTCTAACTCTCTATTCTCTCTTTATTCTGATCTTTTTTACTGTATTCTACAATGCAATGCTTAAGTGCTCATGCACACGGACGTTTTAAAAAACTGGCTGCAAAGCTAGCTCCGACGCCTGGAAAAATCGTCGTTAAAAACGTGATTTTTACCGCGTTTTGCATTGGCGTTTTTGCGCGTTTTTTAGCGTTAGCGTTAAGTAGCGTTTTTTAAGAAACACATCTCTTGGCTATAGCACTCAGAAAACAAAGAAAATATGTTGTGCGTTTATGCGCGTTTGTGGGCGTTTTTGCGCGTTTTCCCACGATTCGCGTTTTTACAGCTCTAGCTCCACGCCAAGGAACGCACTGGTCCTGGGTTTTTTTTACAGCTTAAAAACGCCTATGCCATTTGCAGCTCAAAAACGCCTAGGTGGGCATGAAGCCATAGACTAACATGGACAGCCGTTTTTAAGCTGCAAAAAAAGCTCAAAAAAGTGGCTGTAAAAACGTCCGTGTGCATGAGGCCTTACTATGCTTTATCATGTTTGCTTTTCAGGTATGTAATTCTTTTATACTTTACTGTTTACTGTGTTTTATTGTTAACCATTTTTTTGTTTTCAGGTATGCCATTCAGCTGCGGCACAGGTTTATTTATCTTGACAGCAGCAGCGTTTGCTCCCACGATATGTAAAGCTGTGACTTCAGCGCTGTCGGAGGTGATTTCACCACCACAGTAAAAAAAAAAAAGAGCAAATATGCAGAAGCATGGGGGCAGGGGTGGAGGAGCGATTTGCTCCTAACAATAAGGGCGAATTGCCTCCATGCTTTTTAGACACAGATTGCGGTAGCCTCCGTGGTGGTATTCCTGAGTCTGGCTCGGGGTGTGATTTCAGTACCAAAAGCGGTAACCTCGAGCCAGACTTGGGATCACATCGCAGGATCCATGTAGAGGTTACTTACCTTGTCCCCTGGATCCTGCGACGTCTCCCGCTGTGATCTGCGAGCCGCTGTGTCTTACTCGAGCTGTGAGAGTGCTGTGCTCCGTTCCCTGAGAGCGTTGCGGCGCACGGGGACGGAGTTCAGCTTCAAATTCAAAAAGTAAAAAAAACAGTATAGATACAGTATACTGCAATCTTACAGATTACAGTACTGTATCAAATAATTACACACCCCCTTAGTCCCTAGTGGTTTGTCCAGTGTCCAGCATGCAGTTTTATATTATAAATAATATTCTTTCTGCCAGGAAACTGGAGATTGTCCATAGCAACCAAAAAATGTCAGTTTACATCAGAAGTGCTTTTAGACCAGCTAGGAAACACCTATAAAAAATAGAATCACTCACAGAATTGAGCGATAGTGATTTTTGGGGAAATGCATCATTCAGCTGCAGCACTGATTTATTTATCTTGACAGCAACAGCGTTTGCTCCCACTATATGTAAATCAGCAACTCCAGCGCAGTAGGAGGTGATTTCACCACCATAGTTGAAAAAAAAATGGTGCATGTATGCCCATCATTAGAAGTGGGTGGATGAAGGGTAGCACCGTGGTGTAGAGGTTAGCACTCTCACCTAGCAGTAAAAAGGGTCACTGGTTCGAATCCCAAGCACGACAGTACCTGCCTGGAATTTGCATGTTCTCACTGTGAATGTGTGGGTTTTCTCTGGGTACTCTGGTTTCCTCCCACACTCCAAAGACATGCTGGTACATCAATTGGCTTCTGTCCAAAATTGGCCCTAGTGTATGAATGTGGGTTGGGGACCTTGGATTGTGGGCTCCTTGAGGGTAGGGACCGATGTAAGTGTGTGATGTATGTTTAAATTGATGGTGTTATATGGGTACCATAAATAATAATATAATAGATGAGATGCAATGTACAGGGATAGGGATAATTGTAGACACATACACTCACTCAGGATGGACTGGTGTCTTTCCTCAACCTTACTAACTATGCATCTATGTAATGGTGGGCATACCCATCGATCAATCCTCTTTTTTTTTTGTTTAGCCCACAGGCTGCTTAAAAAAAAGAACATTACAATGTATGCCCAACAAGGACCAGCAACGGAATTTGAGTGGTTATACCAGAATGATGCCTGCAGGTTTAGGTATCATCCTGGTATCATTCTTATCAGCCAGCTGTCGGCTTTCATGTAAAAGCAATCCTAGTGGCCAATTAGCCTCTAGACTGCTTATAAGCAGTGGGAGGGAATGTCTCCCCCCCCCCTGTCTTCCATGGTTTTCTCGGGCTCTCCTGTCCCAACAGGGAACCCGACAATGCAGCTGGTGATTCCACCAGCTGACCATAGAGCTGATCAGAGACCAGAATAGCTCCAATCATCTCTATGGTCTAAGAAACCAGAAGCTACGAGCATTTCATGACTTTTGCCAGATATAAACAACAACATTGAGAAATTGGCAAAGCATTTTATCACACCGATCTTGGTATGGTCAGATGCGTTGAGGGCAGAGGAGAGATCTAGGGTCTAATAGACCCCATTTAAAAAAAAAAAAAAAAAAGAGTACCTGCCACTACCTATTTACATTCCCTGAGATAACAATAAAAAAAAATGAAAGGAACAGTTTAAAAATATAATAAAAAAGCTAAATAAATAACAAAATTAAAAAAAAGCACCCCTGTACCCTCCTGCTCAGCAAGCATCGGTCTGGTGTCATATGTAAAAAGCAATTGCACCATGCATGTGAGGTATCACCGTGAAGGTCAGATCGACTGCAGTCATTTTAGCAGTAGACCTCCTCTATAAATCTGAAATGGTGACCTATAAAAGGCTTTTAAAAATGTATGTAGTTTGTCAGCGCTGCACATTTGTCCGCAATTTTAAAGCATGTCATGTTTGGTATCCATGTACTCAGCATAAGATCATCTTTTTTATTTCATCAAACATTTGGGCAATATAGTGTGTTTTAGTGCATTAAAATAAAAAGTGTGTTTTTTTTTCAAAAAAATTGTGTTTGCTGATAGTCATGTTGAGTCCATGGAATATTTTATATTTTGCCACAAGTTTCCGGAAAATTACTCTTTGTTTTTTTGCACAAAGTTGTCACTAAACGATATATTGTTCAAACATGGCATGGTTATGTGTGGAATTACAACCCAAAACACATTTTGCTGCTTCTCCTGAGTACAGGGATACCTCATGTGTGAGACTTTTTGGGAGCCTAACCGCCATGTACAGGACCCCAAAAACCAAATTGTCGCCTTCAGGATTTCTAAGGGTGTAAATTTTTGATTTCACTCCTCTGTTTTGCGGTAGGCGAACAGCACTTACATTTCACCTGTCTCCCCTACGGTCTAACAACATATCTCGCGTCTTCTCCAAGGTTTTGTTGGCTGTTGTTGCTCTGCTCTGAGTCAAAAGGGGTTCGTCTTCATCACTACCTAGACAATCTACTTCTCCTAGTTTAAGACAAAGGCCAACTTTTAGAATACAGGAGTCTGGTCATCTCCACCCTTCAAGAGTTTGGGTGGCTCCTGAATCTGCAGAAGAGCCATCTGGAACCAGCACAGTCCCTCGTGTTTCCCGGTGCCCTTCAACACTGTGGAAGGCTGCCGGAGAATATTGTGGTAGTCCAAGACAGAGTTCAATCAACCCTTGCTTCGTCTCACCTCTCCTCTCACCTCACCTTTCCACTCTCCACAGTGTCTGAAGGTGATTAGCATTATGGCAGCTACCATTCCCATGGTGAAGTGGGCAGTGGGCATAATGGCACACACGGCCCTTCCAAAAAGGGTTTCTCCAACAATGGAATTCCTTCAGCAAAAGCCAGCGCATCCACCTTACTCCAGCCATGAGAGTGTCTCTCCTTTGGTGGCTCCAGGGGACAAATCTCCACAATTGCCATTCGATTGTTCCCATCTCTTGGGTCACGATAACCTCAGATGCCAGCAACCAGGGATGGGGCACTGGAAGTGGCTCAAGGCAGATGGAACTCCCCTTCTATGGGAATTGTGTCCAACATCCTGGAACTTTCAGGCACTTAATTTCATTCCGCTATCTAACAGAGAATTCTTCAGTGATGCTCAGGTTGGACAATACAACCGCAGTGGCCTACATAAGGAAGCAGAGTGGAACTCGCAGCTGGTCCCTGCTACAGGAGGTGGAACCAATCATGAATTGGGCTCAAAGGTACTTGTCCAACATCTCAGCGGTCTACATTCCTGGGATCCAGAATGTACAAGCGGACTTCCTTTCTCGTGTTCAAATGAACAACGAGTGGTCTCTCCACAAAGGTGTTCAATTGGCTCTTGACCCTGGAAGTGTCTCCAGAAGTTGACCTCTTTGCATCCCCATGCAACTGCAAGCTGACAAAGTACTCTTCGAGGTTTCCTCAAGCGTATGGGATAGATTTCCTTACGGACCAGTGGAGGTTCCACAAGGCCTACACCTTTCCTCCAGTCCCGGTGATACTCCAGTTCCTTTGAAGCCTCAGAACAGAGATGGTGGAAGTCATAGCAGTGATTCATTTCTGGTCCAACAGGCCTTGGTTTCCCCTTCTAACACCACCCAGTTATCAAGATCCAGTTCCCCTGCCTCTCAGGCCAGATCTTGTCTAAAGGCACAATACTGCACCCCTGTCCTTCTCACCTGCAACTTAGGGCTTGGTTCTTGAGAGGGGAAGGCTCGATGCTCTAGGTTGTCCAGAAGATGCCATTCTGACCCTTCTTAATGCCAGAAGGAAAAGCACCAACAGGGTCTACAAACAAATATGGTCCAGGTTCACAGATTGCATGGCTTCCAGGCCTAATACTTGTACCTCTTCGACAGTCCAGGACATCCTTAGTTTCCTACAAACAGGCCTTGACCTGTTCCTAGCAGTGAGCTCACTTCGGGTGCAAGTATAGGCCATCTAGGCATTCACGGGAGTTTCATAGGCAATTCATTCCCTTGTTCGCCAGTTTTTCAAGGGTGCTATCAGGCTTAGACCTCAAAGGAAGCCAAGGTTCCCCAAATGGGACCTCCCTCTTGTTCTGGATTTCCTTTCCAATCTCGGATCAGATCCCGACAAACCTCTCTCAGCGAAAGATCTCACACTCAAGACAGCCTTTCTAGTGGCTGTTACTTCAGCCAAAAGAGTGTCTGAAATCAGAAACTTGGGTCCGAAGAAGCCTTTTCTAACTTTTTTTTCAGACAGAGCAGGGTTTGGCCCAAAGTGACCACAACTTTCCTTGAAAAATCAAGAGATTGTGCTTCCCACCCTTAGGTCAATGGAAAATCAGGTTGTCCATCCTCTTGATATGGGAAACACGCTGAAACAATACCTGGAGGTCACAGCTCCATTTAGACAATCAGAGTTTCTTTTCATCCTTCTCCACAGGAAAAATAAAGCAATGCAGGCCTCAGTTATATCCATTGCTGCTTGGATCGTACAGACAATTCAAAGGGCTTACATGGCAAAGGGCTTGGATCCTCCTGAGGCAGTAACAGCTCATTCAGCTTGGAGTATCTCAACCTCTTGGGCAGCTTCCCGACATGTCGCTCCCGAAATAATCTGCAGAGCGGCTTCCTGGTCCTCTATTAGCACATTTGTGTCTCACTACAGTGTTGAACCAGCTGCCTTATCATCCGTTAATTTTGACAGATTATAATAATGACAGTGTTAAATACATTTTGTTTTCTTTGCTCAACATTTTGCTCACCCGAGTGTGTATGGTGAGATATTTCCCACACGTTGCTGCCATGGAGTCTTTTAGGAAAATTGAAAATTTCCTATCAAATACTTACCGTAATTTTCCTTTCCTGATCGAATCCATGGCAGCAGGAGTTTCCTCCCAAATGTCTGGAGTAGGCTAGTTATGGAACATGGTTAGTAGGGATGAGCTTTATGTTCGGGTCGAACATGAGTTTGATTCGAACTGTTTGAGTGTTTGTCGAAATACGAACATTATGGGACGTTTGCGCCAAATTCCTGCGGCCCGACACTCCCCATAATGCACTGCGACATCGCAGTGCATTGCTGCCTGATGATTGGCCAAGCATGCACTATGACCCGCATGCTTTGGCCAATCACAGCGCCATCAGTAAAGAGAGCCTTAATTGGCCAAAGGCAGGGTGCCTTTGGCCAATTATGGTTTAGGGGGTTAAGTCCACGCCCCACACTATATAAGGCCGTCTGCACATTGGCCCTGTGTAGTGTGTTTCTGGCGTTGACCGAGACAAAGTGTCATTTCATTTAGATTGAGCAGGCAAGCGATATGTAATATATATATATATATATATATATATATATATATATATATATATATATTGGGCAGCTTATATATATATATATATATATCTCCACTGTATCCAGTTTAGTTGGATCTGACTGCAGTCCATTCCTTGTGTACTCTTTCCAATATACTTCAGGCGGGCATGTGATTCAGTTAGCTGCAGTGTATTTTGTGTAATATATATATATATATATATACATATATACATACACACACACACACAGTCAGTCTTCTGTATATATATATCCGCTGTATCCAGTTTATCTCACTGCAGTCCCTTCCTGGTGTACTTCAGGAAGGCAGGCGATTCTGCTAGCTGCAGTGCATTTAATTATATATACACACACACACACACACACACACACACACACACACACACACACACACACACACACACACACACACACACACACTGTAGCCAGTGTAGTTAGATCTGATTGCAGGCTGTTTCTGGTGTACTTTTTCAAATATACTGTCAGGCAGGCAGGTGATTCAGTGATCTGCAGTGCATATTATATATATATATATATATATATATATATATATATATATATATATATATATATATATATATACACACACACACACACACACACACACACACACACACACACACACACACACACACAGTCTCCTACATATATATATGCTAATAAAATTTTACAGCATGTCTGGAAGGCCACCAAGGAGAGGCAGACGCTCACAGGCCACTAAAAGAGGGCAAGCCGGCTCTGTGTCTACAGCCAAAAGTGCTGGTCGTGGACACGGTGCATCCTCAGCACATGGCCGTGAGGCACGCTTGTCCTTTTTTTCGGCAGCTGGCTGTTTTGATCCACAACATGCAGAGGAGTTGATAGAGTGGATAACTAAGCCGTCCTCATCCTCTGTCACCCACGCTCAGAGTAGTTTGCCTACTAATGCAGCTACCAAAGAGGCCTTGTCAGGAAAGGTTCCCTCCGCTGGTAATATCAATCATTTGGCATGCAGTACTGCGATCCACCAGCAGGTGTCTCCTGCTGGAATTATGTAATCTTTGGTCCGCAGTACTGGTGTCCACCAGCGGAGGGATCCTGGCAGTGTGGAGCAGGTTTTGCCTTCTACAGTCAGGCGTCACATGACTGACAGCAGCCATTAGAAATACCCGGCAGGTGCACACACACACCTCGCCTTGGCATTGTTCCTTGTGCCCTGACCTGCTGCTGGCGATCCTGATTCTGAACCTATTCCTGTGCCCTGAACCTGTGACCCGTGGTTCTGATCCTGTTTCCCTGTCCTGGTCCCTACCCTGTCCCACCTGTTACCATTATCCCTGTCCTGCAGTCTGATCCGTCCATCCTCTCCCTGTCCTGTGTTCCTTACCCCATTTGCTGATCTCCCCGTGTATGACCTTGGCCCGGCTTGTGACTCTGATTCTGGACTGCCCTTGTTTATTTGCTGATCCTCTGTGTATGACCCTGGCCTGCCTATCGTTTACGGTCCTTGCATTTCCCATTTTATTGTACATATCTGTCTGTTGTTGTTTGGGGGTCTTGTTGGTTGGTTTATTGCACTGTGTGGTTGTATTTATATTATTCACTTTCTTTAATAAATCATATTTCACTTATACACGTTTGGGTTTCCTCTGTTGCAGTCCACACAGTTCTGGTCTTATCTGATACATGACAGGCCTATTCTATTGGCTAAATGTCATCAGTCACTCCTTCCCTAGCCCCACCATCATGCACGGAGGTGTCCCCCGAACTGTTTGACCACAGTGTCGAGTACATGCTGCAGGAGGATGCGCAACATTTTGTAGGCTCTGATGATGGTACCCAGGTTGAGGAAGGCAGTGACGTAAGTCCAGAGAGAGAGGGTGCCCAAGAAGGACAAGAAACTGACAGTCATGTTCTCCCAGCTTCAACATACTGCCAGGTTGCTCCAGTAATAAGGAGGGAGGGGATGATGAGGTCACTGACTCTACATGGGTGCCTGATAGAAGAGAGGAGGAGGAGGCACATCTCCAATGAGGCATGATGCCCTCCAGGTGCCAGCTTAAGGGCAGCCATCTGACTGCATCACACCGCGGAACTCTGCATGTGCAGGGTGCTGCTGACTCCCGGTGTATTTTGAAAAGTTCTTTGGTGTGGGCCTTTTTTGTTACGTGTGCAGCAGATTGCACCGTTGCTGTTTGCAACATATGTCTGAAGCGTATCAAGAGTGGCCAAAACAGCAGCCGCCTGGGCACCACATGCTTGAACAGACATATGTCGACCTCCCATGCAGTCCATTGGCAACAGTACTCCAAAGAACAAGGCGGATCTCTCCTTGCTCCTCATCAACTGGGATCTCCAACCCCACTATACCTTCAGTTCTCTCAGAAACCTGCACTGACAGGAATGAAGGTGTAGAATTAGGTGTGCCAAGTACTTTCGGGCAATCTGCTATCGCTACACCAACATCCGATTCTAGCAGGCAAATTTCACTACCCCAGTTGCTAAACCATCGAAAGAAATTCGGTCCCAGCCATCCACATGCTCAGCGGCTGAATGCTAGTTTGGCTAAATTGTTGGCACTCCAACTGCTGCCTTTTCAGCTGGTAGACTCTGCCCCCTTTCGTGAATTTGTGGAATGTGTGGTACATCAGTGGCAGGTTCCAAAATGCCATTTCTTTTCACGGAATTTGCCTTCCTAGGAATTTGACATTCCGACCACAAAATCCGTCTGATTTTTTTCCGATGGATTTTAGCTGCAACTTGTCTTGCATACACACGGTCAGACAAAGTTTTTGGAAAATCCGATAGTTCGTAACGAGGTGACGTAAACATCGTACGAGGGGACTACGTAGAGGCCAGTAGCCAATAGCTTTCGTCTCCAAATTTTTTCTGAGCATGCATGCCACTTTTTGCGTCGGAATTCTCTACACACGATCAAAAGTCCGATTGGATTTTGTTGTTGGGAAATTTTAGATCCTCCTCTCTAACTTTTTCCGTTGGAAATTCCGACGGAAAAAGTCCGATACAGCCCACACATGATCGGATTTTCCGACAACATAATCCGATCTGACTTTTTCCATCAGGGGCATAAGAGTTGATATGGGAATATATAGGGCCTGGGGGCCCCACGCCTTTTCTTTTTTTAATTTGGGTGCGGGGTTCCCCTTAATATGCATACAAGACCCAAAGGGCCTAATAATGGGCTGGGGGGTTACCCATGCCCTTTTTTTCAATAATTTTCATCCATATTGCTGGGACCCGACATTACATTACAGCTGCAAGCAGTTTTAAATTACTTTTATTCCTTTAGAAATGTCATTTTGTGCAGGGACTGTTCTAAACATGGGAAATGCGTGCCAGTTTACAGGCATACTATTGACCCCCCCCAGGTATGATATTTAAAGTAATATTTCACTTTTATTTTTTCACTTAAAGCATCATTAAAATCACTGCTCCCGAAAAAAAGGCAGTTTTCAAAACTTTTATTTGCATTGATGGATATCCCCTGGGGCAGGACCTGGGTCCCCAAACCCTCTTTAGGACAATATCTTGCATATTAGCCTTTAAAATTCGCACTTTTGATTTCTCATGTTCGAGTCCCATAGACTTTAACAGTGTTTGAATGTTCACGTGATCTTTCGGTCCGTTCGCATGTTCTGGATGCGAACCGAACCGGGGAGTATTCTGTTGGACTTGATGAACTTGTGTCTTTTTTCGACCTCGCCTACTATGTAACTATGTAATCCACTTGCAGTGTCCGCGGAGGTTGGGCTGGTGAGACTACCTTAAGCAGGGGTTCCCCACAGCGTCAACAGATGATCCAAGGCCTCAGATGTGTAGCCAAGCCAGAACACCTCTCGCAGATCAGTCCCAAAGCCTCATAGCCTCCAGCCATGTACAGGGCAAGACTACCCTTAGGTGTATACTGCACTCCAGTGTCAGTCAGCATGCCCTTGGACTTGCTCAGACCAAGGCCAACACCCAGACCATACATACTCAGATCCAACATAGTACTTCCAAATTGTGCCATCTTCTCCATCCTACAACCAGGCATACGTGGCAGCACTTCCTTATCCTCCTCTGCTGAGTGGTGGCTCCTCCCCCTGCCTAAGGATTGGTACAGATACTTTCTGGGAACTGCGGCGCACCAAAACTTTAATGGAGTCTGTTTTAACCCTTGCAGCACTGGCGTAAAATGTCAAAAGACCAGACTGATACTCTCCCATGAGCGATGAGACATGCTGGTTCTTCCCCACATTGTTGGAATGCACAATAACACAGTCTATATGAAGTAAAGAAGTTACTTGCCAGTTTCCCATGGAGCCAGACGAAATCCCAATGTAGCTGTAGCCGGTTGCTATGGGCGACTGCTGTAGGAATAAAGACTTTTCCCCACACTGAGCGCCAAATGTAGCAAAGTCCTGGAACCCTTGAGGCCTAATGGTGACCTCCAGAGTTAGGGACAGCTGACATCCTTCTGTGTAGAGTGGGTTACAAGGCATGGTGGGTGTACTGCAAGATAAAATGGTGGGCGCCAGACACTTTTTGAATGCAAAGAGATTTATTGTCTCTTGAACAGAACTGTGGGAGAGAGGGTTAGGGCCAGGACACCCTTAAGTAGATGCAATGATAATTAGCAAGCTCCGAGACTTCTATAGGAAGACAGCTACACAGGTAAAGGCCTCCAGCTGGACACCACTTCTGTATAGGTAGGACTGCTGTCACCTATGACAACAATCCTGTAGCAGTTACTTACGGTAGGTGTATTCAACTATTGGCAACACAAACAGTCCTCCACTTACTCCACAGCCACTCACTGTGGATCTTCACTAAATTAACTCTCAGTCTTTCACAAGACTTAGGATCCAATGGCCACTGGATCCCCTGAGTTCTTCCATTTTTAGCACTCAGTATCTTCCTCAAGCATCACCCCCACTTCCCTGCTGGGTCCCTGGCTTGGCACTCACAGATACTCTTCAAGCGTCACCCCTGCTGACCCGCTAGGTCCCTGACTTGGCAACCACTGATGCTCCGCAAGCATCACCTCTGCTGTCCCGCTGGGTCCCTGGCTTGGCACTCCCTGAAGTTTTCCGACTTCTTCACCATCCCCGGCTGGTGAGAAGACTGCTCTGGTACTGGCTTCAGCCTACTCACAGTGGCCTCCAGTAACAAGGTGGCTGGTCCCTTAGTGGCAACTGCTTCCCCCTCTACCCCTGACCACAGCTGGTTCCCTGTCCGAATGAACTGCTACTTCTGGTTGGACTACAATCCAAAAGTCCCAACCCTACGCTGCTCTCCCGCTCCTGGAAAGGCCCTCAGGCAGCCTAGCAGCCACATGTTCTCAGGATAGGCCTCAGACTTCCAGCCTAGCAGCCTGAGGCAGCATAACACACATTCACCCAGACAGCTGTCCAGGTGGCACAGAACCCCGATCACCTGACTCCACCCAGATAAATAAGCTCTCCCAGCAGGCCAAGGGACAAAGAAAATCCCTGCCAATTGGCTGAGACACCCCATCCATTCATGTCTGAGCTTGCAAAGCCACTGTCTTATCTAATGTCACTAGCATAGTGCCACCTAGTGACAGAAGAGAAAGGGTGCAACAAGTCCAAATTTAGAGAGTAATCAATTGATCTCCTAACAATTGACCAAGGCAAATATCACCTGGCAACTAAATTTGATAGCAACCCTGCCTAAACATAAGAGTGCTACACTAAGTAAAACCATCATACAGCAACCATATTTAGAGTGTAACATGGTGCCAAGAGAGCCCCCCCCCCCATCTCCAAAACGGCGCCTCGCTGACAGTGTGCAGGGGTTTCCTCCCCTGCAGCAGTTGTCAGATTTGAATTTGGTGTGGCTGTGTGGGACTCCACCTGTACAGCCACATCATTCACAGAAATCAGCCTTATTGAGAGATGTGTATATTTTGAAATATTTAACCATGTCTATGTGTGTGAGTGTGTTTTTGGGGTCTGTTTTTTTTTGGTGTATTTCAGTGTTGAAGATTACCCAAGTCACTATAGTGAAAACGAAGTAATAAATATTGCAGCAATAATCAAGCACTAAAAAGCATGATTTTTTCAAGACACAGGACAGTTTTGTGCTGAAAGTCATCATAAACGTTGTTAAAAAAAATATAGATTTATATTAACAAACATGTTACACTTACCTGCTCTGTGCAATGCTTTTGCACAGAGCAGGTAGAGAGAGAGAAAGAAAAAAAAAAAGGAAGAAGAGGGAATAAAGAAGATGAGTGAGGAGGAAAGCAAATTGCTACTTGGGGAATTATATGTGGTCCATGAAAAAGGAAAGAAATAAAGAAAGGAGAAAGGGAAATGAAAAAAGTTGTTACTTTGAGAACTGGATGTGGGGAAGAAAGGGAATAAAGAAGATAGGAGAGAAGGAAAGAAAATTGTTACTTGGAGAACTATAAAAAGAAAGAAAGTAATAGAAAGAAAGAAAAAGAGAATAAAGAAGATGAGAGAGGAGGAACTATATGTGGTCCAGGAAAAAGAAAAAGAAAGAGAAAGAGAATAAGGAAAATAAGAGAGAAGCAAAGAAAGTTGTTTATAGAATTGTATGCGGGAAAGAAAGGAAAGAAGGAAGAGAAGAAAGAAAGGAAAAAGGGAATAAAGAAGATGAAAGAGAAGGAAAGAAAATTGTTATGTGGAGAACTATATGTGGTCCAGGAACAAAAAGAAAAATAAAGAAAGAGGGAATAAAGAAGATGAGGGAGTAGGAAAGAAAATTGTTACATGGAGAACTATATGCGGTCCAGGAAAAAAAAAAAGAAAGCGAAAGAAAGAAAAAGAAAGAAAGAAACAGGGAATAAAGAAAATGAGAGAGGAGGAAAGCAAATTGTTCCTTGGAGAACTATGTGCGGTGCAGGAAAAAAGAGAGAAAGAGAATAAAGAAGATAAGAGAGAACCCAAGGAAGTTGTTGGAGAATTGTATGTGGGAAAGAAAGGAATGAAGGAAGAGAACAAAGAAAGGAAAGGGCAATAAAGAAGATGAGAGAGAGAAAGAAAACAAAAGAGAGAATAATCCCCTTCCTGCCGAGCATACGCAGATGTGTACTCGGCTTCCGGGGGTTATACCGGAATGATGCATGCACCTGCAGGCATCATCCCGGTACCGTTTTGCAGAGCGGGCTATCAGATATCCAGCCATAACAACTGATGCGGCTAAAAGTCGCTCGGCTGTTATGCCGGAGGAGCGGGAGGGAACTCCCCCCTCCCGCCGCCTCCCACCGCTCTTTTACTGGTGCTCCCGTTCAATCGGGAGCACCGATCTCACATCCGCCACTTCCAGCGGCTAGGGAGGGACTGGAGTGAAGCTGTAAGCGGCTTCATTCCAGTCTCCTATTAGTAAACAGGGAAGCGACGTCATGACGTCACTTCCCGTTTACTCGGCTGCCAATGGCGCCGGTTTAAAAAAATATACAGTATTCAGAATCGCCGTTTTCAGCGATCTGAATAGTTTGAAGTGTAAAGGAGGGATCGGGGGTCTTTTAGACCCCCGATCCCTCCATAAAGAGTACCTGTCACCACCTATTACTGTCACAAGGGATGTTTACATTCCTTGTGACAGCAATAAAAGTGATAAAAAAATCCTTTTATTTATTTATTTATTTATTTTTTTAATTTAAAAAAAATAAAAAGCTTTTTTAAAAGCGCCCGCCGTCCCCGCAAGCTCGTGAAGGAAAGAAAACGCATACGGAAGTCGCGCCCACATATGTAAACGGTGTTCAAATCACACATGTGAGGTATCGCCGCGATTGTCAGAGCGAGAGCAATATTTCTAGCACTAGACCTCCTCTGTAACTCTAACCTGGTAACGTAAAAAAAAAATGAAAGCGTCGCCTATTGAGATTTTTAGGTACCGTAGTTTGTCATCATTCCACGAGTGCGTATAAATTATATTGGTATCTATTTACTCGGCGTAACATTATCTTTCACATTATGCAAAAAAATTGGGCTAATTTTACTGTTTCGTTTTTTTTAATTCATGAAAGTGTCCCTTTTCCCAAAAAGTTGCGTTTAAAACACTGCTGCGCAAATACCATGTGATATAAAATATTGCAACAATCGCCATTTTATTCTCTAAAGTCTCTGCTAAAAATATATATATATATATATATAATGTTTGGGGGTTCCAAGTAATTTTCTAGCAAAAAATATGGATTTTAACTTGTAAACACCAAATGTCAAAAATAGGCTTAGTCATGAAAGGGATAAAGAAGATGAAAGAGAAGGAAAGAAAACTATAAACTATAAAAAGAAATAAAGAGAAGAAAGGAGAAAGGGAATAAAGAACATAAGTGAGAACCCAAGAAAGTTGTTGGGGAATTGTATGTGGGAAAGAAAGGAAGGAAGAGAAGAAAGAGAACAAAAAAAAGGAAAAAAGCAATAAAGACGATGAGAGAGAAGGAAAGAAAGTTACTTGGAGAAATATATGCAGCCCAGGAAAAGATAGAAAGAATACATGGAATAAAGAAGATAAGAGGAGGAAAGGTATTGTTACTTGGAGAACTATAAAGCCCCATACACACAATCGGAAATTTGGCCAGCAAAAGTCGGATGTGAGCTTTTGGTCGGAAATTCCAGCTGTGTGTATGCTCCATCGGACTTTTGCTGGCGGAATTTCCGCCAGCAAAAGATTGAGAGCAGGTTCTCTATTTTTCCAACGGAAAAAGTTCAGATTGGAAATTCCGATTGTCTGTAGCAATTCCGATGTGCAAAATTCCGACGCATGTTTTGGAAGCATTGAACTTAATTTTCTTGGCTCGTCGTAGTGTTGTACGTCACCGCATTCTTGGCGGTCGAAAGTTCAGAGAACTTTTGTGTGACCGTGTGTATGCCAGCCAAGCTTGAGCGGAATTCCGTCGGAAAAAAACCATCCAAGAGTTTTCCGATGGAAATTCTGCTCGTGTGTACGGAGCATAAAAGAAAAAAAGGAGGAAGGGAATAAAGAAGATAAGAGAGAAGGAAAGGAAGTTGTTGGAGAATTGTATGTGGGAAAGAAAGAAGGGAATGAAAAGAAGAAAGAAAGTTGTTGGAGAATTGTATGTGGGAAAGAAAGAAGGGAAGGAAGAGAATAAAGAAAGAAAGGAAAAGGGGAATAAAGAAGATAAGAGAGAAGGAAAGGAAGTTGTTGGAGAATTGTATGTGGGAAAGAAAGAAGGGAAGGAAGAGAAGAAAGGAAAAAGGGAATAAAGAATATAAGAGAGAAGGAAAGGAAGTTGTTGGAGAATTGTATGTGGGAAAGAAAGAAGGGAAGGAAGAGAAGAAAGGAAAAAGGGAATAAAGAATATAAGAGAGAAGGAAAGGAAGTTGTTGTAGAATTGTATGTGGGAAAGAAAGAAGGGAAGGAAGAGAAGAAAGGAAAAGGGAATAAAGAATATAAGAGAGAAGGAAATGAAGTTGTTGGAGAATTGTATGTGGGAAAGAAAGAAGGGAAGGAAGAGAAGAAAGAAAGGAAAAAGGGGAATAAAGAAGATAAGAGAGAAGTATGAAAGTTGTTGGAGAATTGTATGTGGGAAAGAAAGAAGGGAAGGAAGAGAAGAAATTAAGGAAAAAGGGAATAAAGAAGATAAGAGAGAAGGAAATGAAAGGAGATGAGAGGAAGAAGAGGGAAAAAAGAAGATAGGAGTGAGAAGGAAAGAAAGTTGCTGGAGAATTGTATGTGGGAAAGAAAATAAAGGAGAAAATGGAATAAAGAAGATGAGAGAAAGAGAGTTGTGTCTGGCAGAAGTAATGGTGGCATGAATTGTCGGCCATAGTGATTAGTCATTATGGGGGAAGTAGATTGCCTGTATCTTGGAATAGTGTGCTGATAAAGCAGCCTGCACATACTGATAGGCATAGATCTAGCTTGGATAGATCACTCGGTCATCTGTTTTCATGAAATCCTTTTATTTTTGAAGATTTTGAATACACGTATAGTTGCAATGCATTTTACAAATCGGTCCTGCTCCAAGGTATAAAGGGCACCTCCGATGTTGTTGTATATTTTATGAGCTGGGCACGATGCACACAGGCGCTATCTGATAGCACCGAGCCCCGGCACGTCACCGGAAGCTGATAGGTCGCACAGAGTCCCAGCTGATTTAGAAGAAGACGGCTTGGGAGCGGTTGTCGTGGTAACAGGAGCAGAGGAGGCGGGGTAAAGCATAGCGCCGCCCTTTGACGCCATCTTATGCTGGAAGAGGCGGCTCTGGGACGGCAGAGTGGTGAGAAGTGATGCCGTGTAAAGTGAAGGGGAGTTTGTTATGTGGTGGGGAAGTGCAGTAGGCTTATAGTACACACACCTGGGGCGGACTATGACTGTAGTCACGGCCGGGGACAGGGTTTAGGGCAAAGTCGGGCTCAGCCAACTCTCTGGAAGCTTGGCTATAGAAATCCAAAACTGACTTGTAGGCGAGGAGCGGGAATGTGCCGGTGCAGCTGACAGGCTGTGCAGAGAAGGAGGACCGTATACTTGGGATATATGAGCGCTGGAAGTGTGTGTGTGTGTTCCCATTACTGAGGAATAACTCCACTACTGCTCCATCTTCTCACCTGTAGGGACACGCGCCCTCTAGCGAGCACAAGGGGAACTGCAACAACTGTTTACCAGATGTCATTTACTTTATTATTATTCAAACTTTAAAATGCACAGGTTTGTTACTAAACATTTAAATACTTGTTACACACTGCTGTTTAAAAATGAACTGCAGGCAGTTATTAAAATAAAATGCATGCAGTATGATATTTATTAGAAATATTTTAATTGCAAATAGTGTATGTGTCTGAATTGGACTTGATTTCTGTGTCCTGTAAACTCCCTGAACAGAAGTCCTTACTGAGAACCCAGTACATGGGGCCAATAGGTTGCATTAACACTGACCTTTCAGACTGGAGGAGAAAGCACTGCTTGGTCCATTACCGGTCCTTCGCTGACCAATCACAGGCTGCAGGCAGGGATCTGACTTTAGCTGCGTTGCTAACGGCAGTAGAAAAAATTTGGGGGACCAGGCTGGCTGGAGTGTGTGGAAGAAGGGTTTAGATCGCAGGACTAGCTGAACAGAAATAGAATTCCTTTAGTAGATCAGATGAGGCAGCTGCCATTTCCACTAGGGAGGGGTGATTTACTAAACCTGGAGAGTGCAAAATCAGGTGCAGCTGTGCATGGGAGCCAATCCGCTTCTATCTTCAGCTTGTTTACTTAGGCCTCTTTCAGACGAACGATCCGTTCAGGTCTGCCCGTCAGTTTTTTAGGCAGACCTGAACGGATGCTCCATAGACCTCTATGGAGCATCGGATGTCAACGGTGACATGTCCACTGACATCCGACCCGCTCCGATCTGAAAAAGTGTGATAGAGGAAAAACCTACTTTTTCCATCCGTCATCGGATCAAGTGACGGTGGACTCTGCCGTCCGTCGTAATCCGATTTCCCCCCCCCCCATAGGGGAGAGCGGCGCTCTGACAGGTCCATCCCTGTGCAGTGTAGTGGAGCGATCCCTGCTGAGCAAGCGGATGTCCACGGGGCAGATCACCACTGATCCATCCCGTATGCAAGAGCCCTTAAACCATACCTTTGACCATACAACCTGAAAACTGATTGGTTTTAGGCTGCACCTAATTTTGCACTCTCAAGCTTTAGTAAATCACCCCCTAGGTATTACACATTATACATTTAGCTGTTTGCCCTGAGTTGAGCTTAAAGCTGGCCATACACCATGCAATTTTCTTTAGATTTACCTTCAACTATGTAATGGAAGGGCCTGCCTGATTGCATACAAATTGAAAGTGTTTAGGGTTGACCTCCTATTGTATGGCTTTGGTAAACCTAAAGGAAAATTGTATAATGTATGGCCAGCCTTAGCTTCACATTTCTGGCAGGGGTTAGGAGTGAAGCTGTAAGGCCTCATGCACACAGGGTGTTTGCTTTGTTCTTCTGATTGTCAGAACTCCTGGCAGGAAAGGCTGCTTAAAAACACGTCTAAGGCCGGGTTCACACTATACTACATAACAGTAGTACGACTTTGATCCTACTTTGCTCTGTGACCTCAGTCCTACATCCATCTTTCATGAACAGGATACTACTTTTATCCGACTTTTCAGATAGTACGACTTGTCTTTTGACCAATCAAAACTAACACACCATGGGAGGGACTACAGCAGGGGGCAGGAAATAACACAATGTAGGATGGTTATGACAAGGATCCGACTTTGATCCTACTTCAAAGTTGGACCAAAGTAGTGCAGGGAGCATTTTCAAAGTCGGACCGACTTGTGTCGGACCAGTTAAGATGGCTTCCATAGGGAAACATTGATTTTCATGCGACATGCCTCAGCCTGGGTTCACGCTGAGCTGCGGGAATGAAGCCGTATGATTTCACTCCTGCATGTCAGTCCGGATTTCGGCCTCAATTTCAGAGACATCTGTGCAGGTTTCTGCACAGATGTCAATGTAAATCACAGCCTGAAATTGCAAAAAGTAGTACAGAAACTACTGTGTGAAATCAGTGCGGCGCCGCAAATGCAGCGTCACACCGATTAGGATGGTGCCATTGCTGGCAATTGCCACCGATTTAACATGCAACATGTCAAATCGCTCCAGTGTAAAAGCTGTATACTGCACATGAGTTTAGATGAGTTTGTGAGCATTAATGCATTTCATTGGCTAGATAGAATATTATTTATTCTAGCCACTGGTATGCATTGATGCTCACGCACTAGCATTTAGGCACGTTCAGCATTTTTTTCTGCTCTTCGCTCCAACACCCCCTTTTTTTTTTTTCCGCCTGTAAATGTTTCTCTTCTTATATGTCTATGTGTGCATGGACACCTAGGCTTACACAGAGGTGCTTTTACATGCTGGAAAAAAACAAACAAACCTGTAAAAGCAGTTTTTTTTATTTTTTATTTTTTTAAGCCCAGTGTGCATGAATCCTAATGCCACGTACACGCAACCGGACTTTCTGTTGGAATGAACTCTGGTGGACTTTTCAACAGAGTTCTGCTGAAACGAACTTGCCTACACACGATCACACCAAAGTCCGATCGTTTAACGCAATGATGTGCGACAGGACTAAAAAAAGGAAGTTCAATAGCCAGTAGACAATAGCTGCCCTTGCGTCATTGTTCGTCCTTCGGACCTGCATTCAGACTAGTGGTTTTCTCGATGGGAACTAGTTCTGGCGGAAAGATTTGAAACATGTTCTATTTCTAAAGTTTGTCAGATTTTTCAACAGAAAAGGTCAGATGAAGCCCACACATGGTCGATTTGTCAGACGGATTCGTTCAGTTGGAACTTTGCTGTCAAAGTCCGGTCATGTGTACATGGCATAAGGCCCCATTCACACTTGAGCAATTTTCAGCTTGAAGCTTGTAGTTCTAAAACACTCGCCAAGCCAAATCCCATTCATTTTAATGGCCCCTGTGCACATCTGAGTGTTCTGTCACCTGAAGCAAAACGGCTGTCGCTCAAAAAAGTACATGAACTACTGGCTAAACAAAAACGCCCAAAGCTGTAAAATGCTTGTAATATACTTAAAAAAAACAACTCTCAAATGAACCACTTACAGACTGGAAGATTTGGCTGCTCAATGATCAGGCCATTTTTTGCGACATGGCGCTGTCCCTATAACTGACAATTGTGTGGTCGTGTGTCACTGTACCCAAACAAAATTGACCTTTTTTTCCCACAGATAGATCACCTCTGCAGTTTTTTTTTTGTGCTATGAAAAAGAAAGAGGCAACAGTTTTGAAAAAAACTATTTTTTAACTTTTTGCCATAATAATAAATATCCCAAAAATGTTTTTAAAAAAACATATTTCTTCCTAAGTTTAGGCCAATATATATTCTTCTACATATTTTTGGTAAAACATTTTTTTGCAGTAAGCATATATAGATTGGTTTGTGCAAAAGTTATATCGTCTACAATCTATGGGAAAGTTTTATGGCATTTTTATTTTATTTTCTAGTAATGGCGGTGATCTGTGATTTTTTTTTTTTTTTTTTTTTTAAGCGGTATTACGACATTGTGGTGGACAGATTGGACACTTTTGACACATTTTTGGGACCGTTGACACTTATACAGCGATCAGTGATATAAAAATGCACTGATTACTGTATAAATGTCACTGGCAGGGAAGGGGTTAACAATAGAGGTGATCAAGGGGTTAAATGTGTTCTCTAGTTAGTGTTTCTAGCTGTATGGGGATATGACTGACTGGGGGAGGAGACATATTGCTGTTCCTACTCAGTAGGAACAGACAATATTTCTCCTCTACCCCGACAGAACAGGGATTTGTGTGTTTACTATAAAAAAAAAAAAAATTGCCTCTAGTCATTTTTAAAATTTGTTTGCAGTAAGCATTCTACAATAGAAATGTGTTTAAATCTCTAGTAAAATATACATTTTAAGGCATCGTGCACACCGGGCTTAATGCCGCCTTTACAGGAGTTTGGCAGTTTTCTTTTTCATCCTGTAAAAGCCCTTCAATGTAAGCCTATGGCCTTGTGCACACTGGGTGTTTGCCCAGCTCTTCTGAATGCCTTTCCCCCTGGCGTTTTTGCAAACGCGCTTAGCTGTTTAGCACAAAATTGGTTCAAGTTTGATGTATATATTCTTCGAATTCCAGGTTTACTTCAGTTTTAAATAGTTAGTTTGGGCCAGGCTGGCCAAAACATGCTATTCCCATTATTAAGTGATGCAGCAACTCTGTGTATGCTGTACTATACTGTAATATCATCCGCTACATAAAGTATGAAGTGCTGTATTCTGCAACAGTAAAGATGACTTCCCGTCTGCTTCCGGCACTAAACTTGGCGCGAATGCTTCTCTGCCATTTAGGTGACATTGTGTATTTTTTATCAATAGATACATGGCTTTCTTCGATTAGCCAAGTTGGAAGTCATTAAGTTATCTATCCGCCTCTCTACCTCTCAATCAGAGGAAGCCTCGTATTCATTGATAAAAATACAAGGCTTCCCCTGAATGGTGGAGAAGCATTTAGGTGAACGCAGTCTAGTTCCAGCTGAAGACAGGTAGTCGCTTGTACTGGGCGTTCTTTTATAGTGCACATATCCTTTAAGACAGTGGTCATCAACCCTGTCCTCAGGGCTCATTAACAGGCCAGGTTTTATGTATTACCTTGGGGAGATGCAGACTAGAATACTGCAATCACTGAGCAGCAAATGATATCACCTGTGATGTATTTCAGTTATCTTGCAAACCTGGCTTGTTACTGGGCCCTGAGGACAGGGTTGATGACCACTGCTCGAAGGCCCCTTTCACACTGGGGCGGTTTTCAGGCGCTACATTGCTAAAAATAGCGCCTGAAAAAACCGCCCCCTTTCACTCCAGTGTGAAAGCCGGAGGGCTTTCACACTGGAGCGGTGCGCTAGCAGGACGGTAAAAATAGTCCTGCTAGCCGCATCTTTGGAGCAGTGAAGGAGCGGTGTATTCCTAAACTGCTCCTACCCATTGAAATCAATGGGACAGCACGGCTATACAGCCGGCAAAGCGAGGCTGCAGCGCCGTTTTGCGGGTGGTTTTAACCCTTTTTCGGCCGCTAGCGGGGGTTAAAACCACCCCGCTAGTGCCCGCAGACCGCCGTTAAACGGCGGTACAGCGCCGCTATAAATAGCGGCACTTTACCGCCGACGGCCGCACCGCCCCAGTGTGAAAGGGTTCTAAGATACTGACTCAAAGCAAGCAATCAAATTGAAAATGTCAAATGAAGTCAGAACTTCCGATCTGCATACCTGCTCCATGTCATTAACTTGGAAAGTGCCAGAGCTATTGGATCAACGTGATAGGAACGGAGCTAGCATTTTCAGAAGGAAAATAGTTTTTCTATCTAAAATTCAGAGGAAGCCTCGTATTAATTGCTAAAAATACAAGGCTTCCCCTGAATAGCGGTGAAGCATTCAGGTCGACTTAATTTAGTTTCAGCAGCAACAAGTAGTTGCTCATACTGCCGTTGAACACAGCGGCACTTACTGTATGTAGCTGATGCTACTACAGTATAGTACAAGGAACACAGCAGCCACATCTGTAATGCAAATATTATATTTGGGCCTCTATAGCCCAAACAAACGAAAGCCAAAGTAATCCTGAAATTGGACTTTAAAGAGGAGCTCCAGGCTCCCCCCCCAAAAAAATAAGTCAGCAGCTACAGATACTTTAGCTGCTGTCTTTTAATAATTTTTTTGATTTGGCTGCAGGTGCAGTCTTGGTAAGTAAGAGAAACAGGCAGTGAAGCCTATTGGCTTCACTGCCTGTTTCCTACTGCGCATGTGCCAGTCACGCTGTGCTTTCTGAGCTGTCCCATGGTTTTCTGGGGCCTCTGTATCCGATACGGCTGCAGGGAAAAGGGTAGGGAGAGGGAGCGCGTTCCCGTTCAGATCGCTGCAGCACATCTGACTCGAAGTGGGTACCAGTCAACACCAGATACTTGCTCCCCACCTCAAAAAACAGAAAACGAAAAAAAAACTGCCAGTGTGGCATTGATTGGAGGGGGAGGATGAAAATAAGTGGAACATCCCCTTTTGGGTGACTCTACTTTTCTGTTGCTTGTCCAGAATTTCAGCAGGGGACAGAGAGCAGAAATATAACCATAAAGAGCTTTTACTATACCACACGCTATCCAAATTAAAGTTTTAGGCATAATACACTTTTTAATTTCCCTTGCACGTGATTATTTATAACTCAATTAATAAAGTTAAACCAAAAATAAAGGACATTGAACCAGTCACAAGGTTGTCTGAGTATAGAAAGCTTCACAACAATAGAAAAAAGAAGGCATAAACAGCAGTCATAAAAGGTCCATCTCTAGCGGTAGTACTAAGATTTCTTTGCAAACAAAGTGGTATGATTGGGCATTTAGAATAAAAAAAGTGTCACCTTATTTACCAGGCTAAGTAAACATTGAAAGTGTCCATTCACACTAAAGCCTAGTACACATTAGAGCTGCACAATTCTGGCGACAATCACAATGTTTTTGCTTAGAAGATAGATCACGATTCTTGTGGCGTAACATCATCTTTCACTTTAAAAAAAAAAAAAAAAAAAAAACAACTGGGCTAACTTTACTTCGGTTCATTTTTTTTTTTTTTAATTTGTTGTATTCCCCCCCCAAAAAAAAATTGTATTTGAAAGACCGCTGGTCAAACACAGCGTGACATAAAATATTGCAGCAATTGCTATTTTATTCCTTGCTAAAATACATATATAATGTTTGGGGGTTCCAAGTGATTTTCTAGAAAAAAATATTGATTTTAACTTTAGAAAGAATTGTCAGAAAAAGATTTAGACTTTAAGTGGTTAAACTTCCTGCATTTACAGGTTGTTGAAAACTTGGCAGACTGCTCAGATTTTTTCTTCACACAGAAGTATCCCTTTGATCTTAGAAGTTAGTTACAATGTTTCTTTATTAAAAACTCTGCAATAGATCTCATCAGGGGGGGTTGAATCGAGATCATGATTTTTTAAAGATTAATTGTGCAGCTCTAGTACACATGTGCCGAATGTCGAGCAGCATAGGCCGGTTCAATAGAAACCCGGCTGACATTTAGCCCGTGTGTACTCGAGTTGGTCCAACAGAAGCCGGCGGGGCATGGCCAAAAAAGGTCTGCCGATTGGCTCCCAATCAGTGTTCCCAGCCAATGGCTGAGAACGTTGACCAGAGTGCTCTGGCGGGGCGCCGTCCCTCTGTCAGAACACAACAGGTCAGCAGGGAAGATCGCTGTATTAACATTGAATCTACTACTACTATCTACTCACATAAATATATTCATTACATGCAATACTGTAATATGTGATGATATCTGCACAATTAGGCTAGATTCATAATTGTGCATTGGTTGTCACTGTGGGACTGCACCTGTTTCTGCACTCGCAACCACTAGCAGAGAAAAACACATGGAGGTTTGGGGGTACCATTAATCCTAATGGCACCTCCACGCACTGCACTATGCCATTTCCCTGCGGCCACATTTTCTGATAAGGTGCAAGGACCTTTTCCTTGCATTTTCAGTGGATACAGCAGCCCATTCAAGATAAATAGACAGCTGTGCACGTGCAAATGCAGCTGTGAGGAAACCGCATATTTATGAACCAAGCCTTAGAACATTCACATAGAAATGTTGCTAAAAAGCTTTTGAAGTGCATATAAGATATTTTGCTACAATTCATGCAAAAAATAGTAAACAAAGGGGCTGATTTACCAAAACTGGAGAGTGCAAACTCTGGTGCAGTTGTGCATAGAAACCAATCAGCTTCCAGGTTTTAGCCCTCATTCACACTGAATGCAGGTTTGAAATCGTACGAGTTCAGCTGAACAAGCACAATTTCAAACCCGCATTTCAGTGCACAGATGTATATTGAAATTGGCACCGAAGTTGCCAAAAGTAGTGCAGGAACTACTTTGGAAATCGGTGCGTCATTGCACATAGTGGGACAGTGCCGTTGTAGAGCTGCATGATTCTGGCTAAAATGAGAGTCACCATTTTTTTTCTTAGAAGATAGATCACAATTCTCTCACGATTCTCGCTGTATTTTCATTTATTAATTTTTTTCCCTAAAAAATTGTGTTTGAAAGACCGCAGGGCAAATACAGCATGACATAAAATATTGCAGCAATTGCCATTTTATTCCCTAGGGTCTCTGCAAAAATATAATGTTTGGGGGTTCCAAGTAATTTTCTAGGAAAAAATATTGATTTTAACTTAAGTGTCAGAAAAAGATTTAGACTTTAAGTGGTTAAACTTCCTGCATTTACATGTTGTTGATAACTTGGCAAACTGCCCAGATTTTTTCTTTAGGCTGGGTTCACACTGCAGCGGTGATAAGATCGGATGTGATTCGCACCGCACTGCAGTGCGAATCACATCTGATCTCTGTGCGATGCGAGTTCAGCCATACAGATCGTATGGCTGAATTCGCATCACATCCGGCCCAAACTCGCACAGGACCCTTTTTTTGGTCCGCAGCAGAATCGGATCGCATGGGTGTTCACCCCATGAGATCCGATTCCTGTCCGAGTTTACAGAACGCACTGCGATATGCGAACTGATCTGGGGGTGTCATTAACGTTTCACTGACACTCCCAGCAGTTCGCATAGGGCAGTGTGAACTGCCGCCGGGAGGCATGCGATGCGGGAACCCGCAGCGGATTCGCAGCGTTCCCGCATCGCTGCAGTGTGAACCTAGCCTGACACACAGGTTATCCCTTTGATCTAAGAAGGAAGCTTAGTTACAATGTTTCATATGATGTTTTCTTTAGACAGCTGAGAGAACAGAGAAGTCTCTCCACTTGTTATATGAAAGATTTGGCAAACTGCAATAGAGATCATCAGAGGGGTTGAATCAAGATTGTGTTTTTTTTTAACGATTTAATTGTGCTGCGGGGCTTATTGTCCAAGCTTAATTAAGCAAGCTGAAGTTAGAAGCTGATTGGTTTCTATGCACAACTGCACCAGATTTTGTACTCTCCAATTTTAGTAAATCCCCCCAGTGTGTGAATCCATATCCACAATCGCACCAATATCTGAAAGAGTCTAAAAGTAACAATCCCAGTGTGTAACTGAAGTTCTGATATATCGTAAAATCTTCACCATAAACCACTTCAGTGAGTATCGCAAGTCCCATCTACATGTGTAATTATTGATGTACGCTCACTTCCAGTGATTAACCTCACTACTGCAATATGAGGTCTAATATCACTTTAAGAGAAAGCTTCTGCATATAAATACTCCAACGTACCATCTTCCTCCAAACACTTGGGAAGCTTCAATGATGAGCCCCATTACTGTCACTTTAAAAGGCAGGCCTCCGCACCTGGCACACCACTTTAGCATATCCCATTGTAGTATCACCCAACAAATGAAAAACATTTAGTTAGCCAGCAGTATTTCTAGAACACTGCAGCAGCATATTCTATCATAGAACAGCTAATTATATCACACAACAGCATACACTATTCTATCAAGTGCCACTAATGCACCACAGGTAGTGAAGAAATAAGACTTGGGCTTCTATTGGTTCAGCACTTTGGGCTACATGAAGTACTGGCATGGGGGACTCTTGTATGTACATCCCACACCTTGGGGTTGATTTACTAAAAGTGGAGAGTGCAAAATCTGGTGCAGCTCTGCATAGACCAATCGGCTTTCAGGTTCTTTTTTTGCCAAAGCTTATTTGAACAAGCTGAAGTTAGAAGTTGATTGGCTACCATGCACATCTGCGCCAGATTTTTCACTCTTGTGTTTTAGTAAATCAAACCCAGTGGGCAGAGATTGAGAGAAATTAGGTTGGGGGAGTGGCAGTTATAGGCTCCTGACACCTGGCTGAACAGTCCTTAAATGTCCCCCTGTCCTTTGGCTGTTAACAACAATACATTTATTTATATATATATATATATATATATATATATATATTGTTAACAGCCAAAGGAAACATATAGAAACTAACGTGTGATCAACCAAAAAATATAAAATAATATAGAACAATAATATGTATTTGCTTACATATTGTTTTTGTACTTTCAGGTGTTAAGGGGAAATGTCTCAGGGACCTGCTGCAGACTTTGACCTTATGAATGCACTAGACTGGAGCAACGGTGTTGCGACTCTTCCTGGAAGTGAAATACGGGTACACGTTATGCCATAACATAGCTCTGCAGTGAACATTTGAAAAAAAAAATTAAATCTGTCTCACATATGGTCATATGATGGGATTTGTGGAACTGTCTCAACCATGAGCAGAAATGCGAAATGTCTCTCAAGTTGACATACTATTCAAAACCAAGCTGCTTATGACCGGTAATAGGAGCTGTTCCTGTGTTTCTTGTTGTTGTGGTGTTTTTTTTTTTTTTTTATGTCACATACTTTTTTTGCTATATTTGTGAAACTAGGAACACCTGAACTTACTACATTATAAATATTTAACAATTATAACAAGACATGGGCAATGATAAAACTCAATGTCACAGATGATATCCCATGTAATAAATGTGGTTAATGAATCTACTGCCAATACCTGGTCACAGATAAAAATCAAGAATTGCTGAGCTGAGAGCGGGGATTGGGGCTGAGTCGCACTGTGTGATGCACACAGCCCAGCTTGGGATCAAGCCTGCAGGTGCACCCCCACAGGTAGCTGCTTCCTAAGGTGGTGCACTGAGAAGAGGAGGAACCTGGGGCGCCAGCAGGGGACCTCAGAAGAGGAGGGTTGAGGACGCTCTGTGCAACGCTATTGCACAGAGCAGGCAAGTATAATATGTTTATTTTCCCCCCAAAAAAAAGACGTGGGTTTAAAAATGCTTTAATGTGAAAAATAAAACTATTATATTTTTATAGAAAATCATAATTACAAATTTACATTTAAAGGCAGCTTTTATTCCAAAATGATCTAAACATACTCTTACACACCTTTCACACCAGGGCGTTTTGCAGGCGCTATAGCGTTAGAAATAGCGCCTGCAATCCGCCCTAAAGAAGCTGCACCATTGTGTGTAGTGTGAAAGCCCCGAAGGCTTTCACACTACAGCGGTGCGCTGGCAGGACGTCAGAAAAAAGTTCTGCCAGAAGCTTCTTTGGACACCGCTGCTCCCCATTGAAATCAATGGGGCAGCGCTGTAATACCGCCGGCAAAACGCCGCTATTGCGGCGTATTGCCGGCGGTTTTAACCCTTTCGCAGCTGCTAGCACGGGGGGGGGGGTAAAATCTCCCCGCTAGCGGCCGAAATGCGCCGCAAATCCGGCGGTAAAACTCCGCTAAAAATAGCGGCGTTTTACCGCCGACGCAATGGGCGGTGTGGTGTGAAAGGGGTCTTAAACTAAATATGTATTCCTTCTCTGTCAGCTCAGTAATGTCAGCTTATTGTCAGGTTGGGGTCCCATGGAGGCTGACCCGTCTCCTTCTGACACCATCAGAGGTGGGAAATGGTAAACATTAACTAGGCCTCCACTTTATATGACATGTTGAATGCCTCCTCAGGTTTAAATTCACCCTGTCAGGTCACAAAATAAATCCTGCTAAAGGTTCCCTGCAGGAGAAGAGCTGGTAATGGTCACCTCTCCAGCAGCCCATATCTCCTCCCTTCTTTTAGTTGCAGCCTCCTTAACACTCTTTGACATTCAACACCTAAAGAAGTCTCAGATATCTGTGTACCCCACTGTGTGCTGTGGTTTCATCATGCAACCCCTAGGATAGTACAGTGACATAGGGGTTGGAGGATGGAACAATGGCACGCAGCAGGGTACCCACCATCCAGCACATCTGAAAGTATTGAAGCCAGAAGAGCCTTACAGAGGCTGTAGTGCGGTGACGGAGAGAGGAAAGAAGGCACAGGACTTCAGATAGGGGAAAAAGCTCTATTCTTGTGGAAAAGTTTTAGCAAGATTTTTTTATTTATTTATTTTATAACCAAACGGTATCTTTAAAGGTGTGTCCAAATTTCTTCATGTGCCACAACTTGCATTACATTTTTAATAGAATAGAAATAATTGGTAGCATCTAAAATATAAAGAGGGCTTTCAGCAGGATTATCCTTTTAATATAATTTTCAAAGATCTTATTGAAAGTATGTTCAGGAGAGATTTGACTCTATTGCGTAGTGTATATAGTTATGGTGATCCAGATCAGGTAGAGCAGGTGTTAATGTGATGCCCAGGTAGTGTAGGCTTTTGGATTGCTGCACAAACAGAAAGAGGGCTAATACTGGCCTGTTCGAAATAAGGAACAGTAATATTTAATGATTTAGTCAAATTTTCTTTGAAGGTGGAAACTTCCCAATATTGTTTAATTTCCTGGAGAATTACTCGCAGGAAGACACAGGGTTTCCTTACATAAAATGCGATATCTGCTCACGCAGCTATTATATGTTCACCTGGATATTGGGACTTAGGCGAGTTGTGGCTAGGAGGTTTTCTAGAGCAAGGACAAGCGGGAGTGGGACACAAAGGGAATTCCTGAGAGGTGTCATTATATAGTTGGAAAGGTTGTGACAAAGTCCCATTTTCATAGCCAAACTAGCTTTTTCTGCATCAGCTGACAGGCGTAGAATGCAGACTTAGGCTGGTCATACATGAGTTAGGTTTTTTTTTTTTTTTTTGTTCAGCTTAAGAGTTGACCAAAAAAAACTGACCTGATTTCCCCATCCACACATTCGATGGGGTAAACCCCTCCCCGCACTGTCTTTGTACTCTGACAGTGGAGATATTTACTTGCTATTGTAATACACAGAGAAGCGCAGCAGTCTATTGCCTGCAACGCTGATCAAGCAAAAAAATACTGACAGGGTGGATCGGTAGATTGACTTCTGTTCAACCATAGTGGCCACACCTGCATCGAAATTCGGCCGGTTTCTGCTGAACAGGCAGAATTTTGATCCATGTATTGTTAGCCTTAGGGTTTTTAGCCTCATGTATTGGAGAGGAGCCTGAGGGCATTGTCCCATGCCTTCCTGCCTGGGGAAAAACACACTTGGTCTGTAGAGATTCATGATGGGAGTAAAGGGAGAGTCCCAGTTGCCAATATTTGTCTATATAGCTTAGTTTCTATATTCAAGGTCTTTGCCCTCTTTGAGTACATTTTCAATGTCGCATATTACTTCTAGGGCTGGTTCACACCAGGAATTGCACAGGAACATCTTTGCATTCCTGTGCGATTTGAGTGCAGTGCGTTTTCAGCCCATTCATTTGAATGGGCTGAAATCGAACTGCACAGCATCAAAAGTAGTGCATGCACTACTTTAAAAAATGCACTGCAACCAGATAAAAGTGGCCTATTCAGCGTGCATAGCCGCTCATGAACATGAATGATGTAACCATAAAATCCTATGGAGATAACTCAAAATATATTCTGCAGGTGCATCTCCTTTGTGTGAACAGTGTACTCCTGAGTAAACAGTACAAATCCAAACAGTTATAAAACTACCCATTTGAAAGCACTAGCTTGTGTTACAATAATAAAACAGTTTTTTATACCTGGGCAAGTCTCCAAAAACTTTAGTCTTGACCATATAATAAAACCCTGGAAAGGGTAGCAAAAAGAAGGCCCAAATAACATAACCATTAATAGTTTAACTTTGTAAGGCATCAAGCTGCTGAGGGATTTCGGTGGCCTAGTGTTGATGCATGCTGCTTGGTAACATTGTATCTCAGGTACAGTGTAGGTCTGATCTTGCATCCTACTGGGCCATTAGGGAGCTTAGAGCGGTAGATCGTTGTCTTGAGCATTAGGATTTAGGACTTGACCTTTGCTAATGTTGGGGGGGGGGGGGGGGGTTTGTCCATAATGAAATCTGGTCCATCCATCTAGGTAATGCAGGGGGAGAGATATCGATTTTGGCACAGAAGTCGTGGAGATCTTCAATAAATCTCAATATGGCTGAGCAGCTGTAATGCCTTCTGATTAGGGAGGCCAGAAAGCCCCATGGGATGTTGGTGTGTAATCGCTCCAGTAAGGGCATGTTGGCTCGTCTGCAAGTGAGAGTCTCAGTGGCCAGATCACAAAAGATTTGCAGCTCGGTACCATCAAATTCCATTTCCAATGAGAACCTCAGTTTGTCCATAAGTAAGGTTTTTTTTTTTTCTTCATAGTAATGTAGTCAGACGAGGATGTCTCTTGGTTTGTTTCCCATTGCTTCATGGGGGTGTAGGGCATGATGTGTTCTGTCAAACCTCAAAGGAGAGGTGTGTGGCCTTTCCAAGAGATTATTGAAGATGCCCCATGACCTGTCCACCAAATTTGCATCCTAAGTGGCCTCAGTTAGCCCTCTGGTTCTCAGGTTATTGAGCTTATTTCTATTCTCCTGGTCCTTGATCTTATAGAGGGCTGACCTGGTATTGATCCATGTAAAGAATTCCAGATCTTGGAGCTCAGCAATGCCTTTAGCATGGGAGTTGTCGCAGTCTTCCACTTCTTCCACCCTTTTTAAGGCACGTGAATGTTTAGTCCATATAGAGGGGATGTATTGATCCAAATCAGTAGATCCAGCTGACACTCAGTACTGTTAGCCCTTGTACACACAGTCGGAAATTCCAACCACAAAATCCGTCATATTTTTTCTGCCGGATTTTGTCCGAAACTGGTGTTGCATACACACGGTTGGACAAAGTTGTTGGAAAATCAGATCGTTCGGAACGTGATGACGTTCGTTCATTCCCACGGGACTACGTTCAGCCTAGTAGCCAATAGCATTGCTCTCGTACTTTGATCTGAGCATGAGTGGCACTTTGTCTGATCAAAATTCTCTAGAAGCAATCGGAAAAAGTCAGATCGTATTTTGTTGTCGGAAAATTTGAGATCCTTCTCTCAAATTTTTGCCTGTCGCAGTCTCTGACGGAAAAAGTCAGAGCCCACATACGATCAAATTTTCCAACAATATAATCCGATCGGACCGTTTCCGTCTGAATTTCCGACCGCGTGTACAATGGCTTAAAGCTCAGTATATGGTTCATTGAGTTTCGAGTCACCCTATGGTCAGGTAGGCTGTTGCTGTTATGTACAGTAACACCGCCTTACAGCAGTGATTCTGAGGATAGATATTTTCAGGTGGAGCTTCAGCTCTGACTGTTCTACCTTGGGGTTTCACTTTTTTATGTCTGCTGGTAAGATTAGAGGTTAACTCCACATTTTAAACTATGTTACATGTTTCACCTAAATTTAAGCAAGCGGACTGCCTCCTCTGACAGTGTGCAAGGGTTCTTCTTTCAAATAGCAGCTGTCACTTTTGAATTTTGCGCTTCTGTGCAGGGCTCCCCTCGCAAAGCCACATCATTTGTTTACAATCTGCAAATGAATGAACTGCAAGTCCCATCTGCCACTGCGGCCAAATGGACTACACAAGTGTGTTGATTACCACGCTTGTAGTTCATCATCCTTCAACTTAGTAACTGAAAGCCCATACCTTGATATGGACAAGGAGCTGCAGGATAAGTCTGTAGAAGTCTGACCATTACATCTATGACACACTGATTATGTTTGCATTATTATAAAGGAAGTTTGAAGCTCCAAAGAAGTGCAGATTATTTTCTACATGGGTTTACCTAGTTCAACTTCTTGTTGACTTGAGCACTGCGTTTGAGTGCATCAATGGTTCTTGGTTTTACATTTTGAAAGGTAGAGAACTGCCTTTTTTTTTACTTATTTATTCTGTGTTGGACCTGTGAAAACTGATGCGGATGTTCAGAAATAAATGCAAAACCCATGCGATGTGCCTGAGGTCTTTTGTAAATACCATTTAGTGACCATGTACCATTATGAACCTTCATTGCTATCTTTGCACCCAGTTTCGGCTCAGTGAGTTTGGCACCCTGGAAATCGTTACAGATTCTCGCACTACTGTCGCCCCACCTATGACCCAAAATCAAGAAAAAAACATTACAAGCATCACTTGCGTAGCCTTTAAACAGGGTATGTATATGTGGCATCTGTAAATGTTTGAATGTGTTTCCACCAGCTGTGCCAACCTTGACTTTTAATACGATTTCTTCTAGAGAGTAAAAGCAACAGTGAGGGGAAACTTGAACAAATGGAGAAAAGGGAGACAGCTGTGGAGGGGTAAGTTGAAAAAAACAGATTCTATACTTCCTTAGCTGGAGCAAACAACCAGAAACTTTTTAAATGGAGAAAAAGAGATATCAATCAAAATAAGTAAAAAAGGAACCTGCCCTAAGTAAGAAGGCTGGCATTGCCGACCTCCCTTTCTGAAAAGAGGAAGTTGGTAATGCCTGCCTCTGTAATTCTATGACCAAAAGTTTTTTTAAACAAAGAAGTAATGATAGACTTATGTTGACTGCCATGGCTGTTTTCCTTCTGGTAATGCTGGTTGCCCGACTGTCTCTGGTTTAATGCACTCTGAGTCAGACCTTGTTTCATGGCTATGAAAAGCAGGACAGCCAGTATTTTCAAGAGGAGATCAGCAATGGCAGCTTGCATTGTTTTCTCTACAGTTTTCTTGTAATAAAACCAGATGTTGGGTGGGCTAATTTGAGCAGGTGTGTGAGTATTCTATATTTATTTTACAAGCCGCCAGGCAATTTTCATTGCTGTCTATAACGCATATGTTCTGGTGGAGGGAGCTGCACCCCCCCCCCCCCCCCCACAGAACACACTGATCAGCGCTGCTTGGATGCATTCGATGGAAGCCGGCTTCTGTCAGACAAGTAGGTGCACACATGTACAGAACGTTGGTCAGTTCCTGCTGAACCAGCAGATTTTTGGATTGTGTACAAGGCTTTATTGTTAGTATATTCTGTGTGTGGCCCAAGACAATTTATTTTCTTTCAATGTGGCCCAGGAAGGTCAAAGGTTTGCCCACCCGACCCTCCCCCCTCCATCAGAACACAATAGCACAACGTGGGAGATCAATTAACTAACATTGATTTTGTTAGTACAGTGATCTGTCCCCCTTTTTTTTTTTCAGCCTGCTGGGTTGAATGAGGGAAAAGCTGTTCGTGCTCAGCTTAAGGAAAGCTGATGAGCAGAAAAATGTCAGTCTGCTCACAAGTAAACTGCTAGATTTGCATCCTCTACAGGCCACCCCCTGCACATACTGCCTGCTGTCATGCTCTCTGCACTGCTCTGCTGCACATACTGCCCACCATGAACCTTTTTCAGCATTGCCTGTTCTTGAACTGGCACATTTTTTTTTCTAGTTTTATAAAAAGCATACTGCACCCTTTTCTCCAAGAAGAACCTTTAGTAAGGTAAATCATTTTACCTTTTAATTACCTTAAATTTCTTGCCAGGGGAGTCATATTTTCATAGTTAGTAAGGTTAAATAAAGACACCAGTCCATCCAGTTCAACCTGAGTGAGTGTCTACAGTTGTCCCTATCCCTGTACATTGCACACTCACATTGCTCCCTACCCTCAAGGAGCCCACAAGGAGTCCTTGCATTCGCTACCACCGGGGCTATGCCAAAGATGGCATCCCTCCAAATGGGTCAGACTTGTCCATGCCAGCCTCCACTGTGGCTGCTTTGCAGTGCACGGCATTCCTACAGCCACGCATGGGCCGTGGGTTGGACACCCCTGGCCTACAATATTTAAGATGTGTTCTCCTGAGTCTTGCGTATGAAGTATATATTTTTTTTATGTGTGAATTATTTGCACATGGCCACCACTTTACTACAGTGAGGTTAAAACCTACATAATCCATAACAAAAACTGTTTATGTAAGCTACAAAGGAATAACTTTTTATTTATGCCTGTTTTGTAGCGAAAGCATGCCGCCTCCTATAGAGGAGCAATCAAATACATCATCCCCACTCACAGTGCCTACAGCCCCAGTGACCAGCACAGAGAGTGAGCGTCCTCAGAGACTACGAAAAAAGAGAAAGTTGCTTTTGGACTCTGGGGATGAAGAGGATTTTATAGATGAAGAAGAGGTAGATTGTAACTGTATTACTTTATATTACTCTGATTGTTTACGTACTATATGTAGGTGGTGTGTTTTTAGAATTTTAACAGCGATAACAACATGGTATTTTATTTCTAGAGCCATTTCACTCAAAAGTGATATCTTAGTGGTAGATGGAGCCTAGTGGGCTGAGTCAGTTCTTGACTTCTTCACACTTGCAAATGGGCTGTTAGCAATTAAATTTGGGAGACCAGTGGGGGTTCCCAGCGATTAGCCCCATTTGAAAGTGTAAATTAGGCTTGACAGTGACATCTCTCTGCTATCAGTTTTTGTCCACTTGGAAGTTCAAGGTGTTCATGCTCACTTTTGTTCCAATACATCCATTTGCCTTCTGGGCAATGTGAAAAAAAAAAATTAATGATTAATGGAATTTAGCGTTAAAGTGTAACTAAGCCCAGGACACTGCATTCACTATATTTGGTCTCAGTACACAGAATATGGAAATTATTTTAGTAAATATAAACTGCTAAATACCTCTTCTCATCAGCAATATACAGCAGTCTTGTGACTTCTTTCAGTGTCTGGTTAAGGCTTGTAGGATGAGTTTTCATTCTTCTCTACTGTCCTATGAGGCTACATGACCCCTGACTCTATCTGTACACTGCTAATGGGCCCTGTGCTGATTACATGCACCCCCCCCCCCAAAAATAAATAAAAAATCTCTAGCAATACACTCCAAACTGAGCATGTGCAGCGTGCCTCCAAGACTCTGTACTATCAGCAGATGTATTGGGGACAGTAAAAGAAGGAGAGGATCAGAGGAGACAGGATCACACATAGTGGCGGCTGGTGGTTTTTATTTTTATTTTTGTTGGAGGGGGCGGCAAACAAACACCCCCCCCCCTCCTGGTCAAAAAAAAATGTATAATGGGGGTTAGAAGTCATTTTCTAGCAAAAAATACAAAAAGTGCCAGAAAAAGCCTGGTCTTAAAGTGGGTTTAAAAAAGCAGGAGACTTAATGAAAAAAATTAATAGAAAAGACCTGATTAAAAAAAAAATGTAACCAAAAAAACTTTTCTGTCTACTCTCCTTGTGCTGTAAGAGAGTCTGATGGGAAAACCCAAATAAAGAGGACTAAAGAACACTGGATTATTAAGTGTGCTGTCCAGGAACAGTGTAGTGCTTGGCACAAACCTTTTACCAAGATAACAAATACAACTGTGAATGTATGGGTGATTTGATTAAAGTGATGATAAAGGCAATGCTTCCTTTTTTTTTTTTCTTTTTTAAATAAACATGTTATACTTACCTGCTCTGTGCAGCAGTTTTGCACAGAGCAGCCCCAATCCTCATCTTCTCACATCCCCTGCTGGCATTCCTGGCCCCTTCCTGCTGCCGAGTGCCCCCCAGAGCAAGCAGCTTGCAAAGGGAGCACCCAAGTTGAGCTGCTGCTCTTTGTGCCCATTCAGACACGTAGCCGCGGTTTTGCTTTTTCTCCTCATTGATTCACTGGCTGTGATTGACAGCAGTGGGAGCCAATGGGGAGGGAGAGACCCAGCAGAGCCGAGGCACCAATGCACATCGATTTGAGAAAGATCAGACTTAAGTATGGGGGGGGGTTGCTGCACAGAGAAGGGTTTTTACCTTTGTGCATAGAATGCGTATCTATGGTCAACGTTTATAAACATATTTTTTTGCAAACTGAATTTCAATTATTTCTAGCCTACTGCTAATACTCTGTAAGATCTTCAAATCCTTAATTGCTTGATACTTATTCACTATGCTCTGTACATATGCATTGGTGTGTCACACATTTCACAGAACTTGCCTTTTGAACTGCAGAAATGCTGAGAGGAGGGGTTTCAGGAGGTAGTCAGTACAGTAAACGTGCAACATCAACACTTACTACAGGCGGCATGTTACCATGGGATATATAGTGCTATGTAGTAGTATGTAGAAAACCAAAGGAATGAGCAAAGAAAAAGGTGCAAAGCATGCAGGGAATTCAGAGAGTTGTGGACAGAGATCTCTAGCAGATAGGCAGCAATCACAACATGAATTTTTTTTCAAGTAAGTTTAAGCCTCATTCACACAGGATATACAAAAGCATATGCATGTAGAGGGCCGTGTCCCCAAACGTACACTGAGTTTGGGGACACGCACCCACACAGATGTTAAGTTGGGAGCTGTGGCTGTGTCCCGTCGATAGGACTGCCTGCACAGGGGCGCACAGATCACCTGTGCATCCCATTGCAGGAAAACCTCCACAGACATCTGCTTTTTACCCCCCATGTGAACAAGGCCTTATATTGGAATGTCAAAAAATATATATATATTTGTATTGATATTACAATGCTGATGTTGTAATTTTGAAAATGTATTCTGTGACTATAGATCTCCTTAAACACTGTCACTTTTATGATTATTATTCACTAATAGGATAAAGTCAGAGTCCACCACAAAGGTCGAAAACCTTCCAAGCAAACAAAATCAGGTATGGTAGAAGGGTCAGATGTTAATGACAATATTCTAAAGGTACCCATAGACATGAGATGATTGCCTGAGCGAGCAGTTTTGTCAGAATCTTCCCATCTGTTGGTGTCTTTGGTTACTTTCAGGTGACTGTAAGATATTTTTTATTTTTTTGTAACTGTTCTTTAACTTGTATTTTTTCAGCTGTCCTTGTTATAGATCAGGGATATGCAATTAGCGGACCTCCAGCTGTTGCAGAACTCTAAGTCCCATGAAGCATAGCAAGACTCTGACAGCCACAAGCATGACACCCAGAGGCAGAGGGATGATGGGACTTGTAGTTTTGCAACAGCTGGAGGTCCGCTAATTGCCTATCCCTGTTATAGATGATGTACACTAGGTTATTTGTAATTCTTTATTATGGTTCTTTAACAATTAGCACCCACGGCCAAGAAGAAATCATGGAACTGGGTCTCTTACCTAGAAGAAGAGAAGATGCCAGCAGCTCCTCTAAAACTCTTCAAAGAGGTAACTTCTGTAATAATCTGCACTTGGGAAATGTTCTCGATGACAAAATGTTATGCTAAACCTTATAGATTATACACCTTAACCAGTTAAAGTGACACAGAATTCAAAAAGTGAATGTTTGCTATGTTATACGGACCATCTAGAAATGTTAATTTTTCCTAAACAAAATCTCAAAGAGCGGTTTACCATCCTGCCTCACATTTGCTGGCTTTAAATGGCATGGCTGTTGAAACCCAGATTCCAACAATGCTAAATGAGAAGAAACTTTCTGTATGGTCTTTCATGAGTAACATCAAGGGGTAGATTTTGGCGCGTGTGATCTGGTATTCTGAAAACAAGTCCCGCTGTCGGAATACAATAGTACAGTGAGGATTCCTCTATCCACCCCCCTTGTGTGGATGGGGGAATCCATACTTCTGGCTGATCAAAAAAAAAAATCCATCTGTGATCAGTTTAAGACTTTTTTAGAAATTGTGAAACTTTGGCATTGATATTTAAAATGTGGCTGATCATGCCAAAAAAATTGCTTTTATTTAATGATAGTGATCATATGAAGCCATTTATTATCATGTAGTTGCCTGACTCCTTTTTAAATCATAATGATAACAGAAATCAAATGTTTACATACCATGGAATGTTTGGCCTTAGTACAGACACACAAGGTGACACATAGGTTAAAATGGCAATTAAAGGTTAATTTCCCACATCTAATAGCTTTTTAAATAAATGGTCAATGAGTTTGGTTGTTCTCACATGGATGCACTGAGCAGGCTAGACACTGACACGGGGAGCAGAAAAGAACTGGACTGGTCCCTGCGTTTTTTTTTTTTTTTTGCCTGTGTACAAATTCTCTTGTAGGTGTCTTGTAGGTGTCGCTCAGTGAGCCTAGGTTCACACTGAGCTGCGGGAAGGCGAACTCGCATGATTTTCACTCCCGCATGTCAGTCCTGATTTCTGCTGCAATTTCAGAGACATCTGTGCAGGTATTATAGAGCTATTATATCTCTAATAGTTTAAAAATGATCACTTTTAGGAGGAATAAATCCATACTTTTATTTTTTCTAAAATATGTGGAAAATTTAATAATTCTTAGAAGATAAGGCATTATTTGTTATATTTTTTTTATTTTTGCTGAAAGTCATCCTATAACCCCAGACAATTCTAAATTTTCTTAAAGGAGATACACTATAGAATAAAACAACGGCACTTGCATTTTTTTTTTTTTTTTTTTTATGTTGCATGATATTTGCTAAACTTCTTTATTTTTTTTTTTTTTTATTTATTTTTTTTTACGCATATTTTAAGGAAAAAATACCGTATATACTCGAGTATAGGCCGACCCGAATATAAGCCGAGGCCCCCAATTTACCCCCAAAAAAACTGGCAAACTTATTGACTCGTGTATAAGCCGAGGGTGAGACATGCCTGTCCATCCCTGTGTGTGTGTCCGTCCCTGTGTGTCCGTCCATCCCTGTGTGTGTGTGTGTCCATCCATCCATCCATCCCTGTGTGTGTGTGTGTCCATCCATCCATCCATCCCTGTGTGTGTGTGTGTCCATCCATCCATCCCTGTGTGTGTGTGTCTCCATCCATCCATCCCTGTGTGTGTGTGTCTCCATCCATCCATCCATCCCTGTGTGTGTGTGTCTCCATCCATCCATCCATCCCTGTGTGTGTGTGTCTCCATCCATCCATCCCTGTGTGTGTGTGTGTGTGTGTGTCCAGCCTACCTGTGTCCCGAGCCTCCGTCCCGTGCCTTGCCTCCTTGCCTCCGTCCCGTGCCGTGCCTTGCCTCCTTGCCTCCGTCCCGTGCCGTGCCTTGCCTCCTTGCCTCCGTCCCGTGTCGTGTCGTGCCTTGCCTCCGTCCCGTCCCGTGCCGTGCCTTGCCTTGCCTCCGTCCCGTGCCTTGCCAGGATCGCCTCGGCGGCCATTCTAAAATTCAAAAGCCCTGCCTCCGCCTCCGCCTGTGATAGGCGGAACACTGAATTTCCCAGCAGCCTGTGTTCCGCCTATCACCGATATCGTCTCATCCTCGTACTACGGACGAGGATGAGACGATGTCCGTGATAGGCGGAACACAGGCTGCTGGGAAATTCAGTGTTCCGCCTATCACAGGCGGAGGCGGAGAAGGAGGCGCGGCTTTCAAATTGTAGTATGTCCGCCGTCTGTCTGCTCGATACGCTGATCGAGCAGTCAGACGGCGATGACTCGAGTATAAGCCGAGGGGGGCACTTTCAGCCTCAAAAAAGAGGCTGAAAATCTCGGCTTATACTCGAGTATATACGGTACACTAAAATGAATTTTAGTGCAAACAAACACAATAAAACATGCAGTTTAAAAAAATATATAATATAAAATATGGGGTTGCATTGTGCAAATAGATACATGTCAAGTCTTAAAATTGCGTGTGCCACTAAAACCACAAAAAAAATAAAAAATGGTACCCCAAATTCTCCATAGGTGACACTCTAAAAACCCTTGACATAATATACATTAATGTCCCATACACAGTAGGATTTTCCAACGGAAAATGTGCGATCGGATCATGTCGGAAAATCCGTGTGTGGGCTCCATCCGACGCACAAAGTTTGAGAGCAGGATCTAAAATTTTCCTACAACAAAATAATAAATTCTGATCGTGTATAGCCTAGTCTGACGCACAAAGTGGCACGCATGCTCAGAATAAATTACGAGATGGAAGCGCTCGGTATAGTAAAACTAGCGTTCAAAATGGATATAGCACATTCGTCACGCTGTAATGTTAAAACTTTGTTTAATGCAGCGCATTCTCTTTTTCTTTTATAATGCTAGAATGAAGTTGGTTTGCTGCTCATATTCACACAGACTTCTCACAAATTTCTTTCTTTAGTCTTTCTCCTGATTTCATGAATATAATATTTTTATTCATCAGATCTCCCAAATCATTTTTGATTTTTATGTTTTTAATATTTTTTAAAAATGTTGTGGTTGCTTTTTTAATCAAGATCTCCCTTATTTTTTTTATTTTTTTATTTTGGTCATCTTCATAATTTTTTTGTGTGTCAACTTACCACAACACCATTATAATCTTTTTTTTATTTTTTTGTTTTATTGTTTTATTTTTTAATCTCTAGGAGGTTGTTTGGTGTTTAATGTCCCTTGTTAATTTCACTTTGTATTTTTGAAATGTACCTGCCTACTCACAAATAAACTGTCATCTTTGAAGTAAAACACATAGGCAAGTATTTTTTTAACAAAAAAAAACTATATTAGGTGTCATAACCAAATAAAAAGTAAGGCAACGCTGGAGAAACTGGTGAAATTGGCGAAGCCATTGGCCCCCAGGGCACGCATCAACTATTTAAAGGCAAAAATTAGTGGGCTGAGGAGTCCATATATAAGGAAGTACTAGTCTGGTCCAGAAGTCCAAGAGATCAGGAGTGGTCATACAAGAGCCTGCATCTTTTGTCAGACTAGATTGAACTCAGGGCATCACTCTATGGTCTTCCTTCCACGCTTCCTTCCAGGCTGTGGCTGAGGTGTTGGAGGTGTGGCAGGAGGAGGAGGAGGCGTATGGTCCAACTCACACAGGTGGGTTTTTGGGGTTAGTTTGCCCCTGAACCCTTTGTTTAGTGTGAGGTAAATTAGTTCCTCACACATGAGGCGTTGCCCCTCCCCCCCATTTTCTCCAGTTTGCAGCCAGCCAAGGCGGCACAAGCCTCTTGATGAGTGGGGGTGGTTTTGAGGGCCTCCCCAATCAGCCTGAGCACTGATTCCTCCACGTCTTCCCCCCCCCCCCTTTCTGGACCTTTTGGTTGGAAGGCGGAGGGGAGGGACCTGGGATTCTGTCAGACTCCTAGGTCTGCCCACCTCCTGGTTGCCACTAACCCCTGCCTCCTCCTGGATGCCACTAACCCCTGCCTCCTCCTGGTTGCCACTAACCCCTGCCTCCTCCTGGTTGCCACTAACCCCTGCCTCCTCCTGGTTGCCACTAACCCCTGCCTCCTCCTGGTTGCCACTAACCCCTGCCTCCTCCTGGTTGCCACTAACCCCTGCCTCCTCCTGGTTGCCACTAACCCCTGCCTCCTCCTGGTTGCCACTAACCCCTGCCTCCTCCTGGTTGCCACTAACCCCTGCCTCCTCCTGGTTGCCACTAACCCCTGCCTCCTCCTGGTTGCCACTAACCCCTGCCTCCTCCTGGTTGCCACTAACCCCTGCCTCCTCCTGGTTGCCACTAACCCCTGCCTCCTCCTGGTTGCCACTAACCCCTGCCTCCTCCTGGTTGCCACTAACCCCTGCCTCCTCCTGGTTGCCACTAACCCCTGCCTCCTCCTGGTTGCCACTAACCCCTGCCTCCTCCTGGTTGCCACTAACCCCTGCCTCCTCCTGGTTGCCACTAACCCCTGCCTCCTCCTGGTTGCCACTAACTCCTGCCTCCTCCTGGTTGCCACTAACCCCTACCTCCTCCTGGCTGCCACATTCCACGCTCTCCTCCTGGCTGAGGTCTTCCTGTGTAGGAAAAAGGGACATACTTTTTAGTTTTTAGTTCATCAATCATGCACAATTTTCAGCTTATGACTGTTGCAAATTAAATGTTAACAAATAGAAAAGACTATCATTCTGAGCCCAGCATTTTTCATTCTTGTCCCAATTATGTTTGGCTACTACTGTCTATTGATACGTAAAACACTTATTAAATCAGCAATTAGTGAACCTAGTTAACCTCATTCATTTTACTCAAAAAATATGTTGATCAATATTATACCTGACACAAGCTGGGCTCCGCCACTTCTTCCTGGCTGCCCAGGGTGGGCATCAGAAGCCTTAGCAGGGTTGGAATGAAGAATGGAAGGAAGAGTGGAGAGTGATTGCCTGACCTCAGTCTGGTCTGACAAAAAATGCAGTCTCTCATAGTACCACAGCCTGGGGACATAAACGTCATCTGCTGCAGCTCCTGATCTCATGGAGTCCTGGACCTGCTTGTGCTCCCTCAGATATGTACTCCTCAGGCCACCAATTTTGGCTTTTAAATAGGGGAAGGCCCCCAATCTAGAAGCAGTATAGGCCAGTAATATACCAAGTTTAAATTGTACCTTAGTTCGAACGATCTGCGCTTCCGCTACTCCTTCCTCCGCTCACAGATCGTACGTACGACACACGTGTGTTACGTTTTATATAGAGTGCGCATGCATGAAACTTCGCCTGCCCCTGATGTTCTTTCTAGTCTATTCCCCGCCCCTTGTCTTTCGGCGCAGTGGGGAGAGCACACGGCGGAGACACAGCAGGTGCATATTAATTACAGCAACGAGGAGGACGAGGAAAGCCTGGAGCCAGAAACATCCCGATCCAGAGGAGAAGATTTAAGGCCTCAAATATGTCTTTTGTAGAGATGTTGGAAATGGTGGACATATTGAAGAGGAACGACTATGATGGGAAGTATGGACCTTACCCAAACCCAAATATCAGGCCAAGATCATGACTAAACTTGTGAAGAGTCTGCAGAAGAATTTTGGGAAACGCTGGTCAGACCTGAAACTGAGGGAGCACGATCAGTACAGAAAGATCCACCAAGTTCTTCAAAAAAGTAAGTAGTTGTTGTGTGTTCATATTATTATTATTATAATTATTATTGCTTGCATACTGCTCCCATGTGCTTTTCTTTACTGTTGTACAGTTTAAAATGGGCCACATTCATGGGTTCAATCATTCGTAGTAAACATTATTTGTTCGCCCACTTCAAATACGATGTTTTTGGAAAGTTGCAGTTAACTACATTTGTTCATGCCTATTTCTAGTCAAAGGAAGTTTGTGTAGATGTGTTTTGTAACTAGAATAAAATGCAAACTTGATTCAGTGTAAAGGAGAGGACGCTCAGCAGCTGTTTACACATCTGGACTCATGAGCACTAGTGTGGAACACCAGAACACCCTTTTTATTAGGGTGTCCCACACACGTGCTCTAGTGGATACTATAGGGGTATTTCCATCTGTGAAACTTGCACAAAACAGGTAAGTATTCCAGCTTTAGAAAGTCTAAAAAATAAGGTTTTCAGCTTTGAACTCTGCCAAAAAACACAATTGTACGACTCTTCCAAGCAATGTTTCATATTCCTATTTCTGCCCTCAAATATCGGTGTGCTAAGTATTCCTTTTTTACATTCTCATAGGGGAGAGAAGACTCGGGACGTCTGAGGACACCAGGGACCCCACACCTCCCAAAGAAGGGGAAATCCAAAAACCAGAAGCAGAGGAGGAGGAGGAAGGAGAGGTTGTTGAAATTGGCAAAATTGGCACCACAACAGGCGAGTGTCTGAGACCACAGCTTTAGGTAATAGATGTATGCCTGCATTTTTATAATACATGGTGTGTTTTTTGGTTTATTTTTAGGTGATGTGGATGTTATGGAAGAATCACATTTTACCAGTGAAAGTGCCCGGATCCTCATCGAGGAGATAATGGGGTGCAATCACGATTTAGATAATCTCAAGAAAATCATCAATGAGGTTCAACAAAAAATGAAGAACATCATTGATGTTTTAGGGAGAATCTGAAACACAAAACTAGCTAGCATCGATTTTACAGTGCCTTGCGCAAGTATTCGGCCACCTTGAACTTTTCAACCTTTTGCCACATTTCAGGCTTCAAACATAAAGATATAAATTTTTTATTTTTTGTGAAGACTCACCAACAAGTGGGACACAATTGTGAAGTGGAACGAAATCTATTGGATTTTTGAAACTTTTTTAACTAATAAAAAAATGAAAAGTGGGGCGTGCAAAATTATTCGGCCCCCTTGCATTAATACTTTGTAGAGCCACCTTTTGCTGCGATTACAGCTACAAGTCGTTTGGGGTATGTCTCTATCAGTTTTGCACATCGAGAGACTGAAATTCTTGCCCATTCTTCCTTGCAAAACAGCTCGAGCTCAGTGAGGTTGGATGGAGAGCATTTGTGAACAGAAGTTTTCAGCTCTTTCCACAGATTCTCGATTGGATTCAGGTCTGGACTTTGACTTGGCCATTCTAACACCTGGATACGTTTATTTGTGAACCATTCCTTTGTAGATTTTGCTGTATGTTTGGGATCATTGTCTTGTTGGAAGATAAATCTCCGTCCCAGTTTCAGGTCTTTTGCAGACTCCAACAGGTTTTCATCCAGAATGGTCCTGTATTTGGCTGCACCCATCTTCCCCTCAATTTTAACCATCTTTCCTGTCCCTGCTGAAGAAAAGCAGGCCCAAACCATGATGCTGCCACCACCATGTTTGACAGTGGGGATGGTGTGTTGAGGGTGATGAGCTGTGTTGCTTTTACGCCAAACATATCGTTTTGAATTGTGGGCAAAAAGTTCGATTTTGGTTTCATCTGACCAGAGCACCTTCTTCCACATGTTTGGTGTGTCTCCCAGGTGGCTTGTGGCAAACTTTAGACGAGACTTTTTATGGATATCTTTGAGAAATGGCTTTCTTCTTGCCACTCTTCCATAAAGGCCAGATTTGTGCAGTGTACAACTGATTGTTGTCCTATGGACAGACTCTCCCACCTCAGCTGTAGTTCTCTGCAGTTCATCCAGAGTGATCATGGGCCTCTTGGCTGCATCTCTGATCAGTCTTCTCCTTGTCTAAGCTGAAAGTTTAGAGGGACAGCCAGGTCTTGGTAGATTTGCAGTGGTCTGATACTCCTTCCATTTCAAAATGATCGCTTGCACAGTGCTCCTTGGGATGTTTAAAGCTTGGAAAATCTTTTTGTATCCAAATCCGGCTTTAAACTTCTCCACAACAGTATTACGGACCTACCTGGTGTGTTCCTTGGTCTTCATGATGCTCTCTGCGCTTTCAACAGAACCCTGAGACTATCACAGAGCAGGTGCATTTATACAGAGACTTGATTACACACAGGTGGATTCTATTTATCACCATCAGTCATTTAGGACAACATTGGATCATTCAGAGATCCTCGCTGAACTTCTGGAGTGAGTTTGCTGCACTGAAAGTAAAGGAGCCGAATCATTTTGCACGCACAACTTTTCAGTTTTTTATTTGCTAAAAAAGTTTAAAATATCCAATAGATTTCGTTCCACTTCACAATTGTGTCCCACTTGTTGGTGATTCTTCACAAAAAATAAAAATTTTATATCTTTATGTTTGAAGCCTGAAATGTGGCAAAAGGTTGAAAAGTTCAAGGGGGCTGAATACTTTCGCAAGGCACTGCATCTTTTAAAAAACAGTTTTATATTTTGACAAAAGCCAAATTTGGAAGATGCACACAGTGCGTCAACATGTGCTATCTCCCATCATGGGGATCAATGTACGCCTTTTTGTGGGTGCAACCCCTTCCTCGCTACTAAAGTGGTTGAGATGAAGGGGTTGCACCCCCAAAACACGTACATAGATCCCCCATGATGGGAGATAGCACATGTTGACATTAGGCATGGGATCAGGAGGAAAATGCCCCATTTTGAATCACAATTTGTATGCATCTTCCAAATTTGGCTTTTACAGGGTTGACACCCCATCTGATGAAGGCAATATCAACACGGTTTGGACATATTCATGTCTGATATTGTCTTCAGTTTTCAAAGTTGAACTTTGTAAGTTCCTGAGTTCTGTATGTTATGCTTTGAAACATGCCTGTTTTCTAAAAAAACGGCTAGTTATATTAATGTTACCAAAAATAATGTTATATACACCAAATATGTTGGTTTGTTGTAAAACCCTTTTATAAACGAACATGTGTGAATGTGCTTTGAGTAAAAAGTTTTATTATCAACAACGCGTGGCTTTCTTTTTTCAATGCACAAAAACCAGTATTTGTAGTAAAGTTGTTGTTTTCTGTGACAATGGGTATTATTTACTAAAGGCGAATACACTTTGCACTCCAAGTGCAGTTCCAAGAGTGTATTTGCCTTTAGAAAATAACACCCACAGTGCTTTTTAATTTGCCCCAATCACGCCATTTCCACGACTCCACACATTTCTGTCATGGTGCTGAAAATAAGGAATATTTTTTAACAACAAAAACAAGGTGTGTGTAGCAGACCCAAAACATAATAATATTATCTGAAGAAGACTCGCCTCATCTCGCCCAGAAATTTGGTTTGCACTGTTGAAGAAAAAGGCCTAAAAAAACAAAAACCTAGGAGACACCTAAAACAAACCCAATCAGTAAATGAAAAACAAATATTATTGCAGTTTAAAAGATAAATGTATTAAAAAAATGCCTTTCGGACATTTTCTGGCATGGCCCCCCTACCCACAAAGTACTCAATGGTTTCTGACCTCGTGGGCGCTATGGGGGGGCCAGTCAGGACGGCCTGCTTCAAGTACAGTCAGGTTGGCAAGTTCAGGAAAGTCTGCCTCAGGCCCAACTGAGGCCACATAGTTTGAGTATTTTTTTAAAAATTGTGCAAAATGCAGCAGGAAAGCACTGTATGGTTCAGTTTATATTCTGCCATGTGGATGGGTGTCAAAAATAGATGGAACCGACAGGCCATTATCCCGAAAGCGTTCTCCGCCACTTTTCTGGCCAGCCAGTAATTAAAAACCCTCTGGTCCGGGGTGAGGGTCCTCATTGGGAATGGCTGCATAAGATGGTCCCCCAGTGCAAACGCTTCATCCGCGAGGGTGAGTCCTTCCACATTCTCCTCTGGAGGTGGCAAGCCCAAACTGCCACTCTGGAGATGCCAGTAGAACTTCGTCTGCGCAATCACGTCACCATCCGACATCCGGAAAATTTTTCCCCACGTCCACATACCGGAACTCGTAGGTAGCTGACACCACCGCCAACATCACTATATGATTATACCCCTTGTAATTATTATTTTTTTTTTTTCAAATCTGTTTATTGAATAAATCATAACATACATCAGAAACAGCAGGTACATATTACGTGTTACAAACAAGCCAGTACTAGTTCAGTATAGTGTCTAATAAACCAACAGTAAAAATTATCAAGAAATTCTAGCATAGGTTTTCTCTTTGGTGATACCAAGGCTTCCACATCACACTCCGTGTGCTCTATGACCAAGTCCGGAAAGGTAGTAACCGGAGTGTTTCAGACAGAGTTATATGAAAGCATTGGAAGAATACCCTAACTGTTTACTAATTGGTTACTGTACTTCTGAATTGCGCTATCGTAAGTGTCTGAAATGTTACTTCTAATTTATGATGTCCAGCATCAAAACATAGAGGGACGGAGGGGGGGGGGGGGGGGTGGAAAAGGAAAGGGGAGGATGGGTGTACTTTAGTATGTAAGGAATAGTGCCTATTCCGATCACATCCTGTGATGACCATAGAAGCGTCAATTAGCAACGACCTTCCGATTAATTCGTTAATCAACCATATACCGTTTATAATCATCGGTTGTTTGGAAGTGTTTCCAGCATGCCCAGGTGTTAGTGAACTTAGGTGATGTGTCAAGGATTCGATGCGTGAGTTCTTCCATGTCCATTATTCTGTTTACTCTACGTATCCAATCCTTGATACAGGGGGTCGTAGTTGATTTCCAATACACTGGGATGCACATCCTGGCTGCATTAACTAAGTGTATTATAACCGACTTCCTGTAATGGCGCTGAGACAAGGACGTATGATGAAGTAAGTATTGGGACGGTGTGAAATCTAGTGTGAAAGTCGTTATGGTAGAAATAAATTGGTGGATCGTCTGCCAATATAAACGAAGTGCTGAGCATTCCCACCAGATGTGTAGGAAGGTTCCTTGAGCCTTACCACATCTCCAGCAAGCTGAGGAAACCGAAGGGTAGAAGGAATGCAGGATATCAGGGGTCCTATACCATCGGGAATAGAGCTTAAAACCATTTTCCTGCACTGAAACATTCCTAGAACCTTTGTGAACATTTATTAGTATCCGTTCCCAATCGTCTTGTGTTAGGTCTATGCCCGTGTCTGTCACCCATTTAGTGCGTAGTGATGTCACTGAATCGTTCGTAGTAGGAAAGAAAGCAGTGTAGAGTTCTGAAACCAGATGCCTTTGTGGAGTTGTTTCAGTGCAAAGTTGTTCAAATGGGGTCAGATCCCTGCACCACGTAGTGGCTGGAGACTTCTGTAGTAAAAAATGTCGGATTTGTAAGAAATTAAAGAAAGGTATCTTTCTGTCCGGGAATCTAGTCAGTAGATTTTGGAATGTAATCATTCTACCTTTGTCAAAGAAGGATCTTGCTCGAACGTAATCTCTGGTTATATCGTCAGTAGGGAATGGTGCTTGAAAACCAGGGGTGAAGTCCGAATTGTGCTCTAAGGAGGTGAGCGGGCCAAGCGTGGAGGATATTTTAGTGTTCCGGCAGACTGTTTTCCATATATTAAGTGTGGTGCTAAGCAGAGGGTGATCTGAGATCGTCGTAAGCATTGGGGCTGTGCCTATCCAAGGAAGCAAATGTATCGGTGTTTGTACGAACGCCTCTTCGATCGTCACCCATGCTTTGTGTCGTCTATGTATGTGCCAGTCCACGATTCTGGTCAAGTGACATGCCCACTGATATTTGCGTAAGTCCGGGATTCCCAGACCCCCCCGTAATTTGGGAAGAGTCAGGGTCTCCCATTTGATGCGGGCTTTTTTGTTAGCCCATACGAATTGGGAGCATAGAGTTTGGAACGTTGCGAAAAAAGTGGGGGGAAGCGTGATTGGAATCGTTTGTAGAAGATATAAGAACCGTGGGAGAATGTTCATTTTAAGAATCGCTGCTCTCCCAAACCACGAAATAGTGGGTATTTTCCATTTTAACAAATCAGATCGAACGGAATTTAGTAGTGGTAAATAGTTGCGAGGGTATAGGTCTGTTAGTTTAGTCGGTAATTGAATTCCCAAATAAGTGATAGCGTACTTCTCCCAGCCAAAGGGGAAGTTCGTCTGGCAGTGTGTCAGTACGTCGTCGGGTAGAGTGATGTTAAGGGCCTTTGATTTGTGGAAGTTAATTTGCAGGTTCGCTATTGTCTTAAATTGAGCAAAGTCCTTGAGTGAATTGGGTAGAGTGATAAATGGGTCTGTAAGAAATAAAAGGATAGCGTCCGCGTACGCAGCTATTTTATAAGTCTCGTCCCGAATTCGGATTCCCTTGACATTGATGTTCGTTCGGAGTTTGTGGAGGAAGGGTTCAAGCGATAAAACGAACAGAATCGGGGATAGTGGGCAGCCCTGCCTCGTACCGTTGGACAGGGAGAAGGCGTCCGACAAATGCCCATTAACTTTAATTCTAGCTGTGGGTGAAGAGTACAGTGCCGTAATATATTGTAAGGTACGTTCTTTAAAACCCATTTTCCTCAGGGTGGCCAGCATGTAATCCCAAGCCACTCGGTCGAACGCCTTCTCCGCGTCCAACGATAAAAAGAAGCCCGGACTGTGGGAGGCCGAAAGCCATTTGTGGACATTGATCGCTTTCAGCGTGTTGTCACGCGCTTCACGGCCCGGAACGAAACCTACTTGGTCCAGGGAAATCAGGGAGGGCAGAAAGGGGAGAATACGATTCGCAATGACTTTCGCGTAGAGCTTCATATCTACATTTATCAACGAAATCGGTCTATAGTTAGGGACCAGAGCTTCGTCTTTCCCTGGTTTCGGGATCATAGTAATGTGTGCCTCGTGGAGATCTGCGTGAAGCGCCGGGGCGTCAGGAAGATTATTAAATAGTTCAGTAACGTGCGGTATAAGTAAGTCTGAAAAGGTTTTATAATATACAGTGGGGAAGCCATCGGGGCCGGGGCATTTGCCCGGTTTTAGCTGTTTAAGGGCTGTCAGTATTTCTTCGGTCGAAATTGGCTTCTCCAATTCTGTGGCAAGATCGTCGGATATATTCTCGGGGCAGTTCTCGGCTAGAAAGTCTGTTATCTGTTGCGTTCTGTCGTGTTGTGTGGTAGTCGAGGAATGTCTAGGGAGATTGTAAAGATTCGAGTAGAATTTTTTAAATTGTTCCACTATGCCAGATGGTGAGGAAACCTTTAGACCTTGCGGGTCTAATATGTGATGAATCGTGGACATGGCTTTTCTCATTTGGATTGCCCTTGCTAAAAATTTCCCTGATTTGTTGCCAAATTCGTAAAAATTGCGTTGCATAAGGGTATACTTCTTCCTAATTGGAATGTTAAGTTCCTCCAGGAGATCTAGTCTGGCCTGTTGTAATGCTTGGAGTGTGTTTTCTGCTAGCGTTCGTTTGTGCGACAATTCTAACGAGTGGATGGTCTTTGACAGTTTTTCAAGTCTGGCCTCCCTATCCTTCCGTCTCTTAGCTGCAAGGGAGATCAGCTCTCCCCGAATCACGCATTTATGAGCTGCCCATCTTGTTATGGGATGAATTTCAGTGGAAGCGTTATCCGTAAAGTAGTTCGTTAGACTATTGGAGATAGAACGCACTACTTCCGAATCGCTGAGCAGAGAACCGTCCAACCGCCAAATATAGGGTTTTACTGTTCTGATCGGGAAGGATAGGGTGATCGAGACTGGATTATGGTCAGAGAGCACCATAGGTTCTATGGAGGCTACAAGTAAACAGTCCAAGTCCGCCTGAGAAAGAAAAAAGTAGTCGATCCTCGAATATTTGTTATGAGGGGGTGAATAATAGGTGAAGTCTCTGGCGGTCGGATATAACGTTCGCCACGTATCGTGTAATGTCAGTACGGTCAGTTGGGATTTTATAGCCCGCAGCGCGCTGTATTTCAAGGAGGAGGTACCGTTTGAAGAATCTAAGGTGGGAGTTAAGGCTGCATTGAAGTCACCTCCGACTACCAGAGTGCCCTGATAAAAGGCGGTGAGTTTCAGCGTCGTGGAGTTGAAGAACTGGACATGATGCTGGTTGGGGGCGTAAATGTTGGCTAATGTGATAGTTTTGCAATATAATTCGCCTTTCAGAAAAACAAAGCGTGCTTCCGTATCCAACAACGAGTCTTGTACCTGAAAGGGGCAATTCTTAGATATAAGAATTGAAACTCCCTTCGATTTTGCTGATGGGTTAGTAGCATGAAACACTGTTGGATAAAGGGAAGACCTTAAGTTAGGTATTTTGTCAGATCTAAAATGAGTTTCCTGAAGAAACACTATATCCGCCTTAGTTTTACGTAAAAGTCGAAATAATTGCGATCTTTTTTCCGGCGTGTTAAGGCCTTTCACATTAAGCGAATACAATTTAACCTGAGAGTCAGGGATAAGAGATTGTCGTTTGTGCATGGTGTAAGATCAACCTCGTTACTTAGTGCAAGTGATCGTATAACAGGTCGTACGAATTAAAAGTGTCCTAGAAGAGGGGAGGGAGAGGAGAGGGAGAGGGGAGGGGAAGAGCAAGGAACGTGAGTAAGGATAACGGGAAACAGGGATAAACCCTTAGGCGTTCACTGTGGGGATAGAGGACCAGCCTCACCCTCAAAGCGAAGACGTCCGGGAAATGTGCGGTGAGCGCGCGGACAGTGTCCGGTATAGTACAGGACACCTCCGTACGATCAGCCGCAGTGGGGTTGAACCAAGTCTCTCGGTAAGGGTGGATACGTTAGATTTCAGATGCGACCGCGATCCGGTCCAATAATACAAAAAAACATACAAAGGCTCTATCAAAGGAAGCGGACTGGCGCAACCTCTTCTATGTTCAAACTAAGGCTGTCAATTTTATATAACCTATTTCTCCCGACTAGCTGAGAGGGAGTATCATTTGCTAACAATGCAGGGAGGACAGATCTATTAATTGTGGTCCATTTTCACTACAAAAAGAGTATACAAAGGCATAGAGGTGGACAGGAGGTGAACAGGAGGATCCTATAATATTCATGTACATCAGTCATAGTAACGTCCCGTTAACAGTAATTGACTAATAATTCACTAATACAAAGATCACAGCTTCGGATCTTAGTAAAGGAGAATCGGGACTGTGCATGGAGTGGAGGAAGGAGTTCCTCGAGGTATACGAGAGGTACTGGCACATTACTGCGTAGGCCCGTCTCTTCTCACCGAGCGTGCCACTCGATGGGGTTGATTAGCATGGGGGGACGAGCAGAATCAAGCCATCCACGTCTGCAAACGAATACCCTCAATGGCCCCTAAAAGTGGGGTCAACATCAGCTAAACGTACGGGCGTCTATGCAGTATTAAGATAACTACAAGGAACGTGATAATGTGATCTATAACCCTCCCACCGTAGAACATGCAATATAAACCTTGTAATCAACATAAATATAACCTTTCACGAATATAAGGTAGTGTTCAGCAGTTCAGTTCAACCGAAGGTATTTCAACTGTAATGAGGTATTAAGTCTAACAACATCACATTTCTACCTACCTGTAAAAGTATACAGCCTAAAATGGCTTTACCGTGAACTCGTGGCTAATGAAAAAACTTGCCTACCTATAACTTTAAGCCTATAGGCTACGGGGTCCAAATCCAGAACCGACGTTGGCTAACTTAGGAAAGAGACAGGCCGGCTCCGGACTGTAACAAACTAACTATGCAGTCCATAGCGGTATATAACCGAAGGTTTAAGTCTCCGAAGAAGGGGTATTTCACCCAAAAGAAATGGACTTAGCTGAAGAGTCTCACTCCTGGGGAACGATCCCGATGCTGAGCAGCCTCTCGCCTGGCGCGGCCAGATCGCGGGGAATCCGTCGGACTGCGGTCTGGGCGGGAGTCTCTTCTAGAACGATGGGATCGACTTCTGGATTCCGATCTACGCCGTCGGTGCCTACTGCGCTGAGTATCCATTGGTTCGGCGTGGTCCCTTTCCCTGCTGTGTTGGCTGTAAGTGCGAAAAGCAGCGTACCAATTGGGGACATCAACCAAGGGAATCTCCAAGGCGTCGCAAAAAGAAGGAAGTTCCTCCGGGACTCGTAGCAGGGCCGTGCGGCCCCGATAGGTGGCCGCTAGACCAAACGGGAACTTCCACTTGTATGAAATGCCTTTCGCCCGTAGTACGTCGAGAAGTGGTCGCAGGTCCCTGCGATGTTGTAGGGTAATGCCCGATAAGTCTTGATAGATATGGATCGTATCGCTCCCTAGAGATATTTGGATCCTATTTCTGGCCTTTCGTAATATGTCTTCCTTCAGCCTATAATCCACCAGGCAGCAGACCACGTCCCGTGGGGGGTCTGTATCTCGGCCTCTGGGTCGTAGAGCTCTGTGAATTCTTTCGAAGGCCACCGAGGTACGCGCTGGTCTGTCCAATAGATCGTTGAATAGATCCATAACTGTCGTCTCCAGCTGATCCGCGTCCACCGACTCGGGGAGGCCTCGCACCCGAATATTATGCCTTCTCCCCCTATTGTCCAGATCTTCCTGGTGACGTTGGAGGTCTCTCAATTGCAGTGTGTGAGCGTCTAATTTGTGGGTAACTTTGCGAAGGACCGTTTCGTGGTGTGTCGTGCGGTGCTCCACTTCCACTACTCTGTCTGCAATGGCGCGCAAATCCAGCCGGAGATCCGCTATGGCTGCCGTAAGAGTCTCTTTAATGTCTGTCGCTACCGATCTTAGATCCATGAGACTCGGTTGTTGTTGAAGAGCGTGTAGGGAGACCTCCTGTCCCTGGACAGCTTCACTGAGAAGCGCGGGTGACTGTGTGGAGGCTGGGGCCTGTGATGAAGTGTGGCGGGAAGACGCCATATTGTCTCTCTGTGAGCGGAACAGCTCCGGAAGAGTTTGGCTAATACTGCCGCGCTGTCGCCTCGGGGATCTCGAACGGGAGGCAGATGATGTTCTTGAGGCGGTTCCCATAATCTTCGAGGTATTATAGGGTATGGATAAGCTTCCTTAACGGCTGTAGGACCGGATCGCGGCAGGAGCTCAGCTCTTAAGCGTCCATTCCGTCCCGAGGTTAGGCCACGCCCCCACCCCTTGTAATTATAATAGTAGGACCCCAAGTTGGGGGGTGGGACGATGCGGATGGGTTTCCCATCAATTGCACCTCCACAATTGAGAAAGTCCCAATGGGTGGCAAAGTGGGAGGCCACAGTCTGCCATTCCTGTGGCTTTGAAAGAAAATGTGGTGTCAAACAAGAAAAAAAAAATTGTTGTTTTGCACAACAACATTGCAATCAGATTAGACACATTTTTGTCCAACATAAGTATAAGATTTTTTTAAAAATGCGTATTTAAAGCCAAAAGTAGAAGGTCCCTTATCAGATTCCTCACCCCATCTGATGGCCCATTGCAAAAATTTAGGGGGAGGGGGTGTTTTGGACTGGTAACCCTTTCCACTTCATTGAAAGCTGAATGCATAAATATGTGTGTTACTTTGGCCAGCCCCTCCTTACACTATTGACAGCACACTGGACAGGTAAGAAGTGTCATAATACAAAAAAAATGCACACTGAACAAATGGAAGCACATTTTTACATTCTACTATTGCCTATCAAGATAATAATAGAAAAAAAAAACTTTAAACAGTAGCATTTGAAAGTATTCAGGCAGGCCCTTGCACTACATGCTTTGGTGAATTCATCCATAAATCTGACCACAAAAGAGGTAGATATAGTGTGTATGGGTTGGCAAAGTCTGCAGATAGAGGATTGGTATCAGCTGACTTAGTGGTTGGGGGGAGGGAGGGTTCCAAATGAGTTTGGCCCAAAAACAAAAAACAAACTGGCACTGCATGAATTTAAGGACACACATAACATTTGTACACATTTTAGGGGGTGTTTAGGGGAAAGCACTACTATGGAGCTGACAAAATACATTGCTAAGTGACTAGGCTATAGCTGTATATCAGCCCAGAAGAGCATGCTGGTGAGGTTAGTGAAGGAAAATATGCATGAAGGACAAAAAAGGAAGTTTAAAAGCTTCCAGCATGCATGAGGACAAATGGGCACAGCATATTACAGCATATTACAATCGTGGTAATTAGGGAACGATGAAAGAAATACAATACATTAGCAAACATTAAATACATAGAATGTGATGTTAAAGGAGAAAACTTACCTTTAATATAGTCCTTCTGCAGGACCTGATTTATAGAAGTACAGATTTATATAGCGCCAACAGTTTGCGCAGCGCTTTACAATATGAGGGCAGACAGTACACTTACAATACAAATCAATACAGGAGGGATCAGAGGGCCCTGCTCGTTAGAGTTTGCAATCTAGAAGGGAGGGTCAAGTTGAAACAAAAGGTAATAACTATGGGGGATGAGCTGATGGAGAAAATGAAAATACAGTTGTTAGGTGTGGGTAGGGTAGTCTTCTCTGAAGAGAAGGGTTTTCAGGGATTGTCTAAAAGCTAATAAAGTAGGAGATAGGCGGACAGATTGGGGTAGGGCATTCCATAGGATTGGAGAGGCTTTGGAAAAGTCCTGGAGGCGAGTATGGGAGGAGGTGATGAGGGAGCTAGAGAGCAGGAGGTCTTGAGGAGAGGAACGAAGAGAACGAGTAGGTTGGTATTTAGAGACTAAGCTAGTGATGTAGCTGGGGCAGAGTTGTGGATGGCTTTGTACGTAGTTGTTAGTATTTTGAATTTAATTCTTTGGCTGAGCAGAAGCCAGTGGAGGGATTGACAGAGAGGAGTAGCAGACACAGGGCGATTAATGCTTACAAATACGTTTGCAGTAGCAGCCATGATCTTGTATACCAGGCATCCCTTCTATTGCAATCGGCTCACCTGCAAAAATGTGGTGCCTATGGACGATTTGTCGGCGGTCCTGGAGACCTTTGTTGCCAGGGTGGAAGAGGCGTTTGGGCGCAAGGGGGGTAAACGCCCCCTACCCCCCCTGTCTTTTGGGGGGAGCTCTGATTGAGACTCCGGTCCCGTGGTGACTGGTGGCCCCTGTTCTGACGTGTCAGAGGATGCGGACCAGGACCGTTCAGACAGTGAGAATGACTCTTTGTTCGGGTTAGCACAGGAAAAAGTGCTAGTAGGAGCACTTATAGCTGTGGTGCGGGATACCCTGAAAATACAGGATGCAGCAGGAACCTGCTGAGGTAGCGGTCCCCTTTGGGTCTCGCAAACCGGCCCGCACACCTAAGGTATTTCCGTATTTTACTTATTTTGATCAGTTCATCTACAAGGAATGGGGAAATCCGCAGTGGGCCTTTTCAGTCCCAAGAAAAATGGCGGTGCATTACCCCTTTGAGGAGAGTCTCCTGAAAAAATGGACGTCTCCTCCGGTTGTTGACCCCCCGGTATCCAGGTTAAATAAAGTAACCAGTAGAAGGGACTCCTGCCATCAAGGACCCTGGTGACAGGAGGGCCAAAGCAGTGGCCCGGTCCATGTTTATGGTAGTGGGGTCAGCGTTATGACCTGTGCTGGCGACGGCCTTGGAGTTGCAGACGCTTACTGAATGGGCAAAAATGTTGTACCATGAATTGGAGAAGCAACAGTCTCCTCCGGTCTGCGTAGAGCTGGCAGACCAGTTGGTGCATGGCCTTAAGTATGTCTGTGATGCGACCCTGGATACGGTCCCCCTGCTCTCTAGAGCATCAGTATCAGCAGTGGTGCTACAGTGCTTGATTTGGCTGAAATGCTGGTCTGTGGACCAGGCATCTAAAAAAGCACTGGCGGTTTTGCCCTTCCAAGCTGAGAGGCTTTTTGGAGCTTCGCTGGATGACATTATTAAAAATGTTACCAGTAGGAAGCTTTGTGAAAATGCAAAGGTTCAGGATGGAATCAGTTCGCTCCGTGGTCGCTGCACTCCATCAGGGGGATATCCAGGATGTGTACTTACATGTACCCATATGCCTCAGGCATCAGAGGTTTCTGCGACTTGCAGTTGGAAGAGCACTACCAGTTTGTGGCTCTCTTTTGGCCTGGCGTCAGCACCCTGAGTCTTTACCAAAGTGTTAGGTCCAATTCTGGCGCTGTTAAGGCAACGTGGGATCGCAATTGTGGGTTACCTAGACGACCTCCTTCTGAGAGTAGCTTCCTCCTCAGTATTAAGGGAGGATGTAGCGATCACCATGCAGACTCTCCGGGAGTTTGGTTGGGTGCTGAACCTAAAGAAGTCGGTGTTGGTTCCGACTCAACGCCTGGAGTACCTGGGCTTGCTGTTGGACTCCTCAGAAGCAAGAGTTTTCCTCCTTTCAGACAAGCTGCAGACTCTTCAAGCTGTGGTGAAGTAGTTGATGAACCGCAGGTGGTCGTCGCTGCGCTTCTGCATGTGCATTCTGGGGCTCATGGTAGCCACTTTCGAGGCGGTACCGTACGCTAAATTTCACACTTAAATCTTGCAGATGGAGATTTTGTCAAAATGGAACAAATCTCCATTATCCCTGGATTGTCAAATTTGGGTGAGCCAGTTAGTCAGGGATTCCCTTCTCTGGTGACTGAGGTCTCCGGCCCTTTCGGTCCGGGAGATCGTTCCTTCCTCTCCATTGGTCGGTGATCACAACGGACGCCAGCCTGAGCGGTTGGGGGGCTGGGAGTACAGTCGGCCCAGGGCCTTTGGTCGCGTGAAGAATCCCAACTGCCGATCAATGTGCTCGAGCTTCGGGAGATCAGGCTTTGCCTCTCCACATGGTCAGTGAGGCTACAAGGGCATTTGATCAGGATCCAGTCGGACAACGCCACGGCGGTGGCGTACGTCAACCATGAAAGAGGAAAAAGGAGCTCAGCTGTAGCACAGGAGGTCGCTCACATCCAGTGGGCAAAGCGACACTTGCCGGCCCTGTTGGCCATATACATCCCGGGCATAGAAAACTGGCAGGCAGACTTCCTAAGTCGTCAGATGCTGGACCCAGGGGAATGGTCATTGCATCCGGAGGTATTTAGGCTCCTTTGCCTAAGGTGGGGCACATCAGATGTGGACCTCTTGGCCTCTCGGCTCAATTGGAAGGTGCAGAGGTTTGTGTCCAGGGCAAGAGACCCCTGGGCAGACACGTCAGATGCGTTGGTGGCTCCATGGGGTCATTATCAGCTGATTTATGCCTCCACCCCCCCCCCCACTCAAACTTCTGCCACGTCTGCTGCGCAGAGTGGAGGCCGAGGGGATTCCAGTAATTCTGATTGCCCCAGATTGGCCTTGGCATCATTGGTACGCCGACCTAGTACGACTAGTGGCAGATGTTCCGTGGTGGCTACCGCTGCGAGAGGACCCTCTTTCGCAAGGTCCAATACTTCATCCTGCTTTACCGTCGCTGGTTTTAACGGCATGGCTGTTTAAAACCAGGTGCTAAAGGACCGAGGTCTGTCAGACTCGGTAATTTCCACTATGCTGAGGGCACGGAAGTCTTCTTCTCAGAAGATTTACCATCGTACATGGAAGGCTTACATCTCCATGTGTGAGGAGATGGGGTGGTGTCCACACACTTATTCAGTTTCCAGGATCCTGCTGTTTTTGCAGCGAGGAGTGGATCAGAAACTTGCCTTAAGCACCATCAAGGGACAGATATCAGCCTTGGCTGTCTTTTTCCAACGCTCCTTGGCGACTCACTCATTGGTGAGTACCTTTTGTGCAAGGGTTTTGACGCGTAGTCCCTCCGGTTCGACTACCACTACCTCCGTGGGATCTGAATCTGGTGCTATCGATGCTAGAGAGATTCCCTTGTTGACTCTTTCTCAGAAAGTAGTCTTTCTAGTGGCTATTACATCTGCCAGGAGGGTTTCTGAGTTGGCGACCTTGTCATGCAAGTCTCCCTAACGGGTCATCGACAAGGATAAGGCGGTGCTACTTCCACAGCCCTCTTTCCTTCCAAAGGTGGTTTCAGCATTCCACCTAAATAAGGAGATCATGTTACCATCCTTATGTCCTAAGCCGACACACCCGAAAGAGGTTGCCTTACATTCCCTGGACGTGGTCCGGGCTTTAAGGGTATATCTGTCTGCTATGGCTCCCTTCCAGAAGTCAGACTCTGTTTGTCTCGGTGGCTGGTCCAAAAAAAGGTCTGTCGGTCTTGTCGTCCACCATTTCTCGGTGGATCAGACAGATCGTGGTTCAGGCCTATGCCATAAAGGGGCGGCTGTCCCCTTTTCCTTTAACGGCTCATTCCACCAGAGCAATTGGGACCTCCTGGACTTTCTGACATCAAGTGTCTGTCCCCCAGGTATGTAAGGCGGCGACTTGGTCGTCCGTTCACACTTTCACAAAGTTCTACAAAGTTGACGTAAGCACATCTTCAGATGCTTGCTTTGGCTGCAAGGTTTTGCAGGTGGCTGTGTAAGGTTGCAATTACACTTTCTTTAAGTTACAAGTTTGTTGTAAATGCATCTTTTGATGCACAAGTTGGCCACTGGTTTTGATGGTGGCCCTTTTAAGATGGCGACTCCCTCTGTTGAAGTGTTCCTTTTGTTGTGGATGAAGTTATGTTGCTGTTGGGATTTGTGTACTCACCATAAAATCCTTTTCTCTGAAGTTAATTGACGGATACAGCACCCACTGTGTTTGTACTGCTTTTTGACTAACTGAGCTGCAGGAAGCAGGGTAAGGCGTTATAGCCAGAGGGACCGCCCCCTGGGCAGTGCTGTGCAGTTTTGCTGTTTTTACATTGTTACATGTTCTGCCTAGTCCTCTCCTGAAGGTGGTGTGATAACCCTAAGGTCAAGAATTAAATGAGCTGTGTCCGTTTTTGTTCAGGATATATTTTATGTTTAAAATACTTTTTTATTTTTATTTATTTCAGCATCAGTCTTTCCCTCAGTCACGTAATGGATTTAAAGTGGGATACAAGCTGGAAGGGATAGATCCTGAACATCCATCTTTATACTGCGTCCTAACTTCAGTCGAGGTAAGAGTGTCCACTCTTAACATTTGTAATCATGTATGAGCAGGCTGGTTATACTAAAGTCGATCGCTTGATCAACTTCAGTACAATCGGCTCGTCAAGTTTTTCTCCCGCGACCGCTGTCGTGGCTTTAGTAGCTGGTAGTGATTATTGTATCCTGATAGCTGGGGAACCTCCTACTCAAAATACACTGACTGTGTTAATGAGAGAATCAAACAATTTTCTATCCTGCAACCACAAATTGCTTAATGTATGCCCTGCTTTAAGGTGCCCATACACTAGAGGAAAAATTGTTCAAAATTCCATCATTTGGACAGTTTTCATTTAGTTAAAACTGGCTGTGAGGTTTTTGAGACAAAAAATCTAAGGAAAAGTTTGGAAAACCTTTTCCAAACAGGTGATAAATTGAAAGGTTAATGTATTTGTTGTCCATAAAAAAAAAAGAAACCGTTGGTACTGCACACGTGTGAAAAAAACGTTAACCCGGAAGATAAACATTCGTATTAACGAATGGTCATGTCTAAAATAAAGAGCATAGCAATAGTACACACAAGAAACATACAACCAACATTTTTTATATGCCCATTTTTTTTTTTCTGTGATCGTTCCCTGAAAAAATGTAATTAAGAAAAATAGACCAAAATAATGAAATAATAAAAATGATTTATTGTTCAAAAATCAGTCATTACATGATGGCAATATTGCTTGCTCCCATGACGGTATGTTCTTTTTCGAAAACACTTCCAAACGATTTTTCGTCTGGTGTATGAGACTAGCATTAGACTTGAGATGAGTGATTTGCAGTGAATGAGGTAGCTTATTACTTTTAATAAACAGACTCACACCTGTCCCAGGATCCAGCACTGTGCTTACCTGAGCCCTTTGTTGCACCAGTTTCAGTCCCTGGTGGCGGCATCTTAACTGTGGGAACCCGGCTGTGAGAGCTTGCAGCTTCACAGCCAGGTGCCCACTGCGTATTGTGAATTTTCCCATAGTCTTCTGGGACCTGTGATTAAGGAGGGGGATGGAAAACTAAGCGATTTTTGTGGGAGTGGGCACCTGTCAAAACCAGATAGAAACAATTCGCTTAAAAGATTTTAATGGTTACATATCTTGCTTTTTAAAAAGGTCCAAGGTTATCGAATGCGGCTACATTTTGATGGATATCCAGATTGCTATGATTTTTGGGTTAACGCTGATTCTGTGGATATACACCCAGTAGGATGGTGTGAGAAAACTGGACACAGACTTACCCCCCCTAAAGGTAAGAAAAAAAAATGCAATTTATAACATGTCTTCTGTATTTTATTACTGTAGTTCTAGTTAGTTGAGTCTGAACAGAAATTAAAAATGCATTTATCAGGGGTGGGATGCCTTTAAAGTCTTTACTAGGGGCCAGTGTCAGTCCATTTATAGGATGGGTATGCAGAGAGGGACAGATGGACCTGGAAACAGAGGATGCCACTATGACATTACAGCAGACCTATGGCCAGACTCGTGACCCTTGCAACTATGATGGCCTTTGTGCTTTGCATAGGGATAATCTCCTACTCGGCATGTACTTGACTAGGAAGACTCTTGCAGAGATAGATGCAGAGAATCTTTGAACAAGGAGAGAAGAACGGTAGATTAAGGCCATGGCTGGCAAATAAGTGTTCGCCCTCTGCTAGCATTCCATGTATAGCTGACCCTTCAGGACTATTTTGACAGATCCAATACAGATTAAACATAGTTTTGCTTCTTACTATCGGTCTCTTTAAAGCTCTAAAGTATCATAGAGTGATCTGGAGAAAATCTACTTTGCAGTTCTTATCGCTAGAGCTACATAATTAGCTAGAGAAAAACTTGAAAGAAGTAAAGATTACAGTGGTCTCCTTCCAGTCTGGGAAAACGCCTGGATCGGATGGGCTTCTGTCAGAATTTTTCATGACATATACTGAGGACTTAGCCCCACGCTTCCACGCAATGCTGTAATATTTGTTGGAGGTGTGCTCTCTGCTGGCTTCCGTGTAGGAGGCAATTATGGTTGTGGTGCCCTAAACTGATAAGAACCCAAAACTCTGCTCCTCATATTGTCAAATTTATTTTCCTAATGTGGACTCTAAACTCAGATTCTAGCCTGCAACCTGAAATTTGTTGTTACAGCCTTTGTACATGCTTGCTAATTTGGAATCATGTTGGGTAATGGGTAGGGCTACCAACAATATTTGTGGAATATTCATGCAATTGGGTCTGGCTTCCCTGGATGCTGAAAAAACATTTGACTCCTTAGAGTGGACATACCTCTGGGCGGTCCTATGGAAATTTGGATTTGGGCCTCAATTTATCTTGTGGGTGAAGCTTCTGTATTCCGCTCCAACAGCATGATTGTGGAAGATAGATACTATATCTGAACTGTTCCCTCTCCGATTTGGTACAAGGCAAGGGTGTCCCCTTTCCCTGGGTCCGTTTGCAACTAGTGTTGGAACCCCTCTGCGGAGGGTGTTACTGTTGACCCACTAGAGGACAAACTCTCCTTATATGCAGAGGAAACCCTCTTGTATCTGACGTCTGTAGTGATGCATCTTCCTCTCTCCATCAGGCCCCTTAATATTATAGAAGAATTTGGTTCCTACCCTGGGGTTAAAATTAGCTGGGATAAATCTGTTCTATTCCCTCTATATACTTCCTGCCTCAAGATTGATATGGGCACTCCTCTTTGTTGGTTGGATGAATTCACCTATATCCTATCCTTGGCTGTTAACCACTCTCCCAGGCTAATTCTGACCCTTCTCACTTATATTTAAAAAATCTACATTTTCTTTGCTAGAATATTACTTGGAACCCCCAAACAGTGGTTATTGTCTACCTATTACTCAAACAACTTAGCTCAAGATGTAACTATTATGGTGATCTCTTCCCAGTGGGTAGAATTAATCTCCTCCAAAATGATTTTCCCAAAATTTCTTTATTTTTTCACGAATACTTCTGTGCCTATCACAAAACATTTCTTTATTAAGATTTATGGCATTACACTTTTCCTTCATTTGGGCTGGGAGGGTCCCTCGCTTGAGGAAGATAACGTTTCAGCTACCACCTTCTCACAGTCAGGTGGTGGTTTTCTCAGTCCAAGGATAATCCAGTGATGACAGTTAACGCAGCTATAATGGGTTCTTATGCTACTTTTAGTAATCTGGTGTTCTTGAGCCTTCAATCCAATGTCAAAATCAAGTACATGATGGGCACAACATTTTGAGGCTGCACTAGTGCCAGAGCAAATTATCACACCCTGTCCATTTACACACCGCATACTCCTCTGTAGGGGTAGCCCCTCCTTCCTTTACAGTTTGCTGGATCCCCACCTGTGGGCAGTTAAAGGGGTCACCACCTTGAAACATATGGTGGGATGGGATGCTACTGAAAATAATGAACCAAATGTTTTTCTGGTACCTGCAGCTGTGTCATTCGGTGGCAAATTGATTCCCTTGGACCCTCTGGAGAAATTGCTCACCTCCTAAAGTGATAGGGAAACTATTGTCCACTATGTATCTGCATCTATCTCTAGCTTATGCCACCAAATTAGTGTACCTACCAGAAACCGATGACTTGCCTAATCTTTATTGAGGATTATTGGAAGGACTATGTGGGAACCTACATTACTTACATGATCTTCGCTACAGACAGATTTAGTCAACTTAAATTTCTTAATTGGTCTTATTACACTTCATAACATCTAGCCAGTATCTTCTATCTTCCTGACCTCTGCCCCCCCCCCCCCCCCCGTGCATGTTGTGGTGCCTCTGTGTGTAGTTTTCTCCATGTGGTGTGTACCTTTCCCTCTCTGCGAACCTTCTAGGAGTCTGTTGTGCAGGTCCTTAGACTGGCCATAGACAGTTCAAATCTCGTCTGGTTCGGCAGAAACCATGTGTGGGCAGGCTGAATTTACCAAGTTGATTGATCAACTTGGGTACAACTAGCCTGCCGGATTTACTTGCAATTAGTGTTAGCGGCTGCTATAGCCACTAGCAATAATCGCTGTCTTCTCCTAGCGGAGATGGCTTCCATGGTTGCAGGAAAGAACTTTGCACTGTCTATGGCCTGCTTTAGTGAAGTGTGTGACTTACAACTGGGACTATACCCCAGGATGTTAGTGCCAGGAAAGATTGATTTGGAGTTGAATTGAGGGAAATCTTGCTTCAGCTGGCCACTCTTCCTACCCCAACTGCCTCGAAGCACACCATTAACAGAGTCCTCCTCCTGTACAAATTGATTTATAAAAGTAGGACTTACCCAAGAAAATTAAGCAAAATTTTCTTCAGCCCAGATAGATGCCCAGGGTACTTAAAAATGTTACATAACTTTACTAAAAAAAAAAAAAAAAAAAAAAAAAAGGATGAAAAATGTTACATGAGGCGTGGCCTTTGGGAAAGCCATTGGCTTTCTTTTCTCTGTACTCCGGGCAATTCCTTTGAGCTCTGGTCTGTGGATCCCCCAGATGCACTCCCAACCCCCCTCCCCTTACCTCCTCTGCTTTCCCTCCTTTTTTTTTTTTTTTTCTTCCCCCACTTTTTTTTTTTTCCCTACCTTTCCGCTCCTCTGTGTGCTTCCACCTGGGGTGGTTACTCTCCAAAGACGATTATCCTCTGCTTCCCTTGTGTGAATCGAAGTAGTGTGAATCACCTTGGGTACAACTAGCCTGCTGGATTTATCTCTTGAACGATCGAGCAAAAAATGCATTCATATTTCAAGATTTCAAACTAACGTTTGATGGTTTCTTACATTTTGTTTTCAGGTTATAAAGATGGAGAGTTTAGCTGGCCTTCCTACTTAAAGCAATGCAAGTCACAAGCTGCTCCAAAGACATTATTTAAAAGTTATAACACGGTGAGATAACCTAAATACACCAATATGCTTTAGCTGATATGCATTTCTAGTTTGTAGTTTGAGTACATGGTGCTGTGCCTGTGGCTGCATGTAAAGTCCAGCTAAAAGTTAAGTTTAAATTCACTGAATTCCAGGCGCTTTAAAAAACACAAATGTTTTAATGTATTACAATTTGTTTCCTTTCTAAAGCAGCCACAGCCTAAATAGAAAAGTAAGTCCTCTGCCAGCAACATAAGAGTTGGACCTTTGTGCACTGTGGGGAAGCAATGGTCTCTCTGCATAGGTCTGATATGCCCCCTGAAGAGTCAGACTTTTAGCTTTGATTTGGCAGGGTGTATGTCAGAAAAAAAAAACACTGCTTCCCTATTGAGAGCACGGGTCCCATTCTGCATCATACTGGTGAACATGCTTTTCTTTTTTATACATCAGGGACACAGAGTCAGGCTAATATTCATTACCTGCATCGCTATACTCCATCTCCAGGTGAATGGACACTGGTAGACCAAAGGTCTTTAGACAGGAAATGATCACCTATATAACCCCTCCCATACAGAAAGTACTTCAGTTTTTTACCAGTGTCCGCAAGGTGGATGGCACTTTTTGTTTGAGCTCTCTGGGCTCCAGGTCTCTAGTCCCACAAACGATTCTTAAATTAATCAAGTGATTAACCAATTGGATCCATTTTACACAAGCTTTATATGCTTTGATAAATGGTATCCGATCGTCGAAAGACTCAAGATCCTGCAAGGTTTGGCCTGTAATGCCGGCTCCGGGCGCTGGACCCTGCAAAGTGGAATCCTGGACACCACAGCACTAAGGCATTCCTGCAGGGTGCTGTACAAGTCCAAGGGAGTGCACCCTAAACATGAAAAGGGTACCCAGTCCTTGAAGGTCCTCAATTGACATGAACCTGCCTTGCTGGGTGAAGTTTGGGGCTCTTAGTTTCTAAGCTGCCCTGTGCCTGGTCTGGTAAGTGAAACCCCTTACCTTATTATTGTGGGGTGTCCCAGTGATTGTAACAATCAAGCTAGCTAGAGGCTGGACACCTGTGTGCAGTGACCATACGGGGGAGTTTTGGGCTAGCTACGGGTGTTTGCAAAGTGTACCTTTTTTTCTTTATCGTACATCATGGGACACAGAGCCCTAAGTAATTACTTAATGGATTATAGGCCACCTTCCGGCATTGACACTGGTTATACCCAATGAATGAATGAATAACTTGTATAGCGCTACATATGCAAACTAAATCGCCTCTGGGCGCTTTTGCCAGCAGTGTCCGTCTGGGTCTTCAGAAGAGATGAGTCTTGGGCTTCTTCCTGAAGGCCGATGGTTTTCTTCAGAGTGGATGTCCACGGGTAGTGCGTTCCATAGCCGTGGTCCTTGGACTGTGAACATTCGTTCACCTTTTAATTTCTAACAGGTCTTGGGGATGTGGAGGAGGTTCTGGTTTGTTGACCGGCGACCTGGGGTGTAGTGCTTTATTTTGTCGCAGAGGTATTGCGGGGCTTTTCCTTGTGTACATTTGTGAGTGAGGCACAGGGTCTTAAATGTAACTCGGTCCTTTACGGCTAGCCAGTGGAAGGTCCTCAGGGACGGGGTGAATGATTCCCTGGGTTTTTTCCCAGTTAACAGTCTGGCTGCTATGTTCTGGACGATTTGTAGAAGTGAAATTTGGTATTTTTGGAAGTCCTAGGTAGAGGGAATTTGCGTAGTAAATTAAGGAAGTTCACTCCCTATATAACCCTTCCTCCTTCCAGGAGCACATCAGTTTTTTCCCAAGTGTCTAAGGTGTTGGTCACGAGTGAAGATGTGCTCTGAGGAGCTCCACTGGAGGGGTCCATGCAGTGGCGTAACTAGAACCTTCAGGGCCCCGATGCAGGAAACCTTGGAGGGCCCCCCCCCCCCCCCCGACCTCCGGATAGGGCTCTTTTCTCCGAGCCCGATGGTGGAACACCAGGGCCCAGTCCCAAGTGGGTGGCCGCATATAAAGGGACCGATTTAAAAAAACATCAATTAAAGCCACTGTGCCCATCAAGCGCCACCACTGTACCATCAAGCGCCACCACTGTACCATCAAATGTCACCGCTGTGCCCATCAAACTCTGCCGCTGTGCCCATCAAACTCTGCCGCTGTGACCATCATCAAATGCCACCGCTGTGCCCATCAAATGCTGCCAGTGTACCCAACAAATGCTGCCACTGTGCCCATCAAATACTGTTGGTGTCCCCATCAAATTCTGCCACTGTGAATCCCCACCACCCGCTCACTGTCTGCCTGCCACTTACCCTGTCTGGGTGGGGCAGCGGGTAACGGCCATGAGCGGGGTCCTCCATGCATCTCCTGCCATCCTCATCTCCTGTCCTCTCCTCCTGATAGGCGTCCAATAGCTGCGCCTATCGTTTCAGCCAATCAGGTGATGGGTAACAGACCCGCACACCTGATTGGTGGAGAGGTGGTTCAGTGTTAGGAAAGTGAATATTAATTCACTTTTCTAACACACCTGGGTAGACTGTGAGCGTCAAGCATGGCGCTCACAGTTCACCTATTTTGAAGCCTATTAGAGCCCATGGTTCTAATCAGGTGCTGCAAAAACACCCCCCGCCGCTGTAATTCAGGCACCCGACACCCCAAAAGGGACCAGACACCTAAATATGGGGGTGCCAGCGGTGGCTATGGATAGATTCATGCTATGCTATGCATGAATCTATCCATTGGTCATAGAGGGTGTGGCTGGAGAGAGGGGGTGGCACCTGTGCACCCTTTTGGATGCACCGCCACTGATAAACACATGCACATTCACATACATACATATGCATACATGTACACTCACATACATGCGCACACACACATGCATACATACACATACATATCTGAACACACACACACATACACATACATGCTCACACACATACATGCTTACACACACACACACACACACACACACACACACACACACACACATGCATGCTCACACACACACATACATGCATGCTCCCACACATGCATGCTCACACACACATACATGCATGCTAACACACACGCATGCTCTCTCACACACACACACATACAAGCATGCTCACACACACACACACACACACACACATACAAGCATGCTCACACACACACATACATGCATGCTCACACACGCACATACAAGCATGCTCACACACACACACACACACACACACATACAAGCATGCTCACACACACACACATACAAGCATGCTCACACACGCACATACAAGCCTGCTCACACACTCACATACAAGCATGCTCACACACATACATACAAGCATGCTTGTTCACACGCACATACATACAAGCATGCTCACACACACACGCACATACAAGCATGCTCACACACGCACATACAAGCATGCTCACACACACATACATACAAGCATGCTCACACACGCACATACAAGCATGCTCACACACGCACATACAAGCATGCTCACACACACGCACATACAAGCATGCTCACACACACGCACATACAAGCATGCTCACACACACATACATACAAGCATGCTCACACACACATACATACAAGCATGCTCACACACACATACATACAAGCATGGTCACACACACACATACAAGCATGCTCACACACGCACATACAAGCATGCTCACACACACATACATACAAGCATGCTCACACACGCACATACAAGCATGCTCACACACACATACATACAAGCATGCTCACACACACATACATACAAGCATGGTCACACACACATACATACAAGCATGCTCACACACACATACATACAAGCATGCTCACACACACATACATACAAGCATGCTCACACACACATACATACAAGCATGCTCACACACACACATACAAGCATGCTCACACACACATACATACAAGCATGGTCACACACACACATACAAGCATGCTCACACGCACGCATATAAACACAAATGCAGTAGCTAATCTTATAAAAAAAAAACGGCAGACATTTACAGTACCTTGGCTCTTCCTGCCGGGTACTGCACTGTAGGGGGAGACAAAGAGCACACACTTTACCCTAATGTGAGGAGCTCCCGCACAGAGCCGATTTCAGTTCTGCTGATGATAGAGGAGCTCCTCTCAGCCTCCCCTCCTACGGAAGAGTACAGGGGGCCTGAGGGCCCCCTGCAGCAAGGGGCTCGGTCGCCATGGCGATCTTGGCGACCCCTATAATTCCGCCACTGGGTCCATGTTGGATTCAAATAGCCTCCATAAACACCACATCCATCCAAAGTGCCACTAAGGCCTAAAAGGATGGTACTTGGGGCCCTCGTATCCGACGCACGAGGTTTTGCCTGTAACGCCTCTCTTCGTAGGGCTGGACCCCAGGAACCCAGGGCTTAGGTCTTGCTACATTACCTAAAGCTTCCTGATGGGGTGTTTTACAGGTCCAAGGGTGTTGGAACCCCGTTTTAGGGACCCAGTCCTTGAAGGTTTGCTAAACGCAGCCCGCCGTGATGGCTGAAGGCTGGATTGTTTGTTAATTCAGCAAATCCTGCGGCAGGGATAAGGTAAGGGAAGAAACTTGGTTATTAAAAACACCTATATATTGTCATGCCTTATAACTCCACTAGAGGGAGTCTATGCACATATCTCACTTGGTTGTCTTCACTGTAAAGCTCATCTGAATGTGTTCGCTGCTGCACGCAAGCTCGTTGGGACGGGGCGCTTTAAAAAAATGTTTTTTTTTTTCTTATTTATTTTACTTTACTTTTTAGCTATTTAAAAACAAAATCACTTTTATTCCTATTACACGAAATGTAAACATCCCTTGTAATAGAAAAAAGCATCCTCTTAAATATGAGATCTGGGGGTCAAAAAGTCCTCAGATCTCATATTTGGGCTTAAATGCAAAAATAAAATAAAAATTGTCATTTGAAAAAAATGACAACAAAAAAATGTGCCTTTTAAGACGTATGGGCGGAAGTGACGTTATGACATCGCTTCCGCCCTCCTATGGCATGGAGACGGGTGGGGGCCATCTTAGCCTCACTCATCTCCATACCACAGACATGACAGGTGCTGATCTCCTCCACCACTACCGATGAAACTAAATTTTTCTAGCTTGCATGTGCCCTATATGTCATAAAGCATATTATGATGACATGATTAGGAACCACTCTGCTATACTTGCCAAGCAACTCAAGCCAGGTTGTCCACAGCAGGAACTTCTCCAGTAGGGATTCATGTTTTATTTTGATGAGATTAATACCTTAAGCCCATTCGTCTTTTTTGTTTAACTATTTTTGTTGTAAACCATATTCCGTTCATGTTTTGTACTCCTTTGTTTACAGCCAGTAACGCCCTCTGGTTTCCGCGTGGGTATGAAACTGGAAGCTGTGGATCGGAAGAATCCTTCACTACTGTGTGTGGCTACAATTTCAGATATTGTGGAGAACAGACTACTCATTCATTTTGATAGCTGGGACCACAGTTATGATTACTGGTAACAGCCATCTTTTTTTTTTTTTTTTCTCTCTTCTAAAATACAATTACACTTTACTAGTCTAGTCTTTTACATACCAAACATATTATCTTCCAGGGAACCAATTGCATGGAACACGCGCTCCTATTCTGATCCATGGCTACATTGTACTACAAAAGCACATTTTATTTATGTTTATTGTGGCAGTAGCTCCACCCAGGCTGAAGAATGGTTACTGCTGATATAGGGAGAGAGACTACTACAGTACTAGTTGTGAGCTTGTGTTGTGAAAAAGACAAACTCACTACACAAGTTAGCAGCACACCTCTCTGACAACTGAGTCAGGCCCGCCTGCTATTGTGGGGAGAGGAATTGGAGTGGTAGCTGCTGGATTGTTTTTTTTTAACATCGGCTTATGTCTGCATAATGCCGTTATTCACTTCTTTAGTCCCTCTTCCTACAACAGAGAGTGTTTGGTCTGATCTGAATGCCTTTCTCCTGGTGGAGAGGCATTCAGATCAAACCAAACTCTTGCTCCTCCGCCAAACTATACATCGGCACAGCGGGAACTTGATCAGGACAGGGAATGCGGAGCAGTGAAAGGGGGAGGAGTAATCTTGAGTCCTGGTCTCTCTGCCTTTCCCTACAGGGCAGTACCTGGCAGTGCGAATGCAGTTTTTAAAAAGTCTGTATATGTATAGTATCTCACAAAAGAGAGTACACCTCTCACATTTTTGTAAACATTTTATTATATCTTTTCATGTGACAACACTGCAGAAATTACACTTTGCTTCAATGTAAAGTAGTGAGTGTACAGCTTGTATAACAGTGTAAATTTACTGTACCCCCAAAATAACTCAACATGCAGCTATTAATGTTTCAACTTTACTGACATATAATCACACACATAGGTTGGACTTGTGTCTTTTTTAAACCTCACCTACTATGTAACTGCTGGCAACAAAAGTGAATACACCCCTAAGTGAAAATGTCCAAATTGGGCCCAATTAGCCATTTTCCCTCCCCGGTATCATGTAGCTCGTTAGTGTTACAAGGTCTCAGGTGTGTTATATTTGGTGTTGTTGCTCTCACTCTCTCATACTGGACACTGGAAGTTCAATATGGCACCTCATGGCAAAGAACTCTCTGAGGATCTGAAAAAAATAATTGTTGCTCTACATAAAGATGGCCTAGGCTTTAAGAAGATTGCCAAGACCCTGAAACTGAGCTGTAGCACGGTGGCCAAGACCATACAGCGGTTTAACAGGACAGGTTCGACTCAGAACAGGCCTTGCCATGGTCGACCAAAGAAGTTGAGTGCACATGCTCAGCATCATATCCAAAGGTTGTCTTTGTGAAATAGAAGTATGAGTGCCGCCAGCATTGCTGCAGAGGTTGAAGGGGTGGGGTCAGCCTGTTAGTGCCCAGACCTTACACCGCACATTGCATCAAATTGGTCTGCATGGCTGTTTTACCAGAAGGAAGCCTCTTCTAAAGATGATGCACAAGAAAGCCCACAAATAGTTTGCTGAAGACATGCAGACAAGGACATGGATTACTGGAACCATGCCCTGTTGTCTGATGAGACCAAGATAAACTTATTTGGTTCAGATGGTGTCAAGTATGTGTGGCTGCAACCAGGTGAGTACAAAGACAAGTGTGTCTTGCCTACAGTAAAGCAGGGTGGTGGGAGTGTCATGGTCTGGGAAGCTACAGTTCATTGAGGGAACCGTGAAACCATGAATGCCAACATGTATTGTTGCATACTGAAGCAGAACATGATTCCCTCCCCTCGGAGACTGGGCAAAAGGGCAGTATTCCAACAAAACAACCCCAAACACACCTCCAAGATGACCACTGCCTTGCTAAAGAAGCTAAGGGTAAAGCTGATGGACTGGCCAAGCATTTCTCCAGACCTAAACCCTATTGAGCATCTGTGGGGCATCCTTAAATGGAAGGTGGAGAAGCGCAAGGTCTCTAATATTCACCAGCTTGTGATGTCATCATGGAGGAGTGGAAGAAGACTCCAGTGGCAAACTGTGAACTCCATGCCCAAGATGGTTAAGGAAATGCTGGAAAATAATGGTGGCCACACAAAATATTGACACTTTGGGCCCAATTTGGACATTTTCACTTAGAGGTGTACTCACTTTTGTTGCTAGCGGTTTAGACATGAAGGGCTGTAAGTGTAAATTTACTGTCCCCTCAAATTAACACCGTTATACAAGCTGTACACTCACTACTTTACATTGTAGCAAAGTGTAATTTCTTCTGTGTTGTCACATGAAAAGATATAATAAAATATTTACAAAAATGTGAGGGGTGTACTCACTTTTGTGAGATGGTGTATGTATTTGTGTTTCTTTTTATCCTTGGTCCCTAATTCTGTACAATCAATCAGAGCAGCTTTTTTTGTTAAGGCTTGTTCATAATGGCAGCCAGAACTGCTGCTGCTCTAAATTAGAATCATGCTTAGACTACTTTTTCTGAGGCATATGACAGGTGGTGAAGAGGTGATATGTTGCCGCATCACATTGCAAGCATTGCATGCGGTTGTGGGGGGGGGGGGCGTGACGAACGCATGTGATTTCACATGCATTCACCTACACGCAGTAATATTAACCAAGCCAGGTACTGTACCTTGCAGGCATTTTAACACCTTGTTGCAGAATCCTACCTGTATCTCATTAAAAATGTAATTTTTGCTGCAGGGGATGTCTGAAATCTGACTTGTATCTTAGTGCAGACTTCTGGGAAAATCTGTCAGCCAATCACACAAGCAGGAAATTATATTTCTAGGTGTTTGTATGAAATGCCTCCATGTTTCCATATTGCATTGAATTTTACCAAAAATTACAGTGCTGCAGATTGATAATGAAACATAATTTAATAACACTCTATTACAATATGGATTGTGCAGCAGTTGTGTGTGTGTGTATGTGTGTGTGTATATATATATATATATATATATATAATATATATATAATATATATATATAATATATAATTTTTTTTTCTTTTAAACCACAAAGGTGGAGTTGCCCGTTAAATAAAAATAATAATTGCCTCCCAAACCTTTTGCATGTATGTATGAATTAAACATTTTTATAGACTGACATGTAATTCATGTTTGGTGACCCCTAAATTTACAGTCCATTTTGTGGACATTTTTGTATTTCATGGCGGAGCTCTTACAATAATATGATTTTTATGATGGGGGTTTGTCATTTTTGGAGGATCTCACTGAATATCTTTATTTCCCAGGTGTGATGCTAGCAGTCCATATATCAGACCTGTTGGGCACTGTAAAGAATTTGGGATACCTTTGACTCCCCCACCAGGTAAAACATTCTGGGCATATCTTGACAGGCTATTTGGTGGAAACAAGGTATACTCAAATACATATTTTAAAGGGCATTTCCACTTTTGCAGTCACACTATATGTACACGAAATCTGGTGCATCTGTGCATAGTAACCATTCCGCTTCTTATCCTTTAAAACTCTTTTGCTAATGAGCGCACATTTTCATTGTACCAGTAGATGTCACTATTTGCATGTTTATGGTACTCTTGAGTCTTCACAGGTTTAAGTTTGGTTTATTGAGCAGGGTGGCATTTAGGTTGCATCTCTGTTTGCTATATGTATAAAATTTCCCTGATTTTTAAGGTTTTCATATTTCTGACACAACATCAGTGTCAAACAAACGTTGTCTCCTGGAAATACCAGGGGGCTAACTCTATACTCAAGTGTTCTCTGATTTTCAATTTCTTGTTAAAAAAAAAAACAAAAAACAAAACAAACACCCAATTAGTTTTCACTCCAGGACATGCACTTGATAGGTTTCAAAATCCTGGTCCTCAAGAAGCACTGGGTGGCAGAAACTCTCAAAAGCACTTTTACTCCTCCTCCTATTTTACTCACTAAAATTCTCCCATTCCAGATACTAGATATTAAAATGAATCCTATGGCCCACTTACAATATCTCACAAAAGTGAGTACACCCCTCACATTTTTGTAAATATCTTCTTATATCTTTTCATATGACAACACTGAAGAAATGACACTTTGTTACAATGTAAAATAGTGAGTGTACAGCTTGTATAACAGTGTAAATTTACTGTCCCCTCAAATTAACACACAGCCATTCATGTCTAAACACCTAGCAACAAAAGGGAGTACACCCCTAAGTGAAAATGTCCAAATTGGGCCCAAAGTGTCAATATTTTGTGTGGCCACCATTATTTTCCAGCACTGCCTTAACCCTCTTGGGCATGGAGTTCACCAGAGCTTCACAGGTTGCCACTGGAGTCCTTTTCCACTCCTCCATGATGACATCAAGGAGCTGGTGGATGTTGGAGACCTTGCACTCCTCCAACTTCCATTTGGGGATGCCCCACAGATGCTCAATAGGGTTGAGGTCTGGAGACATGCTGGGTCAGTCCATCACCTTTACCCTCAGCTTCTTTAGCAAGGCATTGGTCATCTTGGAGGTGTGTTTGGGTTTGTTATGTTGGAATACAAACATAATCAAATTAAAAGTCTGGTGTTGCCCCCAGCATCACCTCCATCCCCAATACAATACATATATGCAAAGAATTCGCCCTGGTACTTTAAATGAGGTGAGTATGGTTAGCAAAGAAACATATCATGAGTATATAAAAAATAGATTTATTGCAAATTGTTGTGCATGTACAACAAAAGACAACAGCAGTAGATGCAGGCCGATGAGGTATACAAACAGTATGAAAAGAGAACACTCCACATACATTGATTAATAAATCGTATATGAGAAAAAAACAGTATACAGGTATCAGAATTATATGCAGGCATCAGTAGTACCCGACGCATTAGGGCAAGACCAAGCTCGCTCTTCAGGGGTAGATGCTTTAATATATCTGCAATACAAGTAGTAAACAGAAAAAATTTATATTGCACAAACTTTGCAGAGGGGTCTGAATGTGGGACCCCATACTCGCCAATGGGCTGGACCAGGTCAACAATCACTGACTACATAGGCGGTGGCAGCAACAGACATCCAACATGGGAGCTGAGGGGACGGAGCAATGGGCAATCCCAATAGGGGAATAACCAGGGAACCGACATGGCTTTGATGGGTGCAAGTGTCCCTAGAAGTCTCACATTGTCCATGATGAATGACTGCTGAAAAGTATTCAAAAGAGTATATGTGTGTGTCAAAACGACCCTGCTAGTGCAGACAAACTTAATGCAGTAAATTGTTATGCATATTAATATACATAAACCAGCATGGGGTAAATGCTGGTATTGACTAGGGGGATTGAAGGGACAGTAAAGTATCTTGTTACAAAAATGTGAAAAGATATTGGCAAGTAATGTAAAAGTGCAATGTGGATGAAAACATTGTGAAGTATGAAGGACAAATATACTGGAGTGTGAGCTAGACTGTCGTGCGGCCCAGTCTCCAAAGGGAGGGGATCATGCTCTGCTTCAGTATGTCACAGTACATGTTGGCATTCATGGTTCCCTCAATGAACTGTAGCTCCCCAGTGCCGGCAGCACTCATGCAGCCCCAGACCATGACACTCCCACCACCATACTTGACTGTAGGCAAGACACGCTTGTCTTTATACTCCTCACCTGGTTGCCACCACACACGCATTGACACCATCTGAACCAAATAAGTTTATCTTGGTCTCATCAGACCACAGGACATGCCTCCAGTAATCCATGTCCTTGGTCTGCTTGTCTTCAGCAAAGTGCTTGCAGGCTTTATTGTGCAACATATTTAGAGGCTTCCTTCTGGGACGACAGCCATGCAGACCAATTTGATGCAGTGTGCAGCGTATGGCCCGAGCACAGGCTGGCCCCCCATCCCCTTCAAACCCTGCAGCAATGCTGGCAGCACTCGTACATCTATTTCCCAAAGGCAACCTCTGGATATGACACTGAGCATGTGCACTCAACTTCTTTGGTTGACCATGGCGAGGCCTGTTCTGAGTGGAACCTGTCCTGTTAAACCGTTGTATGGTTCTGTCGACCAGTTTAGACATTAATGGGTGTGTGAGTTATTTACATGTAAATTTACACTGTAATACAAGCTACACACTCACTACTTTACATTGTAGCAAAGTATAATTTCGTTAGTGTTATCACATAAGAAAAATATAATAAAATATGCACTGTGCAGCATTTACAGGCCTTTTTAGACCACTGTTCATAGCGTATCGTTTGTTCAAACCTTAATATCATAAATAACATATTTGATTTATTTTCACTCCAGGAGTATATAATGAGTTTAGAAATTCTAGAGAGATGCTTAAATACTGCATTACAATTTAAAGTGTTACTAGACCCAGTAATATGAAAATAGTTCACCCCCCCCCCCCCACAGTGCCCACAGCTTATAAATCTTCTTTTGTCTTCTTTTTACATCACAATACTGCCACTGTATACCTTTTTGGATGATCTGTATACCATGGTTACATGATAAACTGCACAGTTTATTCAGTGCTGAGAGTTCAGGAAGGCGGAGATTTTCACTGCAGTCTGTATACACGCCCACATGTGTGGTGTCAATATCATGTGACCTGGCTAGCTTTGAGAGCATGAAACTGTTCTCGCCAGTTTAAAAGACAACTGAACACAACTGAGCATGTGCAGGTCGGCTACTCTGCCTGTGTTAGCTGGCCTTCCCCAGATATACAGTGCAGGAGGGGGGAATCTATGCATACAGAATAAAACAGCCTTTTTACACAATGCAGCGAATTAACCCCTTAAGTTCCACAGAGAGTATAGCAAGCATGCTATGCTGCATATACAGACAGATTTTACTGTTGTGGGTTTAGTAACCCTTTAACTAAACCCATTAGATTTTAGTCAACCAAAATGTAGGATATATTAGACGAATAAAATGTACTGCAGTTTTTAGTCAAATAAATATGACTAAAACAATCGCAGGCGACTAAAACTAAAATGGCGGTTTAATCCAAAAACTGTGCATAAATTTGATGCAAAAATTAACACTGGTGCATGGCACCCTGTGTTCATTAATAACAGACAACATAGTAAACATCAGTGCACTGCAATAAAATGTTTGCATTATTTTATCTCAACAAAATTCACACGTGGCATTGGGCATTACCTCAGTGCATAGGTAAGGCCAACCTCCAGATTTTTAGCATAAATTGCTTATTTACAGTGTACCTTTTTTGGTTTTTACCATTTTGCAAAAAAGGCACAATTTAAAATGTATAAATATTTGTGAATTATGAACTAAAGATTTTAAATTTAAAGTTTTATCATTTAGGTTTAGTAGGAATTTAGTAGAAATGATGTAAGTTATGTTGTTTTTTTTTTTTGTCTGTGCTAGTAATAATAATTTGTGTTTTATTGAAATTTTTGTTTTGATAAACAACTGTTTTGGGACCTCCCTAAATTATAATAATAAAAAAAACATAGTGTTCTAGTCAGTCCTGTGCTTTCAGAAAATGTAGTATTTATTTTTTTATAAAATGAAAAACTCTGAAAGCTGTAAGTAAAAAATGATGACAGTAAAAAAACATTGCAAATACAGTCCAACCACCTAAGAATGTAGAATGCAGGGCCTGGCAGTAAAAGGGTAAACGCTCCAGGCAAGCAAGTGAGTACAGCTCCATGCACACTAGCCTAAAAAAGACGTCTGTAGCAGCAGCTTTTAAAGTGGAAGTAAACCCTCCTATTGTTTTTCAGCCAAGCAAGCTGCCATCGTGGCCTCTGTTTACTTTGCAACTGCCATGCTGCTGCACATGTGATCAGTTATGATATTAACCATTGGATGGTTTGACAGTCTGGTTAAGAGCACAACCAATGGGAGGGTTACATTCCCAGCACGTGCCAGAAATGTAATTTATTTAAAATGGTTAAATGGATGGGTTTACTTCTGCTTTAAGCTTTTTCTTTTTTTTTTTTTTCTGCCATTAGAAACCGTGTTTTCTTATGTGTCGCACATAATTTTAGTCCAAAGAGGTTTTTCAAGCTTCAGCGTTTTTGTGTTTTGTTTTTTAAGCCGGCATTCTTTTGTTTACAGAGTAAAGAGTTCAATAGTACCGAGATTTTATAAGAAGTTGATACCAAGTCAAATTTAGGTATATCTCTGCAGTTAATTTTTTTGGTGTAATCTCTTTTTCTGTATTAGAATATAAAGACCCAAAAAGTTTCTCCTGGGAGGCTTATTTGGAGAAGACAGGTGCTCAAGCAGCCCCATCAAGAGCCTTTAAAGTGGTAAGTGTGTACTGTGGAATCCCAGGTTGCTTCACCAATGTGCTGTATCTTTAAAGCATGTCTAAATTCCAAAACCAAAATGTCACATATTGCAGCTAACTTGTTCTTAAATAAGGTGGCTGTATTAGTCTTTTTTTCCCTTTTTATACTTCCCTGGTAATCTTGCGTGCCACTATATCTGCAAAGGTAGCCATGTTTGTAGCTGCACTTAACACATGACTTTCTCTTTGTCATTTTAAAACTGTTAAAATCATTTGCCACATCTAAGGACTGATGAGCTGCAATATAGTACATTTTTGTTCTTCATTTCAGATATCCGTATTATGTTGAATAATGACCCCTGTTTATGTTATGTTTATTACAATTTGTTAAAAAAATCCCATTGCAATATGCAATGTAAAAGCAAACCTACAATGCAGGAAGCAGGGGTCCTGTGTGCTCCATTGGCTGTATAGCTGCTTGGATTACTTTGCATTAAAAAACATTGCCAGCTCTAAAAAAAAGCTCTACAAAAAGATACCAGGGTCATGACTGCAGCTACAGCTGTGACCCCAGTATAACCACTTAAACACTGGGACGTACGGGTATGCATTTTGGTATGATGCAGAATGTATAGTTGACTTTGACTGTGAGCTGCCCTAGTCCCTAAAGCAGAAAGCAATCCCAAACCATAACATTTCCATGGCCATGCTAAACCATTATGGGTTTCTGCCCCTGAAATACTGTCTTCATTTTGCAGCAAATGCCTGTTATTAAATGTGACCAAACAACTCTATGTTTTGTTTTATCAGTCTTTAGTACATTGTTCTGGAAGGACTGGTCTTTGCATACAGTGTATATAAAAAGTCTACACACCCCTGTTAAAATGTCAGGTTTCTGTGATGTAAAAAAATGAGACAAAGATAAATAATTTCAGAACTTTTTACATCTTTAATGTGACCTATAAACTGTAGAACTTAGTTGAACAACAAACTGAAATCTTTTAGGTGGAGGGAAGAAAAACTAAAATAATATGGTTGCATAAGTGTGCACACCCTTAAACGAATACTTTGTTGAAGCAACTTTTTATTTTATTACAGCACTCAGTCTTTTTGGGTATGAGTCTATCAGCATGGCACATCTTGACGTGGCAATATTTGCCCACTCCTCTTTGCAAAAACACTCCAAATCTGTCAGATTGCGAAGGCATCTCCTGTGCACAGCTCTCTTCAGATCACCACACAAATTTTCAATTGGATTCAAGTCTGGGCTCTGGCTGGGCCATTCCAAAACTTTAATCTTCTGATGAAGTCATTCTTTTGTTGATTTTGATGTATGCTTTGGGTCGTTGTCATGCTGAAAGATGAAGTTCCTCTTCATGTTCAGCTTTCTAGCAGAAGCCTGAAGGTTTTGTGCCAATACTGTTCATAATTCCCTCTACCTTGACTACGGCCAGCTGAAAAAAAAATGGCCCCAAAACATGATGCTGCCACCACCATGCTTCACTGTGGGTATGGTGTTCTTTTGGTGATGTGCAGTGTTTTTGCACCAAACATATCTTTTGGAATTATGGCAAAAATTTTAACCTTGGTTTCATCAAACCATAACACATTTCCCTACATTGTTTTGGGAGACTTCAGATATGTTTTTGCAAAATTTAGCCGGACTTGAAGGCTTCCGTCTTGCCACTCTACACCATAGCCCAGACATACGAAGAATACGGGAGATCGCTGTCACATGTACCACACAGCCAGTAATTGCCAGATATTCCTGCAGCTCCGTTAATGTTGCTGTAGGCCTCTTGGCAGCCTCCCTGACCAGTTTTCTGTTCATCTTTTCATAAATTTTGGAGGGATGTCCAGTTCTTGGTAATGTCACTGTTGTGCCAAATTTTCTCCACTTGATTACTGTCTTCACTTTGTTCCATGGTATTTCTAATGCCTTGGAAATTCTTTTGTACCCTTCTCCTGACTGATGCCTTTTACCAATGAGATCCCTTTGATGCTTTGGAAGCTCTCTGCGGACCATGGCTTTTGCTGTAGGATGCGACTAAGAAATTCAGGAAAGACCTACTAGAACAGCTGAACTTTATTTGGGGTTAATCAGAGGCACTTTAAATTATGTCAGGTGTGTACTGACTCCTATTTAATATGAGTTTGCATGTGATTGCTTAATTCTGAACACTGCTGCATCTCCAGTAATAAGAGGGTATGCATTATTTTATTTTTTTACTTTCAGTTTGTTTTTCAATTGAGTTGTACAGTTTATAGGTCACATTAAAGGTGGAAAAAGTTCTTAAATTATCTATCTTAGTCTATTTTTTTTTTTTTTTTTTTACATAACAGAAACTTGACATTTCAACAAGGGTGTGTAGACTTTTTATATCCACTGTATATGTTCAGTGGCAAATTGTGATTTTGCTCCTATGTTCTCTTTGGACAGGAAAGCCATTTCCTTATGTGGGTTGAATTGGTGTAATCGTTTTCTGATTTGTAGATGCATGCACTTTGACCCAAAATGTTGCAAAAAATACCAGAATACCTTGTGATGACATTTTGGGATTCTTGGAGAATTTTATTAGCTTTAAACTGTCTCCTTTTGGGTTAAATTTGCTTAGCTGACCAGTTCCTGACAAACCAGCAGTTGTTTTTAATTTATGCCACTTGCAGATTTTCTTTCTTAACCACTTAGGGCCACTCTGTTGCAGTGTGTGTGTGTGTGTGTGTGTGTAATATATATATATATATATATATATATATATATATATTGTAATATTTGGGGGGTTATCTTAGCTTAAGGGTAGAGCTTACCAGTGAGCTGAGTCCACGCCAGATATGCCGTTTTAAGGGCTTGTAGGCCCACTTTTATTAAAGAAAGAAAAGTCCGATAACAGAAGAGTCGCCCACACAGGGGTTTCAGCTTTCCACAGCAATAATGTAAGTAGAACCAAAAATACCAAGCCACCTGGCTCTCTTTAGCAGCACTGCTGCTCAGACTTATGCTGCAGCCCTCTTGGCTCTGTAACAGAGTTCCTGTACACCCAGTACCTCAGCACTCTTTACTAGCTTCTTTTTCAGCCCACAAGCTTGGACCCTCTGTCTGCTCTGACAGACCGACCTGTGCAGACATGCACACTTCTCCCTTACTCGCCTGGACTCCTCGGGAGGGTGGAGCCCAGAACCATGGTCTTGGCTCTGTTTTAAACCCAGGACCCACCTGTGCAATCATCCAGCCAGACTTCTGGCTGTTCCCAAAACCCGGTCCCAGGATTGGAGATTCCGTCCCACCCATAACACTATGGAATCTCCGGGCTCCAGGTCCCAAACTGGATTTTTGAAAACACAGAGGAAACTGAAAGCCAGTTTCCTCACAAATAAACAACTTTCCTGGAGCCCCTCAACCTGCCTGGTTGAGAACCCTGCATTCTTCTGCTGGTGGGGTACCATACTACCACAAAAAAAATAAAAAAATAAAAATAAAATATATATATATATATATATATATATATATAATTTATATAGAAATAATATATGCGGTACATGTAGAATAGTTAAATTCTAGTGGAGAAATTGGAGAAATCACCACATCCTTGATATGTAGCTTTTTTTTAGAAAACTCTTACATATTTCTCTTGTTTATGATGTTGTTTTCAGCGACCTGCACATGGCTTCCAACCACAAATGAAACTTGAAGCTGTAGATAAAAGGAATCCTATGTTAATTCGGGTCTGCACTATTGTTCAGAGAGAGGAAAACCGTATTCAGGTAACTGCCTTTAAAAATGATAGGACAAATTAGTTAAATGTTTTGAAATGGTGGAAATGCCTTTTAGAGGATAACCTGAAATATATCATTTGTTTCAGCTACATTTCGATGGCTGGAGCTCATTCTATGACTATTGGGTAGATGCAGACAGTCCAGATATTCATCCAGTAGGTTGGTGTGCAAAGACTAGCCACCCACTTCAGTTACCGCCAGGTAAGACAAAATGGTTGATCAGAATAGCATGTTATATAGCCCTTTTTCCTACTCCATTTTAAAACAAATGACTAGATCTATTGTGATGCGATAAAGGAATTAACTCTCATTATGGATAGTAAATATTTTTTCAGGTGTTGGAGACACAGCTGCAATTCCTGGACAGGGCTGTCCTATCCCTGGTTGTAAAGGGATCGGACATGTGCGGGGACCACGATATGGCACACATTATACGCAAGTAGCTTTTTCTTTAAGTTAATAATTATTTCCCTGCATGTGTATTTATATAATAATCTTTTTATTTTTACCTTTGGTTAGTGCTGTTGGATGTCCATACTCAGAGGTGAACCTGAACAGAGAAAGTCTCTTGCAGGACCGTCTTAGTGGGGAGAGGCCACTGCCAGCATACAGCCCATTGAAACCCCGCAGACCAGGCACACCCAACCCAATGCCTGACTCTCATCCGGATTCTCCCCAGTCCAGGTAGTATAGGCTTCATCTTACTGGACCTCCTCTATTTCAATAGGTTTTGTCTTACAATTAAGCACTGATTCTTTTCAGAAAGTCTCCAACTCCTACAGAGGAGCAATTTGGTAAAGGTAGCATGTGGGAAATGGCAGAGTGGCTGGAGGATGAAGCGGAAATAAAACCACAAATTAAAAAGTAAGTTCATTTGATTTTTCCTGATTTGGGGACATAAAGTATCTCTGTTACTAGATAGGCACAAAACCGCTCATGAATATGCATTTTGTAACCTTTTTTGAGCAAACACTTAACTGATGAACAAAAGGCTGTGCTGAGGAAAATGTGTAGGCCTGTTTCCTTGTTATCCAGGAAAAAAATCTTATGCGCATCCTTCCGATCCTTATATCACTTAGCTAACTTTACAGGAAGGTCAAGTCCTTAAACTAGGACTCTTAAAGTAGAACTGTAGTCGACACTTTTATTTTCATTTTGGATAGCGCAAGGAAGAGCTTTAACCCTGTCGGATATTTTTTTTTCCTCATCTGTGGCCCATGGCTGAGATTTCGCTTCCCATCCTGTCCCATAGCCAAGCAGGAAGTGAGAGGAAATCCATGCAAATTAAGGAAATTCCTAGTGTCCCCATTGGAAGATTTCCCCTCTGGGATGGCGGGTTGGCAACCTGCGATCTGGGCTTGCCAACCAGCCATCCCAAATCAGGAGGTTGCAGGCCACATCAGCGATCTCTGCGGGCCACTGGTTGGGCACCCCTGCTCTAGAGGCACACACAACTCCTTCTCTTTCCTAATTAAGACAAAGCCACCTGAACATCTGTAATACACAGGCTGTCAGCAAAGATGAAGGCAGTGCCGTGCTTTCCTATTTGAAAGCCCAGCATGCCTAAGACCCCTTACACACTGGAGGCGATTTTGCAGGCACTTCAGTGCTAAAAACAGCTCCTGTGAAGCACCTGAAAAATGCCTCATCTCTAGTCCCAGTGTGAAAGCCAGAGTGCTTTCACACTGAGGCACTGCGCTGGCAGGATGTTAAAAAAAAGTCCTGCAAGCAGCATCTTTGGGCGCTTTAGGAGCGGTGTATACCCTGCTCCTAAAGCACCACTGCCCATTGAAATCAAAAAGTAAGTGTCCCAACACTAAACCTTAGTTTATGATGACCTTAGACCATTCACAGTATGAATCATTAACCGCTACTCTCTGAATAAGGTCTTTAGCCAGTTTGCTGGTTAAAATAACCTAAAATGTTCTAAGCCTGTAGGCTCAACCTTTACGACATGGAGGAACCCTTGAAACTCATTCTGGTCTTAAGGAACCCCAGCTAAAAATTACTAGATCTACAACTCATGATGCATTAGTGTGATTGTCAGTAGGAAGAATGTTCCTTACGCTTGTAGACAATGGAAAGAATTACCCCATTAGAGATAGTTAAAAAGATCAGTGTTATCAGTGGGAACTTTTCTGAGAGGAAAAAAATGCCCTTTTGCTCAAGCAATCCCTAGCAACCTCTGGAGGAACCCTGGATGAGAACCCTACTTTAGATTATACCTTACAAGTGGACAGTATTAATCAAAGCTGTGAAGGAAACTGCTAAATCAAACGGTTACTCAAAAGCAAGCCTGCCGGTCTCAGGGCTCAAACTTTCCAAGCTTGGACCTGGTGGTATGACTTCCTGGCATTAAACCCTGTCAACTCTTTTATGCTTTGGAGCTATGCCCCTTGCTCAGCTGATAAGTGAGGCTGTTTACAAGTGTTATTACCTAGATATAGGTTGTAAAAGTCTTAGCCTTGGCACTGGCCATGTGAAGTTTGCTCCTGATTAAAACATCTTCCACTATAGTGTGTACATTTGTAAATACCACTGCTTGGTTTATTAATATATACTGCACTTCATTAGGTCACCAAGCTTTTGTTTGGAAAATCTTTGTCATGGAAACATCCTGTATGGAGTGTTACTATAATTCCTAACATTATAAACTTTAAATAAGAAAATATTTAAATTTGTCCAAAATTATTTTGCTTTCACTTAAACAAAGTTTTATGTACAGTGTATTTTATTTTTATTTTTTTAACACTTGTGGTAAGATTAATGTATCTTGTTATGTGGGCTTTGGCAGTCTACCTGCCAGACTAAAACTGTGTGTTTAAATAATTGTTTGGCTGTGTTTTCTGTAAAGTGCAAACTGTGGTTGTTTGCCTCGGGAACCACTTGCTGGGGTTTCAGGACTTTCCAACATCTGACATTGGAAGTTCAGATAAACTTGGGGTCATAGAGATGCCTCCTAGATGTTGGCAAGTATAAGAGCACAGTCGTACTTGGAACATAGGTTAAGTGTCTAAATGCAAACTGGTTACAATAATTTCTACTTTATCAATACACTAAAGTAAAAACATAAGATTTCACAATTCTCAAAACCGCACTGAACACAACCTAATGGGATAACTGTAATTTAATATAAATATATATAATTGCTATGAATTGGAACTAATGTACTTAAGATACAATAATAATATTATGGAACAATAAAGGAAGAGTAAAAAAATCTATCTTTATTAACACAACCAGGTTAGACGGAGAGGAGTGGGGTCTCCTGGAATAGTAATTGGCACAAATCAAACAAAAGAGAGCAGTACAACAAATCACCAACTTCCATAAATGTTTCATTAACCACTTGCTTACTGGGCACTTTAAACCCCCCTCAGTCCCAGACCAATTTTCAGCTTTCAGCGCTGATGCACTTTGAATGACAATTGCGCGGTCATACAACACTGTACCAAATGAAATTTTTATCATTTTTTTCCCACAAATAGAGCTTTCTTTTGGTGGTATTTAGTTACAGCTCGGAGTTTTATTTTTTTGCTAAACAAACAAAAAAAGATGCAAAAAAAAAAAAAAATCATGTTTAATAGTTTGTTATAAAATTTTGCAAACGGGTCATTTTTCTCCTTCATTGAAGTGCGCTGATTAGGCGGCACTGATAGGCTGCATTGGTGGGCACTGATGGGCTGCATTGGTGGGCACTGATGGGCTGCATTGGTGGGCACTGATGGGCTGCATTGGTGGGCACTGATAGGCTGCACTGGTGGGCACTGATAGGCATAGTTAAGGCGGCACTAATAGGCACAGATAAGGCGGCACCGATGGGCACAGATAAGGCGGCACTGATGGGCAAAGATGGGCACAGATAAGATGGCACGGATGGGTGGCACGGATAAGTGGCACGGATGGGTGGCACGGATGGGCACTGATAGGTACCACAGATAGATGGGACTGATGGGCACTGATAGGTGGCACTGATAGGTGGCTCTGATAGTGGCACTGCTGGGCACTGCTGGGCACTGATGGGCGGCACTGCTGGGCACTGATGGGCGGCACTGCTGGGCACTGATGGGCGGCACTGGGGTGCAGCACCTTTGAGGCAGATTTTGGGTGGCACTGTGGGTGGCACTGCTGGGTGGCACTGTGGGCACTGCTGGGTGGCACTGTGGGCACTGCTGGGTGGCACTGTGGGCACTATGGGCACTGCTGGGTGGCACTGACAGGGGGGCACTTACTTTATTTCAGGATGGCACTGCGGGTGGCAGGTGGGCACTGGCAGGGGGCAGGTGTCCGCTTAAATTTTCTGGCCGTGATCGGGACTGATGTCCCGAACACGGCCGCCGGCGATCGGCTTTTTTTTTTCTCCTCGCGCTGTCAGCGCGAGGAGGAATACTAGCCGATTACCGGCTCCGTTTTATCACATGATCAGCTGTCATTGGCTGACAGCTGATCACGTGATAAGGGGTCGGGATCGACCCCTTACACGGATCGGTGATCAGGCGAGTCTCACGGACTCGCCGATCACAGAGCGCGCCGCGCGCGCCCCTCAGGGGGCGCGCAGGCCGCTCGTATCCGGGATGACGTCAATAGACGTAGTCCCGGAAATGTGGGTCCGCGCTGTTGCCGTCATTTTGCAATAGCGCGGTACCCAAGTGGTTAAATACTACACCATAGATACTTTGTTGCACTGTTCTTCTTCTTCTTCTTCTTCTTCTTCTTCTTCTTTCTTCTTTCTCTTCTTTCTTTCTCTTTTTCTTTCTTCTTTCTTCTTTCTTCTTTCTTCTTTCTTTCTTCTTTTCTTCTTTCTTCTTCTTCTTTCTTTCTTCTTCTTTCTTCTCTTTCTTTCTTCTTCTTCTTCTTTCTTCTTCTTCTTCTTTCTTCTTCTTTCTTCTTCTTTCTTTCTTCTTCTTCTTTCTTCTTCTTTTCTTTCTCTTCTTCTTCTTCTTCTTCTTCTTCTTCTTTCTTCTCTTCTTCTCTCCTTCTTTCTTCTTCTTCTTCTTTCTTCTTCTTTCTTCTTCTTTCTTCTTCTTTCTTCTTCTTCCTTCTTCTTCTCTTCTTCTTTCCTTCTTCTTCTTCTTCTTCTTCTTCTTTCTTTCTTTCTTCTTTCCTTTCTTCTTCTTCTTCTTTCTTCTTCTTCTTCTTCTTTCTTCTTCTTCTTCTTCTTCTTCTTCTTCTTCTTTCTTTCTTCTTCTTCTTCTTCTTTCTTCTTCTTCTTCTTCTTTCTTCTTTCTTTCTTCTTCTTTCTTCTTCTTCTTCTTCTTCTTTCTTCTTCTTTCTTTCTTTCTTTCTTTCTTTCTTCTTCTTCCTTCTTCTTCTTCTTCTTTCTTCTTCTTCTTCTTCTTTCTTCTTCTACTTTTTCTTTTCTTCTTTCTTTCTTCTTCTTCTTCTTCTTCTTCTTCTTCTTCTTCTTCTTCTTCTTCTTCTCTTCTTCTTCTTCTTCTTCTTTCTTCTTCTTCTCTCTTCTTCTTTCTTCTTCTCTCTTCTTTCTTCTTCTTTCTTCTTTCTTCTTTCTTTTCTTCTTTCTTCTTTCTTCTTTCTTCTTTCTCTTTCTTCTTTCTTTCTTTCTTCTTCTTCTTCTTCTTCTTCTTTCTTCTTTCTTCTCTTCTTTCTTCTTCTTCTTCTTTCTTCTTCTTCTTCTTCTTTCTTCTTCTTCTTCTTTCTTTCTTCTTCTTCTTCTTCTTCTTCTTTCTTCTTCTTCTTCTTCTTCTCTTCTTCTTCTTCTTCTTCTTCTTCTTTCTTCTTCTTCTTTCTTCTTCTTCTTTCTTCTTCTTCTTCTTTTCTTCTTCTTTTCTTCTTCTTCTTCCTTCTTCTTCTTCTTCTTCTTCTTCTTCTTCTCTTCTTCTTCTTCTTCTTCTTTCTCTTCTTCTTCTTTTCTTCGTCTGCTCTTCTTTGCTTCGGTTCTTCTTCTTTCTTCTTTCTTCT